>NC_143509.1:3676250-4039375 GCF_031878675.1 Megascapheus bottae | reverse complement strand
CCACCCACCATTTCCATCCAAGTGTTTCAGACCATAGCCACTTGGCTAGAGACCAAGTCAGGCAGCTGTTCATTAATCTCGGTTTTCACAAAACATACACAAGGGTGGCAGGTGCACTGCGCCCCTCCCCCTCACTCCTCAGCTGTGGCTTCCCATTGGTTCTTGATAGCAATCTGATGTTCCTGATCTTGTCTGTCTTAGTATCTGATCTCTCTGTCCAGGACTTGACAGCCAGAGCTTACCTGCACTCAACGTGCTACAGGTTGCAGAAATCAGAACAAGCCATACCTCTATGTCCAACAGAAACTAGGAGATAATAACCATGTTCTCTTAATTCAGAAAGCTATATTACAATATATACCTATGCATATGTGTGTCTATAAATGTAACTGGGGATTGAACCCAGGACCTCGTGCTTGCTAGGCAAGCCTCCTACCACTTGCAGCAGAGCTACATCCCCAGTCCCTTTGCGTTTATCAAATTTGGTCTTGCTAATTGTGACTGGGCTGGACTGGCCTCAAATTCACAACTGTTCTGCCTCCAATCCCAAGCAGCCAGTACTTAAAAGGCATAACTGGGGGCTGGGAGTTTGGCCTAGTGGTAGAGTGCTTGCCTAGCATGCACGAAGACCCGGATTCAAGTCCTCGGTACCACATACTTAGAAAAAGCCGGAGTGGTGCTAAGGTTCAAGTGGTAGAGCTCTAGCCTTGAGAAAAATCCAAGGACAGTGCTCAGGCCCTGAGCTGTACATGTTTGGCAAATTATTGCTTGTCTTTGTACAAAACTATGCCATTAAGTTAACATAATTCATTTGTTGTTGTTTAACTGTGGCTGGGGGTGGGGGGTAGGAGAAGGGGGTCTCCACCTACAGATATTCCGATTGTAGCTTCTATCTTTGACAGCTGACTTGATGGTCATGCATTTTTTGAAAACGTTCAAATTCAGCCAAAATGTCAACTGATGGAGAGGTGAAGGGGATCAAAAGATGTTATACACACATACGTACACATGGAATACACAGCACCATGAAACCAACCCGACAAAAAGGGGGAAAGGAGGAGTTAGGGGTGGAATGGTAATATAATGCACGTGTTCAAAGTATACTGTACAGATGTATGGAATTATCACAATACAAACCCCTTGTATTACTAGTATACATGCTGACTCAAAAATAAAAATGTATTTGTCATATATTTAATATATTTACATATTTTAGACATTAACTTACAAATAAGACCAACAAAACATTGAAGAAAAAGAAGACTCAAAACAGAAGGATATCCCATGTTCGTGAACTGAAAATGTTATAAAAATGTCTCTGTGCCCCAAATTGACTTAGGTATGCAATGCCCTCCTTTCCATTCCAATGGCATTTTTTTAATCCTAAAAAGCAAGCAAAACCACAAGACCCAAAAAGCAAAAGAAGACAAAAGTCTAAGTAAGATCTACATGAAAGCATTCCAAATTCAAATTACATCACAAAGATACAGTAATCCTAACAGTGAAAGACTGACATAAAGCCAGATATTTGATCAATAAAATAGAAAACTCAGAAAGCAGCTCACCAACCATTTTTGACAAACAGCCTAACACTAAAACTGCAGAAAAGATCCCTTGTTTAATAAATGGTAATGATAAAGCTAGAAATCCATGTACAGAAAAATACAATTGGACCACTATTGCCATGAGGCAATGAAACCATCAAAGATTAGAGAACACAGGGGAAAAGTGTCATGATATAGATTGTGGAAAGTTTTGGGGAGTTTACCTAAAGGAGAGTCAACAGAAGCAAAAATATGTAAGAAAACGGATAGCCAGGCACTGGTGGCTCATGCCTGTAATCCTAACTACTCAGGAGGCTGAGATCTGAGGATCATGGTCCAAAGCCAGCCCAGTCCATGAGGCTTTTATCTCCAATAAAGTACTCAAAAAAAACAAGCAGGAAGTGGTACTGTGGCTCAAATTGGTAAAGTGCCAGCCTTGAGCAAAAAGAGCTCAGGGACAATGCCCAGACTGAGTTCAGGCCCCATGACTGATAAAAAACAAAACTGTAAACATTTGTCACAACAAAGGGCAACATGTGGAATGGAAGAAAATATTGGTAAGCCACACAACCAATTATGGGCTAACATTCACATATATGAATTATATAAATATGGAATATTTATCCTTAAAAGAGAAGGAAATTCTGCCATTGGGAACAGCAGAGATGAACCTGGAGGACATGATGCTATGTGAGACAAGCCAGACACACACACAAAAATCTTATACTACATGACTGCTTGAATCTAGGTACTGAGGAGGCAGGACCATCATTCCAAGCCAGTCTGAGTGGAAAGTCTGAGATCCATCTCCAATTGTGGCTCAAGTGGTAGAGTGACGCCATGAGCAAAAAAGCTAAGGGGCAGCACCTAGGCTGTGAGTTCAAAGCCCCAGTACTAGCCAAAAATAAATAAAAAGTCGATCGCACCAAATGAATAATATAATTGGGGTCACAGGGGACAAGGGAGGGGATCAGTCGATACCAACGTCCTGTATCTGCTGTATCTGCTGAGGGTAGAAAGTGTTTCACAGCCCCAAAACTAGCAACACACGCAAGACACTGCAATCATTTCATGATGTATATACATACTGTGTGTCTGTACATATATATTATTTCACATCAGATAATTTCAGTTAAATTATCTTGGATAATTATCCTGACTGGTAATAATTTCATTATACATAGGAATATATATGTTATATATTATCAGATTGTCACACTTTAGTAAAGGTGAAGGAGAAGCTAAAAAGAGAAATAAATTACATTTTTAAAACTGGCCATATATATATGTGTTCAAAACATTTCAAATATTGGACTGCTGATGATCAAAATACATTTATAAAGCCATCAATGAAGCCATGTCTCTGTGAGGTTGAAGGACTTAGGATTTCTCATGCTGCATACATCAACACTTTCTCAAAACAATTTTTTTAAAAAGTCACTTCCCCACATTTCTTCCTTTCATGAGGACTTTCTCTGTTGACCATCAAAGAACTGCACAGAATTATTACTGGGCCATGCTCCATCGGCAGCTTTCTCTTTACCGGAGGATGCCATGTATTTCGAGAGCTCCCAAGAAACAGTGAGGGCTTTCCATTCCTGACACTGCACAGCTGAAAGAGGAGTGCCTGTCTCCAGCCTGCAACCACACTCAGCCTTTCCTTGCTCCTTCAGTCCGTCTGGGGGGGGGAGGGGGGCGCTGCACTGCGGTGACTGGGACCTGAGGACATGTAGAAGGACTTACATGGACAAGCTCTCTGGCTTGGGAATCTGAGTGCATCCTTAGGACAGGAGAACTCCCCCCAAAGCCATGTCCTCATTCTCCCCACACAAAGGGCTCCCTCAGCTACATGTCCCGCAGGAGGGGACGTGGCACCCAGGCTGGCCCAGAATCCTCACCTGGCTGGTGTTTCACCACACTGTGAGTTCGCACGTGTTTACTGAGGTGAGAGTAGACAGTGAAGGCCCTGCCACAGTCCTTGCACGTGTAGGGCTTCTCCCCTGTGTGTGTGCGCATGTGGATGTGCAGGTACGGGGAGCACGTGAAGGCTTTCCCACACGTGCTGCACTCGAAGGGCTTCTCCCCCGTGTGGATCCTCAGGTGTGCAATCAGGTAGGAGGAGGAGGTGAAGGCCTTCCCGCACTGGTCACACTCGTATGGCTTCTCTCCTGTGTGGCTTCTGATGTGTTCCATGAGACCCGAGGAGGTGGTGAAGGCCTTGCCACACTCCTGACACGTGTAGGGCTTCTCCCCCGTGTGAGTCCGTGTGTGTTTTGTGAGGCCTGAGCGCACTGTGAAGGCCTTTCCACACTGCTCACACTTATGAGGCTTCTCTCCCGTGTGAATTCTCACGTGCTTGCTTAAGTGTGCAGAGACTGTGAAGGCTTTCCCGCATTCTTTGCACACGTAAGGTTTCTCCCCGGTGTGAGTCCGGACGTGGTTGTGTAGGTAGGAGGCACAGGCAAACACTTTCCCACACACGTGGCACTCAAAGGGGCTCTCCCCGGTGTGGGTACGTAAGTGCTTCGTGAGGCTCGTGCGCTCTGTGAAGGCCCTGCCGCACTCCTTGCACGCGTAGGGCTTCTCCCCGGTGTGTGTGCGTGTGTGGATGCGCAGGTAGGAGGAGCATGTGAAGGCTTTCCCGCACACTTTGCACTCGAAGGGCTTCTCTCCCGTGTGGGAGCGCAGGTGGGTGAGGAGGGTGGAGGAGGCGGCGAAGGCCTTCCCACAGTGGTCGCACTCGAAGGGCCGCTCTCCTGTGTGGCTTTTCATGTGCTTGATGAGGCCCGAGGTGGACGGGAAGGCCTTCCCGCACTCGGCACACGCATACGGCCTCTCCCCAGTGTGGGTGGGTAGGTGTTTGCTCAGGCCGGAGCGCCCCGTGAAGGCCTTGCCGCAGTCCTTGCACTTGTAGGGCTTTGCTCCGGTGTGGACGCGCAGGTGATCGTGCAGACAGGAGGAACTCCGGAAGCACTTCCCGCAGGCGGCACACTCGAAGGGCTTCTCTTCCGTGTGGGTTTTTAAGTGCTGAGTGAGCGGGTAGCACCGCGCAAACGCCTTCCCACACTCCGTGCACTGGTAAGGCCTCTCCCCGGTGTGGGTTCGCATGTGGATGTTCAGGTTGGCAGCGTACTTAAAACTTTTCCCGCACTCCTGACAGACGTAGCCTTTCTTCCCGGCGTGTGTCTGAGCATGCACAGGGTGGCTCACGGGCAGGGCGGAGGCGTCAGCTTGCCCTCCCCACCGGAGGTATGACCGACCGGCAGAGGCTTGCCCGAAGCCAGCAGGCCCGAAGGAGCCGGCTGGCACACACGGTGCCAGGTAAGCATCACCTGGAGGGAGCCTCGGCTCCTTCTGGCTCTGGCTGATTGTACCAGGCTCCTGGCGTGGGATAGGAAGGTCTTGACCACGCTGACCAGAGTCATCAGTGACCCCTCCGTGCTGAGGACCCACCTGGGTCAGGAGACCCAAGGGCTCTCTGAAGAGCTCCTCAGGAGGCTGAAAGTCACACAGCTGCTTTCCTTCCTGGCCACTTGCCTGTCCGTAAAAAAAGGCACAGTTGAGTAAAACATGACAGTGATGATGGTGACAATGGCAATTCTCCCTATTTCATTTACAAGCAGAGTTTCTGCCCCGACCGTGTTCAGTATCAATACCAACGCAGGAACCTTCCACTCATCTGCCCTAATCTTTAAACGAGTGCTGTAGATTTTCAAGGGACAATTTGAAAGTCCTCATGTCTATGTATACATACATTAGTTAGTGTACATGAGAGTAGCTGCTGAGCAGGGAAAGTGGAGGAAGACTATGGAGTCTTTACCTATCCAGGGACAGTGGAATAGCTTATGGGGACGGTGGATGAGGGAAAAGGGCAAAGGTTTGAATGTATAAAAATGGAACTGCAGAGCCTGTTAAAATTGCTTTAAGAAGGGGGAGGAGATGAGAGGGAGTAACTGGGGGTTGGGGTTGATCAGAGATCATCATATACATGTATGGAAATGTCAGAGTGAAACCCCCTGTCATTAGCATATGCTAATAAGAAAAAAAAATCTGCGGGGCACAGTGGTTCAGGCCTGTCATCCTAGCTACTCAGGAGGCTGAGATCTGAGGATCACGGTTCAGGGCCAGCCCAGACAGGAAACTCCATGAGGCTCTCATCTCCAATAAAGTACTCAAAAAAAAAAAAGCGGGAAGTGGTACTGTGGCTCAAAGCGGTAAAGCCTTGAGCAAAAAGAGCCCAGAGGCTGTCCCGTTTTGCAGGTGGGAAGGTCTCCTTGAAGAAGGCAAAGTCTCCCCTGCAGATGTGGCCATCTCTCCAGACACCCCTGCCCACGCCCTCCAGGGTCTCTCCTGCACTGACTTCCATCCTGAAGACCCAAACAACCCTGAATTTGAGAACAAGGAACAAGCCATGTAAGTCTTACCAGTTGTGTCTCCGCTGACGTTTTCAACCAGAAAGTATCCCGCCTGAGTGCCGTCCCTTTGGAGTTAAGTCTCAATGCCCATTCTGAAGTCAAAGAAACATACAATGTTCACAGAAGGAAAGAGGTTAGAAAAGTTAGAAGTGACAGACTCATATGTACTCGTTCTGCTATTAAATCAATTAATAAGAAATAAATCAATTACAAAAAAAAATGATGACAGCTGAATAGTCTAGTTTTAAGTCTTCAAATTTTAGAGGCTGGGGATGTACCTCTGTGTGAGCATGTCCAACGCCCTGAGTTCAATCTCCAGAATAATAATAATAATAATAATAATGTCACAATCTTAAGGACACAGTCAAAAATCTAGAAATTTAGATGATGCCTTGTATTTCCTAAGACCAAATGTCATAGTGAACAGAAACTATTTTTAGGGAAAATAATTAGGGCAACCAACATATATGTAAACTATAAATTCAAGAGTGAGGCCTTGTTGAGACTAAGAAAATTCTGGACAGAGACAAAAGTACAGTGTTGAAGTGTTGATGACATTCCACAACTTCTGAGCCCAACAGCCTCATCTATTTAACTCAAATGTTATATTCCCTCAGCTGTAGAACACATGCCTTGCTTGCTCACACCTTATACTCAGAAGCATAAAATATATAGTATGCACATATGTACATACTTATGTACACACCCAATGTGGGATACACTCACTATGTAGCACAGGATGGACTGAAACTCATAATCACTCTGTCTTGGTAATCATTAAATACAGTAGGCCCATTAGATTCAACACACAAAACACAAAACACAGATGAGGGCCAGGAGTTTGGCCTAGTGGTAGAGTGCTTGCCTAGCATGCATGAAGACCTGGGTTCAATTCCCTCGTACCATATACATAGGAAAATGCCTGAAGTGGTACTGTGGCTCAAGTGGTAGAGCTCTAGCCTTGAGAAAGCCCAAGGACAGTACTCAGGCCCTGAGCTCAAATCCTGGGATTGGCAAAAAAAAAAAAAATAGAGTTCATATGAAGCAAGGCTCCTATGGCTCATATCTATAATCCTAGTTACTCAAGAGGCTGAGATCTGAGGATCATACTTCAAAACCAGACAGAGCAGACAAAGCTAAAATTTTAGCTTCAATGAAACAGGAAAGAAAACAGAAGTGGTAGTGTAGCTCAAATGACAGAGCGTCAACCATGAAGGGGAAAGCCAGGCTAGAACCTGAGGACCAGAAATTCAAGTCCCAGTTGCAGCACTGAAAAAGATCCAGATGACAGGACCCAACTGAAGAGTCTGCTTCAGTCTGTCACAGGAGAATGAGAGATATCAGGGATCCTGTTAGCCCCTGGACCACACCATGAGAACCAAGAGCAAGGGCAGAGCCTAGGCCTCCTATACTCTGCTGTCCTCAGCGCCGACCCCACCAATCCAGTAACACAGAAAATAGGTGAAGTATTTTTTGCTTTCTACAAGGCCACAAGGAATGCTGGCAGCCTTACCCACTGTGGCCAGGTGCCCATAGTTCTCCAGCATCACCTCCCGGTACAGGCTTCTCTGAGATGAGTCCAGCAGCATCCACTCATCCTGGGTGAAGTCCACAACCACATCCTCAAAGGTCACCAGGTCCTAAACCATCACACACACTGGTTTGAGCCAAGTAACACCTCCATCAAAGTTCACAGACAGCCAAGCAGCAGCTGTCTACGCACCTGTAATCCTCACTACTCAGGAGAGATCTGAGAATCGCAGTACCTGCAAGGCAGGAAAGTCCAATGCTGGAAGTAGAACTGTGGCTGAAATGGTAGAGCGAGCGAGAGTCTTAAGTAAAAATGTTCAGGGACAGCACCAAGGCCCCAAGTTCAAACCCATATCCAACACACACACACACACACACACACACACACACACACAGGTTCGCTAGCAAATTAACACAAGGATTCCAATGCCTACACAGAGCTTACACCCCACTCTCCCAACTCAAGGTTCACTAACCCTCAGGATAACTTTGTACCCACATTCATTACTTCATCTTCTCCACTCACTACTCTAATGAACAACTTGAACATGAGAGCTTAGCACCCATAACCAGACGCCTTTCCTTCCTTTATGTCTCTAAATACACTCCAGAGCACACTGCACACACTTGATGAAGGTGGTGAGGGAATGAAGCCTTTCCAATAAAGGGAACATTCACCTATCAGAACACCCAGCAAATCAGAGATGTACTGTCCAGGCTGTAGGAATGGAGATTCACAAGGAATTACTGAAATGCCAGGACAATTTTCAAAGTAAGGTTTCACCAGTACAAGATGCTCCACTAGCTGGAGAAATTCACCTGAGGACTCAGACCTTAAGTATGGATTTATTTCCTCCTGGAAGCTCTGGAGACAAGGGGCTAGGTGGAAATGTGACTTCCTGGTAGAGGAAAGCATGCCATTCTGAAGAAGGATAGCATTCATTCAGTCCTTCATACCTGGTAACAATTTGTCAGCTGATCAGAATCTGCCCTTTCAGCCTCTTCATGAAAGTAGATTGGACTTCTAAAAAATAGATCTAGGATGGAGGGAAAACAAAAAGGTGGAATGAAACCCCAGAGCAAAAACATAATCCACACATTCATATGTATGGACATCATTCCATCCTAACTAGAAACTGTCCAGCATACTCAGGAAAAACCTCCCCACCCATCCCCTAGCAGTCAGCCTTGTCTATAGACAGAAAAGCCTTGGAAAGCTATGCTTACACTCTCTTGTACAGGAGAAAAAGTAAAAACCCTGAGAAGAAACATGACTCTATTTGTCCACTGTGATTTCAAAACAAAACAAAACAATGACTGGGTGGTTACTGCACCTCAAAGTGCAGGCCTGGGTGGCAACACAGCCCTCTCTGGCCCAATTTTAGCACCTCGGAAGAACACAAAGGCAAAGCTGCTCTGCTCAGAAAACTAGCTATCATCCATTCTGTGTGGGGATCAGAATAGCACTTACCAGGGGACGCAAGAAGGGATTCCATGCTGGAAGGCTGATGCACAAATGCGTCTGGATGCTCTCTCTCCGGTGGCTCCAAGGCCCTCCGGGCAGCCTATGCATCCGGGCAGGCTTTGGCAATCTGCTCCTCTCTTCAGGGTCATTTGAATTCCTGCAAACATTCACCATTCAGTAAGCAGCACTGCTTACCAGTTATCAACACCAGAGCTAGCTCTCTCGAGGATCTACATGAAGAGCTACTAGAAATGATCACTCTAATACAAATAGTTCCACTGGGAGTTTTTATATATAAAGTATATGTGAGTGTGTTTAATATACTCAGCGGGGTGCCAGTGCCTCACACCTGTAATCCTAGCTACTCCGCAGGCTGAGATTCGAGGATCTGCAGGTCCAAGAGACCATCTCCAATGAACCAGCAAAAAGTGGGAAGCCGAGCTGTGGCTCAAGTGGTGGAGGGCCTTCCTTGAACAGGAAAGCTAAGGGACAGCACCCAGGCCTTGAGTTCAAACTCCAGGAATAGCACAAAATAATAATAACGACAACAATAATAATTACCGGATGCACAAGCAGGACCCGACTCGGTGGAGCAACAGTCGCGGGCGTGGTGGGGACGACCTCCCCGCCGAGCCCCACCGAGCCCGGCAGGCCCGGCCGGGCTCCGGGAGGAAGGACGCGGCCGCGCCGGAGCCCTCGGAGCTGCAGCAGGGGAAGACGTCCTTCCTTCCCGGGCTGGCGGGGAGACGGATTCCGAAGGGGCGATGGCTGACTTCCCGCGGAGCCCAGAACTGACAGCGGACACCAGCAAACCGTCCCGCCGCGCGGCTCCCCTACAACCACAACTAAGGGCAAAGCCCACCTAGCGGCGCGCGGACTGCGCCGGAAGTTGTCGGCGCCGTTGTGACGTCACTTCTTACCGACCAACGGCCCGGCTCTCGCGAGACTTGATCGTGAACCGCGGAGGACCAGGCTTGTAGAAGCCTGGCTGGTCCGGCGCCGGCGCTGGTTTCAGACCCCCACCCGTATAATCACGATGCGGACGGTTTGCCTCTACTTCTAATGGGACTTTGGACCTACAGCGGTGAGCATTTAAGAGTTTCTGGGCCAAGATGTGTACACAGACAGTTCCTAAGGCAGAGGACGAATGGCTCGGGTGCTGAAGGCAGATGGAAGCGGTCTGAGCCCATCCGACGCTGCCAGGGGCTGTGAGCTTGGCATAGAGAGAACTTGCCTAGCATGTGCAAGGACCTGGGTTCGGGCAAAAACATTTTCTCTTTTTGTGCCAATAATGGGGCTTGGATGCCAAGGCCTTGTGCTCTCAGTAGGGTTTTTCACCCCTGGCTGGTGCTCTTCTCCTTCAGCCATGCCTCTAGTTCTAGCCTTTTTGCTGTTTAATTGGAGATCAGTCTCCTGGATTGGTTTGCCACGTCTGGAGTCAAAGCTGAGATGGTCAGATCTCTCTCCTGAGTACCTAGAATTATACCCATGAGTCACTGGCAGCCTGAATTTTTTTTTTTAATTGAAGGTATACATTGATAGGATGTTTTAAAACATGCCCACTACCTAGCACACACACACATTTCCCTTTCTGCTTTTCTGTCACGTTGAGACGAGATCCAGTCAAGGGGGGTGGGAGGGCCTCTCAAAAGGCTAAAGAAAAGGGGGTATGACAGCTTATATTTCCAGCTGCCAAGGCAGTAAGCTACACACTTTATTAAAGCCATCTAGCCTCGGGTACTTGGTTACAGCAATGAAAAATTGACTAGTAAATCTAACAAGTCTCTATGGCAGATAGGTACAATCTGGGCAGAAAATACCCAAAAGCTGTACCTGGAATTCTCACCACAAATATCTTCAAGACCTATGCTTTCTAAGCACCTAAGCTTACTGAGACAGCAGTCAATGTATGGAGGGGAAAAAATACACATATTCCCTAATGAAACTGGAATCTTTGAGTTAAAACAGGCAGTTTCTTTTTCTCTGGCCTTTTCACTCAAAATTAGAGGGCTGGGAGCATGTAAGTTGAATGACAACAAAAAAAAAAATTTGCCAGTGAAGTTCATTTCTTTCATCTACCTTTGATTTATTTACCCATTCTTCTGTTGATTCACATTTTGTTCTCAATTTGGGATTAGGGCAGTAGTGGTGTGAGCCACGTATGGTGGCACACAACTGAAATCTCAGTACCCTGAGGTCTGAGGCAGGAGTAATGTGATTCCAAGGCCCGTTTGAGTTACACAGCAAGACATTGTCAAAAGGGAAAAAAACATGGCAAGAGAAAAGGTAGGGGAAAGGAAAAACAGTAAATAAAAGCAGCCGCCTGGTGGCCCATGCCTATAATCCCACTCAGGAGGCCGAGTCTGAAGATGGCAGTTCAAAGCCAGCCCAGGCAGGAAACTCTGTTAAGACACTGATCTATAATTAACAACCAAAAAGCCAGAAGTGGAGCTTTGGCTCAAATGGTAGAGCACTAGCCCTGAACAAAAAAACTCAGAACAGTTCAAGTAATAGCCCGAGTTCAAGCCCCAGGTTCAGCATTTAAAAAATAAAAATAAGGGGCCATGAGTTTGGCCTAGTGGTAGAGTGCTTACCTAGTATGCACGAAGTAGTGCTGCAGGCTCAAGTGGTAGAGCTCTAGCCTTGAGAGAAAGTTCAAGGTCAGTGCTCAGGCCCTGAGTTTAAGCCCCACGACTGGCAAAAAAATAAAAATAAAATAAAATAGGAAGACAGAAAAAGGAAATGAATAAAGGATAAGAAACTGATTTTGATCTTGATACATAAAAATGTAGGATTATCAGAGTCATAGACCACACAAATGGCAGCTTTAATATATACTGCTAAGTTTTTGAAATTATTTCTCCAGAATATTACCCCAACAGAAGTAAATGCATTCTCATTAACTCTCTATTTAGAATCTATAATGATTTTTCCACCGTGTCCAGCCAGCTACATAACATTTACTGTTCAAAACTGAATACTTGGTGACAAAGAACATAGACATGGAGAAGAAAGCTCAATGAGAAAAGGGTGATCCATTCAAAGAAAAAGGGGAAAAAATGAGATGATCTCAGTAAAATAAAACTTGTCAATTATTACAGAACTGCACTGTTTCCATAAAATTAGTGTTTGTTGCTTTTCTGCGATGGAATTTAGAACCATGGTAAGCTGTGGCCTGAGCTTTTTCCATGCCTCCTTTTGATTTCCATCTGCAAAGATTCTTTTATATCCTTCCACTGTCAGTCAACTTGTTTCCTTTAGGTGAAGCCAGCATAAAGGTAAATATATCTCATTTCTTGATGTAGTCTTTTGATGGCCAAACTTAGTTCATTCTCATTTAAGTGTTAAGAACCACACACTATGATCAAGTGAGATTTATCCCTGATAGATGGAAAGTTGGTTGAACTACACAAAAGTGATATGTCACACTAACAAAAGAAAGGGAGAAAAAAAATCACATTACCAATGCAAGAAAATGTAGAAAAATTATTTTACAATATAGAACAGCTTCCTATGACAATTCTTAACAAATATGGTATTCTAAAAGGCACCTCAACTAATTAAATCATATGACAAACCCAAAACTATCATCACAAATGGTGACAAGCTCAGCATTTCCTGTAAGATTAAGAACAAGGCAAAAAATAAAATAAAATAAAAAAGCCCACAGTTGCCACACCTAACGCTGAAAGTCCAAACCACACAACTGTACAGGAGACAGGCATCCAAATCGGTCTTCATAGACATAGAAAACAGTCATATATGAGATAACTACTTGAACTAATACAAATTCACAAAAGCTAAAGGGCTCAAGTCAAACATAAATCAATCATGGGGGCTAGAGATGTGGCTTCGTATTAGGGAACCTGGAGTTCAGCCTCCAAGACCACCACACACATAAAAAAAAAAAAAAAAAATTTCTATGCTTCTGATTATGGAAATTATGGAAGAATTCTATTTCCAATAAATAGCAAAAACAATGTAATAATATTTAGGGAAGAATGAAATGAAACCAGCACAGTAAAAACTATAAAACAATAATGAAAGAACTTAGACACAAATAAATGAAAACCATACCCATGCTTATAGACTGAAAGAATACTGAGATATCCACATTCCCCAAAGGAATCTACAGATTTAAAATGTCATCTCTTCCAATATTTCAATGTCATATTTTCATAAGACTATTTTAAATTTTTTTTAATTTATATAGCACCAAGTAAGACTGAAAAGCCAAAGGAACTGAGTAAGAAGAAAACTTGAGGCATTGTAGTGCCTGATTTCAAATCATATTATAATAAAACTACAATAATCCAAACAATACTTTACATATGTGAGGTCCTAGGCTCAATACTCAGTAACCCATCCAAAAAAACAAAACAAAAAACTACTGAACTGGCATAAAAATAAGAACAATGGAATATAACAGAAATAAAAGCATGCATATACAGTCAAGTAAATTCCAACTAAAGCACCAATACAGAAATGGAAACACTACAGTCTCATATAAATGAAACAGTGAAAACTGGATATGTCTAAGAGTCTACACTAAATAGGTTAAAGACTCAAACTTCAGGCTATAAAGACCCCATTCCCTTCCTAAAAACAAACTCCTGAAAGAAAACATTTCCTGGCAATTTTTTAAAAGTTCCCACCCAAACTGCAGGCAAAAAAAAAACTGAAAAAGGTAGACTACATCCTTTGTGATGCAAAGGAAACAAATGAATGATGAGGCAAAGAGTGGAATGGGACAATATTTGTAAACCATGTCTCTGGTAATAGGTAGATTAATACCCAAAATATGTAAGAAACACATATAACTCAATAGCAAAAGTCCCAAATAATCCAACTTAAAAATAGGCAAAAGACCAGGGTATTTAACAAGGACACACAGATGGTTATACAAGTGTAAGAAGGTGTTGAGTCAGTGGTCACCAGGGATATACAAATAACAATGAGGTATCACCTCAACACATTAAAGTGGCTGTAACAAATGTTTTAAGTCAACAGTAATTCATGTTGATCAAAATGATTCTTTAAAAATAAAAAACTCAGTATATTGCTGGTGCAAGTAACAGTGGGCATAGTCATTGTAGAAAAGGGGTATGAAGGCTCTTTGTATTAAGAGTAAAGCTACAGTCAAGCCTTGATGTCTCACACCAGTAATCCTAGCTACTCAGAAGGCTAAAATCTAAGGATTGCGGCTCGAAGCCAGCCTAGGCAGGAAATCCCATGAAACTCTTACCTCCAATCATCAAAAAGCCAGAAGGAGAGCCAGGAGTTTGGACTAGTGGTTGAGTGCTTGCCTAGCATTCAGGAAGACCCAGGTTCCATTCCTCACTACCACATACATAGAAAAAGCCAGAAGTGGCTTAAGTGGTAGAGTACTAACCTTGAGGAAAAACCCAAGGACAATGCTCAGGCCCTGAGTACTAGCCAAAAAAAAAAGCCAGAAGTGGAGCTGTGACTCGAAGAGCACTAGCCTTGAACAAAAAGGCTGAGGGACAGTGCCCAGGCCCAAGTTCAAGCCCCAGAACTGACACCAAGGGACTTGGTGAGGGGAGCTACCAACAAACTGATCTCTAATATGTAAAGAAATAAATAAGATCCTGCCCAAGAACAATGCCCATGGTCATTACAGAAATACTTCTCGTGTGGTGGGAGCTCACCACGTGGCCCACAAGCAATCCACGCTCCCACCTCGCCCTCCAGAGTAGATGGGATTACAGGCACATGCCACCATGCATGTCTCAGCACCAGTAACTCTAAGGAGCCAAGGTTTGGAAACACCTATGGCCCTCAACACAGGAATGGACAAAGTGTGGTATGTATATATTGTCTTAGGAAAAAGAAACTCTGCCATTTGTAATAACATCAGGGATCCAGTAGGACACTGTGTTAATTTTAACTGAAATAGGCAGATTAAAAAAAAAAAAAAAAAACTAAAAGTTTCAGCGTGGTGGCACATTCCTGTAATCCCAGCACCAAGGAGGAGACAGGAGGATCAGGACCTCAGTATCGACCTCAAAAATACAAAACAAAACTGAAAACCAAAAACTCTAAAACCACACCTAAAAGTGTGAAACTCACAGAAATGGATGGAACAATGACTACAAGAAGCTGGAGTTGGGAGGAAAAGGGAGGGAGAGATAAAAGGTACAAACTTTTACTACAGGATGCATAAGTACTAGACATTATGCTATCAATAGTAACAATGTGCTATATATATACGGGACTAAGAAAGTACTTTTCTGGCATAACATATGAAAGTATGGGAACTGGGGTAGAGTTTTGTGGTTAAATGCCTGCCTAACAAAGGCCCTGGATTGGAGCCACAGCGATCATATCTGCCCCACCCCCACCCTCCACACACACACAAATCTATCTGGTAGGGAAGGTGGTAGGCATGTAAGGAGATGGGTATGCTAACTAGCTTGAGTGGGTTTATCGTTTCACAACGTTTACGTATAATACACATCAGATTGTGCACCTAATACAATGACATCTCAGTAGAGATGCTTAAAAACAAGGAAGAAATTAAAGCGGTAGTGGAAACTATAACCAAAGTTAAGAACACATACTCATAATGAAATATATAAAATATCCAACACACTAAAATTCATCTATAGAACCACCTAGAAACCCAAGTCTGTCAGCACATAAGACTTAGGGACACATGGAAGCACTGCCCAAACTCCACTTGCGCAGTGTCTCTTCAGTGTGCATCACATCGACTCAAAGAGGAATATGTGAAAAAAGGCTTTCTAACTCTTGTGAAGTCACTGTGAGATCAGCCAGTTGAACAACTACAACTTTCAGATGTGTTATCTTACATCCATAGGATTTCACTCCCACATGTTCTGTATATCACAGAGCTTCAAAGCTGAGTTCCTTCCATCCATGCTGGAGTGGGGGGAGATTCTGACAGCTCTCCCATGTTCCTTATATTCATAAAGCATAGTCAAGAGTCAGGTCTCTCATGTCTTCAAAGTGAACCAAGACAACCAAATGCTTGTATACCTTATCACATTCAAATGTGATGACTCCCAACCAAGCACGTTACAGACTTTCCTCATTCCTGACATTCAAAGTGTTCTTTTTCATGGATGACTTGTGTTCATTAAGATCAGAGGAGCTAGCGAAGGCCTTCCCACATTCCTTCCATTTAGAGAGTTTATGTCTGGCATGGATTTTTAAATGGGTATTTAAGTGGGTGGAGGCAGTGAAGGCTTTTCCGCATTCATTACATTCGTAAGGCTTCCTCCCAGTGTGAGTTCTTACATGTTTAGAGAGGCCTGAACACTCGGTAAAAGATTTCCCACACTCCTTACACATATAGGGTTTCTCTCCAGTGTGTGTGCGCACATGCCTGCGAAGGTAGGAGGAACAAGTAAAAGCTTTCTCACACACTGAACACTCAAAGGGCTTCTCTCCAGAGTGAGTCCTTAAGTGGAGATGAAGGGATGAGGAAGAGACAAATGTCTTCCCACAGTGCTTACATTCAAAGGGTTTCTCTCCCGTGTGGCTTCGGAGATGTTGGATCAGATAAGAGGAAGTACTGAAGGCTTTGCCACATTCTTTACAATCATATGGCTTCTTCCCCGTATGCGCCAGGGCGTGCGTAGTAAAACTGGTCCGCCCAGTAAAGGATTTGCCACAGTCCTTACACTTGTACGGTTTTATTCCAGTGTGAATTCGAAAATGAGTCTTAAGGCATGCGGAATTCCTAAAGGTCTTTGCACATACTTGACATTCAAAGGGCTTCTCACCAGTATGTGTTTTCATGTGTTCGGTGCGCTGCGAAAAGCTAATGAATGCTTTCTCGCACTGCTGACACTGATAGGGCTTCTCCCCAGTGTGTGTTCTCAGGTGTTTAGTGAGGCCTGAGCGCTCGCTGAAGGCTTTGCCACAGTCCTTACACTCGTAGGGTTTCTCTCCAGTGTGAGTTCTCATGTGCCTACGGACGTAGGAGGAACGTGAGAATGCTTTCCCACACACTGTGCACTCAAAGGGTTTCTCTCCAGTGTGAGTCCTCAAGTGCACAGTAAGATAGGAGGAAGAGGCAAAGGCCTTCCCACACTGGTGACAGTCAAAAGGCTTCTCTCCTGTGTGACTTCTCAGATGCCCAATCAGATGTGAGGACGTGGTGAAGGCCTTCCCACACTCTTTGCACTGATAGGGCTTCTCCCCAGTGTGAGTCAGTATATGTGTAGTAAAGCCAGTATGCCCGGAAAAGGCTTTGCCACAGTAATTGCATTTATAGGGTTTTACTCCAGTGTGTATTCGGAAGTGCTTTTTAAGGCATGAGGAATTTCTAAAGCATTTTGCACATACATGACATTCAAAGGGCTTCTCGCCAGTGTGAGTTTTCATGTGTTCAGTGAGTTGCCGAAAGCTAGTGAAGGCTCTGCCACACTCTTTACATTTATAGGGTTTCTCCCCAGTATGTGTGCGTGAGTGTATGTTAAGGCATGAGCGCACAGCAAAGGTTCTCCCGCACTCCTTACACTGATAGGGCTTCTCTCCCGTGTGAGTTCGCATATGAATGCGAAGGTATGAGGAGCGTGTGAATGTTTTCTCACACATGGTACACTCAAAGGGCCTCTCTCCAGTGTGAGTCCTCAAATGTGCTATCAGGTAAGAGGAGGAGGCAAAGGCCTTCCCACACTGGTCACATTCGAAGGGTTTCTCTCCTGTGTGGCTTCTCATGTGTTCAATAAGACCCGAGGATTTAGTGAACACTTTCCCACATTCCTTACAGTCATAAGACTTCCTATTATGACTCCGTAAATGAGCGTTAAGGGCAGAGTGCATAGTGAAGGCTTTCCCACACTCCTTACATTCGTAGGGCTTCTGCCAAGTGTGAGTTCCCATATGATTATTCAGGTACAAAGGATACGTAAAGAAATCTCCACATTCATAGGGTTCCTTTACAGTGTGTGACTGAACGAGGGCAGAACAGCTAGTGGACTGAGTAAAAGTTTTCCCACTCATATGCTCCCATTCATAGAACTTTTCTCCATTGTGAGCTGTGTCCTGGGCCTGAAGGTGTGGTTGATTAACAAAGGCTTTCCCCCAATCACTGCATTCAAAGGACTTGTCTCCTGTGCATGCTTTCTGGTAATCAAGGTTTGGAGCCAAGGTGAACGCTTCTTCCCGCTGAATCAATAGAGAAAATTTCTCTTCACTGGGGCTTTCCTGGACCAGCGGAAGGAAGTCTTTTCCATACTGATGACACTCAGAAGTGTTCTCCATATTTGGCGCACTCATGTGTGTCTGCAGGTCTGAGTGTCCAATAAAGACTTTTGTGATTTCCTTGGAGTCATAGAGTTCCTCTCCATTGTTGCTGTCTGCCTGTTGGTAGAAGGATAAATCAAGATTAAAGAACTTTCTAAACTCATGGAGGAATGTATACTTATGGGAACTCTGAAGCACCAAGCCTCACACTAGGTTGGAGTATCTCTCCCTTGTGAATCATGAGTATGTCTTTCTTGTAGCTCTCATTGATGCTGATTTTTATCAGGAAATTTCAAACCTTCTGTGAACTTGAAAACTAAAAAAATATCCCTTATGGCTTGGGTATATGTGGCTCATGCCTACAGACATGTTCAGAGGACTGAGATCTGAGGATCATACCCCAAAGTCAGTGTGGGCAGACAAATCCACAAGACTCTTAATCTCCAACTAACCAGCAAAAAGCTGGAACTGGAGGCATGACTTAAGAGGTAGTGACAGCTATAAGTGAGTAAGCTGAGTGGAATTGGGATTTCTTGAGTTTCAGTGAGAGGGAGGGAGGAAAAGAGGGAAAAATTAGGGAAGGGAGGGGAGGGGAAGGAAAGGGAAGAAAGGAGAGGGGAGGGGAGGGGAGGGGAGGGGAGACAATAGTCCTTGTGAATCTTACCAGTTGGATCCCATTTGATGCATCTGACCAAAATATATCCTGTTCAACTGCTGTCCCTTTGGTTTTAAGGCGCATTTCCCATTCTGTAGTGAAATATACAAACATTTATAAAGGTTTGTACAACCATGGGATCTTCTATGAGTTAAAAATGATAATGTTGATTTATCAAATGAAATGCAATGATAAAAAAAATGAGAATCAGAGAAACAACACAGGAAACAGCTGCACAAACAGAACCATAAACTCCAAGCAGAGAAGAACAGGGCACTGCTGAGATCACAGGGAAGGTAGCCTAGAGGGATCACTAGAAGATGGGAAGTTGAAGACAGCCCACAATATGCAGTCCAAAGACCTTGGCCTTCAAATTCAAGGTAAGCTTTAAAAAGACTTCCCACTTCAGAGAATTCACAACCTGGAATTTTTAACCAGCTAACTGCTAGTGAGGGACACACTCTAGGAAGTGAGAGATATGTCACTATGGATATATCTCAACTACACAAGTTGTTTTAGGCTCCTTTGCCCTCTCAGGGGCTGTGAGAGGACAGGTAGGCATGAGTGGTAGGAGGGCCTGTGTTTAATCCAGGGCTCTGAAGGGATACCAAACTGTTCTTCTTGTTACCTTCCATCTATACCCCTGTCTTGCCAGGTCTACCATTCAGCCCTTTTCTGGCTTTCAGCCCTTTTCTGGCTCTACAACCTTCCAGATTATCTGATCTCTTTTATTTCCTTTAAAGGTGTTTCTGTATATGTCTTGAGTCTTTCTTTGAAGTTTTCTATAGCTGAAAGAACTCCAGTTCTGCTCCCAACAGCTCTAAAATACATTCTGCTTCCCCTGGAGAAATATACTACTTATTTGGGCTTTTTTTTTCTTTGCCTTTTTCTCTTATTTGGAGAAGTTTGGGAAGAAGTGGGAATAGGGAAAAGGAAAGTGGAATTTGCTTTTATTTTCTTCATGTTTGCAAGGCAGGTGCTCTACCTTTTTTAAATTCATTTATTGTAAAGGTGATGTACACAGGGGCTACAATTACATAAGTAAAGAAATGAGTGCATTTTTTTGAACAGTGTTACTCCCTCATTTTCTCCACCCCCCAATCTACTCCCCTCCCCACAAGCTGTAAAGTTCATTTACAACATACTGTCTTGTAAGAAGCCTTTTTCAGCTCATTTCCAGGAGGTGGGATTTTTTTTTTAATGTGCCACAAATATAGTTTTGAAAATAAAAATAAAAAAGAAATTTAAATGTTGTTCACACTTACCATGAAGAACACCTTGCTCCATTGTTGCTAACTTTACTTCTTCCTATGACCAAGATATTAGCCTGGGCTTGAAGATCTGATCTCCTATCTACAGGAAAAGAACATCAATGGAAAAGGCTCATATAGGATGACAAGTATTCTCATGCAAGAGGAACTGCATTTCTAATGAAATTGTGGAGTTAGGGGCAGTGGTACTGGGGACTGAGTTTTCAGGCAACCACTGTACCACTTGAGCCATGCCCCTAGATCTATTTGCTTTTCAGATCAGGTCTTTATTTTTGCCAGAACTTCCCTGGACCACAATCACCTTACTTATTATGCCTTCCCTGTTACTGAGACTACACACCTGAAAGGATTGCTACCATGCCCAGCTTTCCTTGTTAAGATGAGCTCTTTTCTAACTTTCCTCCTGGGCTAGCCTAAAACCACAACTTCCTGATCCTGAGAAGTTAGGGTAACAAGCATGAGTCTAAAATTATTTTTAAATAGTGTAAAATACAAGCATTCATTTTCTGGGTATTTCTGATCCCCTAGAACACATTCAGGCTTAAACATGCACATACATCATTTAAGACTTTTCCTCAAATTGGATATAATGAAGGTAAACATCATCTTTCTTGAAGGAACTTACTCCAGTAGTTACCAATCTTAGATAAAACACATTCAGCTGGAAGAATTGTTACAAGACAGGTGGTTCACCATGTTCAAAGTGCAATCTCAAACTGCACATTCCTAAGAGTGATAGTAATGCTATCACAATCATCAACAATATATTAAACATTTTAGGGGAAGGACATTATCTCTGTTCTTTCCCATTGCATTCAGAGTTGGCTTTCCCAATCCTGGAAACTAATATGGGATATGTTTCAGCTCCATAAGAGGCTACTACAAGGAATGATGGCAGTCCTACCAGTTGCTGATAGTTCTCCAGCATCATCTCTCTGAATAGATCTCTGAGTTGGGTGTAGCAGAGTCCACTCTTCCTGTGTAAAGTCCACAACCACATCCTCCAAGGTAACCAAGTCCTAAATCATCACATACATGTTACCTTGAGCCAAGTGGCTTCCTGACCAATGGTCACTGGAAAATGAGGATGTAACATCGACGCCTGCATAGGATTCTAAAGGCTCCCAAACTCTATTCCAGGATTCAATTTTTCTAGGCCATCTCTCTTTACACATTCATTCACTATGGTTCGCCTATCATAACAGCTTTTGGCATCTCTTACATGTAAACACAGCTAGACTGGGAGCTCTAGTTCCCTATAGTAAAGTACATTCCTATACAATGTCTTTTCCCAGTCAGTTCTACTTAGAAGTATCTATATATTCCTCCTTTGAACCTTTAACTTACATATAAATAAAAATGCAATAAAGAACATCAAAAGAGAGCAGGGCACGATGGCTCACACCTATAATCTTTAGCTACTCAGGAGGCTGAGATCTGAGGATTGCGGTTCAAAGCCAGTCTAGGCACAAAAGGACTTGAGACTCTTATCTCCAATTAACTTCTAGAAAATGGGAAGTGGATCTTGTCTCAAGGGTAGGATGGTAGCCTTGAACTGAGAGCTCAGGAACAGTACCCAGGCCAAGTTCAAGCCCCATGACCCACAAAAAAATAAAGTGGTACTTTCCTAGCATGCCCAATACCCTGGGTTTGAACTCCAGAATCAAAGAACAACAGAAAAAGTCTCAAATATGGAAAAAATACTATTCCACTCAAGATTCTCCAGTAAAACTAATGGGAACAAGCTATAAGACATTCTCATAACCAAACAATCAAAAATCAAAAGCACAACCAGGCACTGGTGGTTCATACCTGTTATACTAGCTACTCAGGAGGCTGAGAGTGTGGTTTAAAACCAGTCTGAGCAGGAAACGTCCATGAGACTCTTACCCCCAGATAACCATCAGAAAAGCAGAAATGGCTCTGTGGTTCAAACTGGCAGTGTTAACCTTGACCAAAGTGCTTAGGGACAGAGTTCAGGCCCTGATTTCAAGTCCTACAACCAACAAAAACAAAATTAAAAAAAAAAATCAAAAGCACATAAGTACATGATGCAAGTAGCATAAATGGAGGAGGGAGAGCAAATCACATGAAGGACTTCCAAAAACAGCCATTAGCAGAACTATCACCTGGGAACTTGTAGGCCAAGACAGAGTGGGAAAATATATACCAAGTACCAGCCAAGTGCTAGTGGCTCACACCTGTAATCCTAGCTACTCAATAAGATCTGAAGATCACAGTTCAAGGCCACCCCAGGCATGAAAGTCTATATGATTCTTATCTCCAATTAACTATCAGAAAAATGGAAGTGGCACTGTAGCTCAAGTAGTAGAGCACTAGCCTTAAGCTGAAGAACTCAGGGACAGCGCCTTGGCCCAGAGTTTAAGCCCCACGACCACCACCACCACCAACAACAAAAGTAAGTACTGAGGGAAGTGTGTGTGTGTGGCTGGGCAGGGGGAGGGGGGTTTCTATAAATAAATAAATCTTAGTATCTGCTCCTTCAAAAATAGTATAGTAGTAAGCAAAGCTGTGTTCCAAAGTAAATGACACATAAAGACTTTCCAAGAAAAATAAAGCACAAAAAGTTCATCACTTTTCAATAGTTCCATGAATGCTACTTACTAACATAAAAACATAAGAGGGCTGAGATGTAGTTCAGTAACAAAGCACTTTCAAGTGCAACATCCTGCATTCAATCCCCAGTATCAAAAAAGATTAGAAAAAGAAAGTATAAAAGTACAAGATTAAACTCCAAATACTCTAATACTTTAATGTTGGTATACTAGCCACCTGTAGTCTTCCTGTGAAGATTTAAAAAGCCACACTATTAAAAAATACTAAAAACTACAATGGTTAGGAGATAAGACAATATAAAGACATAAAATTGTAAAAACCAAAGACAAAAAAATGTAAGAAAAGGCATATTTTGCCAGGTGTTAGTGGCTCATATTTATAAGACCAGCTTGGGGTTCGGATTAAGATTTGGGTTTGGGTTCAGGTTCGGGTTCGGGTTACCTGGTCTGGCTTAGGACTGTATAGCTGGGCTGGGATCACAGACATGTACCCCTGTTTCCACCTATTGGTTGAAAGGGAGTCTGGTCAATCTGCAGTCCCCTCCATCTCAGCCTCCCAAGTAATTGAGATTATAGATATGAGCCACTGCGCCCAACTTCTAGTCCATTTGTAAAGTGGACTGGAGAATTAGGGTTTGAAGTCAGCCCAGGCAGAAAAGTTCATAATAATTTATCTCCAATTAAACAACAAAAGGCCAGTTTGAAAGTATGGATCAAGTGGATCAGTGAGAAAAACAGCAAAACAGCCAAATGAGAGCACAAAGCCCAGAGTTCAAGCCTCAGTGGTGGCACACACACACACACACACACACCAAAACTTATACAAGCAAAACTTAAGTATTTTTTTTCTCCTTTTGTTTTTGTTTTGGCCAAGGAGCTAGCTAACTCAAGGCCTGGGCACTGTTTCTAAGCTTTTTCTTTTCTGTTTTGTTGTTGTTGTGGGTTTTATTGTTTTTGTATCATACATGCTAGCAAGCACTCTACTACTAGGTCATACTCCCAACCCCCACCAAATGGTTTTTGTTTTTTTCTTTTTTCTTTTTTTTTTCTTTTTTTTTTGCCAGTCCTGGGCTTGAGCTCAGGGCCTGAGCACTGTCCTTGGACTTTCTCAAGGCTAGAGCTCTACCTCTTTGAGCCTCAGCACCACTTCTGGCTCTTTTCTATGTATGCGGTACAGAGGAATCGAACCCGGGTCTTCATGCATGCTAGGCAAGCACTCTACCATTAGGCCAAACTCTTGGCCCCTCAAATGGTTTTATATAAGCTGCAGAACCAAAAAGCAAAATCTAATGGACATACACAGGAAAAAATATCACTAGAGAAAATATCACAAAACAAAAACAAGAAACCATGAAAAGAAAAAAAACACCTTCAAAATGGCATTAACAGGTTTTTACCTACCAATAATTACCTGGAATATAATAGAATTACATTCCCTAATTCCTTCAGATATAGCTCACAAGGACTGGCAAAAAAAAAAAAAAGAAAAGAAAACAGAGTAATACAGTAGAACACACTTTGTTTTTTTTGTTTTGGGGGGGCTTTTTTTTTTGCCAGTCCTGGTCGTGAGTTCATGGCCTGAGCACTGTCCTTGGACTTTCTCAAGACTAGAGCTCTACCACTTGAGCCTCAGCACCACTTCTGGTTTTTGTTTTTGTTTTTTTTCCTATGTATGTGGTACTGAGGAATCTAACCTGGGTCTTCATGCATGCTAGGCAAGCACTCTACCACTAGGCCAAACTCCCGACCCCAGAACACAGTTTTTTAAAAAGGAAATCCCCACCAGGTAAAAGAGGCTCATACCTGCAATGCTAGCTACTCAGGAAGCTGAGATCTGAGGATCACAGTTCAAAGTCAACCAGAGCAGGACAGTCCATGAGGCTCTTATCTTCAGTTAACCCCAGAAAACCAGAAGTAGGAGTATGGCTCAACGTGGCTGAGTGCTAGCCTTGAGCAAAAAAACTTCAAGGACAGGACCCAGGCCCTGAGTTTAAGCCCCATGACCAACAAAATCAAAAAGGAAATCCCCTTCAACTCCAGTACTTCCAAAAACACAAACTAACAAAAGAATATCCCAAGAAAGATCATGGTTAACCAAGAGGATGGCACTCTGAGGCCAGCCCATGCAGAGTTATGGAGAGCCTCTCCTATCTCCTGGTGGGAGGCAACTCTTTTCCCAGCTACGAGGGAAGTGTAAATAGATGGATCATGGTCCACGCCTGTCTGGGCAAGAACTGGAGACCCTACCCAGAAACAACTAAAGTGAAAAGGGATACATGAGGCAAGGCTCAAGTGGTAGAGTACCTACCTGTTTGGCAAGCATGAGGTCCCAGGTTCAAACTTGCAATAGGCCAAAAAAAAAGTCTGTCCTCCCCTCACACTGGCAGAGGCAGCTGGGTAGGGCGAAGGCTCAGGGTCTATGACACTCATTTCAGCAGAGCCCAGTAGGTATGAGCCACTTCCTTTCCCCACTTTTTTCAGTCCAGCCATTGCTGTTTCCAAACATATGGCACATGGCTATGAGGGGTAATTTCCTCCAGCGGAATCCCTATGGCCACCAAAGGTCTCAAAGTCCAGGAAGCATGAAACAAGGTTACCAACACTTTTACAGTAAAGACACAAGATCTCGCTAGGTAGCGCAGGCTAGCCACAAACTCACAATCCTCACACCACTCTAAGCACTAGGAATATAAGAATGTGCCACTTGCTTAAATATAATGAAGGAATTTCTGAGAGCCCCAGTGTGAGCCCTGCTGAGTTTTATTCGTAAATGAAGTATATGCTCCCAAGAAATCCGAACAGAAGGCTGGGGATGTGACCATGAATTCAACCCCAAGTACAAAAAAAAAGACATTGTTAGAACCCAAAAGAACTAAAAGACATTGGGTTTATGTCATTAGTAAATATAATCATGAATGTCATTCTGGAGGATACCATTACCGATGTACTACCCTACCTGCAGCTCTGGACAAGGTTGGATTCAGTAAGATACTGTTGGCAAACTGTTATTGTAGCACTGTGGTACCCTGGAAGTACGTGCTATGCACGTACTTTACCACCCTGGAATAGGTGAAGTCCTTTCTGTGGTACAGGTACACTGGGCTGGGAAGCTGCTGAAATAGGAAATGAAAACACAGGTTAGAGGGGAGGGGGTGGGGGAAGGGATATGGGGACAAAAACATGAGAAGGGGTAGGTAGCACTTTCTATCTGGCGAATACAATGTAACCCTTTTATTAATTACAATAAAAAAAAGAAAACACAGGTTAAATAACATAGAACGAAGAATAGCATATGCGCATGCCTGTGCATACGCGCCTGTACCCGTGTGTGCGTGTGTGTGTGCGCGCACACGAGCACACCCGACAAGAGTAGCATTTTTAGCATAAACTGATCGAACAGAAAATCAGTAATTTTTATTTAGTATATTAACCAGTGCCAGGGATTCAATCTAGGGCCTTGGCAAATGCTACACAAAGACCCTATCATGAAGTTACAGTCCTAGACTGTAATCAATGATTTTAGTAATATTGAGTGTTGATTATATAGGCCATCATGGATGGAATAAAAGAAGCACTATGGTTTTTAATCTATTCATTATGAGACATTTATTTGGATTCAGATTAAAAAACAGATTATGGTGACAGGCTATCCACTTTATAAGGCTTAATCCTTGAAGACCCTATGCTAATTTACTTTGAGTATATGTATTAACTATTAGAATTAGGTCCACGGAGCTCCATATACGAAGTCAATTATAGTCAGGTGCTGGTGGACCACACTTGTAATCCCAGCTACTTAGAATCCTGAGATCTGAGGATTGTGGTTCAAAGCTAGTCCAGGAAGTAAAGTCCATGGGACTTTTATCTCCAACTAACCACCAAAAGCTAGAAGTAGTCAAGTGGTAGAGCTCTAGCCTTGAACACAATAGCTCAGGATCAGTGCGTAGGCCCAAGTTCAAGCCCCATACTTAGCACATAAAGAAGAAAAAAAGCCAATTATGAATGAAAAGAGCAAAACTTAATTCACTACTTACTATACAAAGGCATATAATGGGACTATTTTAGAACCTCAAATATTACCAATACAAAGCATGCTATATTAGATGATTTTTAAAGACAACAGGGAGAATAATGTTTAAATTTAGCAAGATTCTCAGTCATAACTATGAATCCCAGAATAGTATTCATGAATTTTATCAAATTCTAAAGTAAGTGAAAACCTACATTATGAAGAAACAATACCTAACCTGTACTCTTTTGATACTGGGTTTTGAACTCAGAGCCTCATACTTGCTTTGCATATACTTTACCACCCTGCCACATCCCTGGTCTTTTTTTTTTTTTTTTTTTTTGGCTTTAGTTTTTTTCGGGTAGGGTCTTTCACTACCCCCCTTACCCCAGCTGGCTTAGTGTACGACCCTCCTACCTATACAGTGCTCACTTTTTCTTTTCTAGCCTATTCTACCTCACCAGGAAATCCCTCAGTACATCACACCTGTACTCCTAGCTACTCATGAGGCTGGGATCTGAGAATCCTGCTTTGAAGCCAGCCTGGGGAGGAAAATCTGTGAAACTCTTATCTCCACTTAACCCCTCAAAATAAGCCAGAAGGAGCAAGTGTAGCTCACATGGTAGAACACTAGAATTAAGCAAAAAAGCTAACACTGTCTAGGCCCTGAGTTCAAACCCCGGTATAACACTGTAAAAAAAAAAAATCCATCTAGCATCCTACATTGCCCTCCATCTCCATACTACCTTGGTCCTCAAAACTACAGGGCCAGCCTCCTCACTGGTCCTTATCTTGTCAGCAGAAGAGAGACTTTTGAATGGATCAGACACTGAGCACTCTCCCATGTTCAGACCACATGTGAGTCAAATCCAGAGCCTTTACTGTAAACTAGGAGCCCCAATTCCTGCTGTACAATGCCAGCCCAGTCTCAGCCTGTCCTCTTGACACATTTGGTAACTGCCAATAGAGCAGCCACCTCAGGAACTTTACATTTCTTTGAACCTGGACCACTTGTCCCCCAGATATCTGAATGGCTCACTCCATCTTCCTCCTTCAGAACCCCGTTCACACATCCCTGTAAGCCTTTCCTGCCCACCTCACACCAAACACCTCCTCCTTCCTGACACTACATGCCAGACACTCACCAGCTAACATATATTACACATTCAGCTCATAATCTGTCACTTCCTACTACAGCATGTGCAGTGTGAGACTGGCGCCTTCGCTGTGCTCACTGCAATTCATCCAGCACCTAGGACAATACATCTCCTGGTCAATGAATAAAATATATGTCAGATACAGTTATTGAACAAAATATGAGGGTCTTTATTTCCTTTCAATCAGGTATAAAGAAAGATTAACTGGGCACAGTGGCTCACTCCTGTAATCTTAGCTACTCAGGAGTCTGAGATCTGAGAATCAAGGTCAAAGCCAGCCCACACAAAAGGACCTGAGACTCTTATCCCCAATAAACCTCTAGAAAACTTTTTTCACATAGAAAAGGATTATAATATTAAACTTAGAAGTAACCTGATACTTTCCTATCTCTACAGAAACACCAGTTCACAGCTTTCACCACCTACTTCCTCCCCTTTCTGCATAACTCACTTGTCTACCTTTTTATTGAGCTTTTGTTCTTCCTGTGGCACTGGGAATGGACGAAGTGCTCTACCCCTGAGCTGCATCCCTAGCCCCCCTTTGTCTTCTATTTTAGGTCTTGGATTCATCATGATGTAATCACTTACACTCAGAGACAGAAAACCACACTGCCCTCTTCCTTCCAAGCCTTCATACATTTGTAATGACATTCATTTCCTTAGCTACCTGTCAGCTTCTTCCATTAGTTTTCAACATCTAAAAGAACATCTGACCTGAATTTTGTCACTATGCCTTAATCAGTCATCGAGGCACCCAAGTTTACATGACACACAGGACACACACACACACACACACACACACACACACACAAAAGATCTGAGGACCACAGTTCTATGCCAGCCGGGGCAGTAAAGTCTGAGACTCTTATCTCCAATAAACCAGCAAAAAGCAGCAAGTGGAGCTGTGGCTCAAGTGGTCCAGCTGTGGCCCAGCCTGGAGCCTAAAAACAAAGGGACCACGTCCTGAACTTAAGCCCCAGGACTGGCACAAAAAAGGAAAAAAAAAAGGGAATGGGATAAGGAAGAGCAATGGGGGTGAGGGGATGTTGATGGGGACACATTGCTTACAAGTGTGAGTAATTTTCAAGTTTTGGCTACCACAAAGTACTTAAAAGCTCAACTTGCATCCCTGCAATCAAAGTACTTCCTTTCAACTAGTTCACCAAAAGTGTATTTTATTTTTCTGAAGAGAGAAGGGAAGGAAAAAAAAAAAAGCATGGGAAAACATGACAATCCCCGGTCAGGTTCTCTCCCCCTGGCACAGGGGCCCGGGGGTGCCGCGCGGCTGGCGAGTCCGAGGGTTGGCGCCACGACTGGCAGGCTCCGCGCTGCTGTCTCCCATCTTACTTATTTAAGTCACCTTCCTTCCTTTCTCCTCAGACACGCCGCGCTCAAAATGAAGGCTGAGCGGGGAAAGCGCGGCCGCGCGGCGCTCACCTGGACGCGCCCCGACCTCCGGGCCCCGCGGGCCGGTCCTTCCCGAACAACTTTCAGAAAGTTTGCCGGGGGCGCCGCCGCCGACATCGACGGGGTCCTGGACCGGACGGGGCGGACGGGGCCGGCGGGGCGGCGGGGGGTGGGGCGGCGGCGAGGGCCGCGGCGGCGCCGGGAGGACGCGGAGGCGGCGCCGGGTGTCGCCCGGGACGCGGCTGCGCGGCTCGGACCCAGCGCGGCCTCTTCCCCTCCCCCTCCGGCCGCAGGCCAAGGCCCTGACCCCACCTCACCGCGGCCAGCCGGATGACCAGTGGGGAGGAGAGGAACCCGGCGGTCCCCAGCCCGCGCCGGAAGAGCCGATGAGGTCACTTCCGCTCCCGAGCCGGAGACCGCGTGGGCAAAAGGGGCGGGGCCTCAAACTGGCTGGACCACTCCTCGGGGAGAAAGCGGCTTCCGCCCGCCAGGGGGCGGCCAGGCCCCGCCCAGGGTTGGGGGGGGACGGGCCGGAGCGCAGAGCTGAGTCCACAGTCGGGGGCGGGGCAGGGAGCTGGGAATCGGAGTTGGAGTCAGATTGGGCAGTCAAGTCCAGGGTGAGACTCTACCTCCATTAACCACCAAAAGCCAGAAATGGGTCTGTGTATCAAGGGGTGGGTGGAGTGCCAGTCTTCAGCCAAAAAAAAAAAAAAGGAACAAGGCCCAGGTGGGAGGGAGAAAGGAGAGCGAGGGAGCGGGGGAGAGGAGGGGGGAAGACAGAGAGATTTCTACTACTTACCCAAGCAGTTGCACCGATCACCACCTCACTCCCATATGAAAACGGACCGTCTGTGACATTGCATCCTCCAGCCAAACAGCCCACTTTTTTGTTTGTTGGTTGCCTGTGCCAGTCCCAGGACTTGAAGTCGGAGCCTGGGAAAGACCCCTTAGCTCTGTGCTCAAGCTCTATCATTTCAGTTTTCACTTCTGGTTTTTTGGTGATTCATCTCCCAGGGACCGGGAGTTTGGCCTAGTGGTTCAAGTGCTTGCCTAGCATGCACAAAGACCCGAGTTCGATTCCTCGGTACCACATACATAGAAAAAAGCCAGAAGTATTGCTGAGGCTCAAGTGGTAGAGGTCTAGCCTTGAGAAAGTCCAAGGACAGTGCTCAGGCCCTGAGCTCAAGCCCAGGACTCACTCACATTCACACACACACACACACACACACACACACACACACAATCTCCCAGACATTCCTGGCTGGGCTGGCTTCCAAACCTGATCCTCAGATCTTTCTCCTGTTTCTCCTGAATAGCTGATGTTTGCAGGTGTGAGACACCAGAGCCCACTTTTGAAACCTTGAATCCCACTTTTAAAAAGATGTTAGTCTGATGCGATCCCATTTGTCTAATCTCTCTCCTATTTGCTCAGCCCCCAGAATTTCTGTCTCTACCAATAAGTCCTATTCTTTCATTTTTAGTCCAAGACCAGGACTCAAACTCAGAGCCTGATAATTTCACTCATTAATTAGTATTCTACCAACTGATCCACACCTTCACAAGCCAATAGGTTCTAATGTTTCTCCAACTCCTTCCAATATTCCTGCCAAGGTTTCAGGTCTAACACTGAGGTCTTTGGTCCATTTCAAATAGATATTAACACAGGATAAGAGACAGGGATCCAGTTTCAGTCTTCTGTGTATGGATGTACAGTTTTCCCCCACCATTTGTTGAAGAGGCTATATTCTTTTCTAACATATGTTTGGCTCACTTGTCAAAAGTCAGATGGCTGTGAGCATATAGGTTTATTTTAGGGTCTTTTAGTCTGTTTTTGTACTAATATCAATTTGTTTGTGTTACTATGGGTCTGTGGTAAAGTTTGAAATCTGGAATGCTGACACCTCCAGTATTGCTCTTTTTTTCTCTCTTTCTTTCTTTCTTTTGCCTGATTAAATCAAGTTAAGTTTCTGCACAGAAAAGGGAAGTTCCTATTGGAAAAAGAAAGCACAGGATGAGAGAAGATCTTTGCTAGTGGTACTCTGACAACAGCCATCCAAAGAATCAATAGCCCAATTAATAAATGGGCAATGGATGGATGGAAACAGACATCTCCAAAGAAGTAAACTGGCCAATAAACACATGGAAAAGCAAAAAAAAAAAAAAAAAACTAGGCTTCTCTGGCCATGAGGGAAATACAAATCAAAATAATTTGGAGATTTTCTGGGTGTGGTGGCTCACACCTGTAATCTTAGCTACTCAGGAGGCTGAGATCTGAGAATGGAGGTTCAAAGCCCAACCAGACACAAAAGGACCTGAGACTCTTATCTCCAATTAAGCTCTAGAAAATGGGAAGTAGGGCTTGGCTCAAGGGTAAGGTGATAGACTTGAGCTGAATTGCTCAGGGACAGTGCCCAGGCCGAGTTCAGGCACCATGACCCACAAAAAAATAAATAAATAATATTGTGTCATTTGCAGGGAAATGTGTGGACCAGAGGAAAATCAGAGAGACAAAGGACACGTTTTCTCTGATATGTTAAAGTTATATCTAAATTACAAACATATATATGAAAACATATACTAGGTCAAATGCATATGTACACAAAGAAATTGGCTAAAGTATAGTATACCAAGGGGAGGATTATAATGGTGCAATTTCTTTGAACAAAATGAATACCAAGAAGCTGAAACAGGGTTGGGGAGAGGAAAGGTGACAAAAACATGAGAAGGGGTATCAATGTGCAAGAAGCAATGCACCTACTACCTGATGAAAGTAACTGTAACCCCTCTGTACATTACCCCAACAATAACATTTTTTTTTAAAAAAGCTGCAACTTTTTTTAGGGGTGAATGAGAGCTCAGAGAGAGAAGGGCAGAGAAATGGAGAGAGGAAGAGTGAGTAAATATAGTGTTAATATGCAATGCATATGTGTGAAAATGAAACCAGGAGATGGAGTTGGGAGAGATGGGGGAGAAGGATGGAAGGAATGATAAAGATGCACTACACTTATAAACTGACATGTTAAACTGAAAGCCCTTTGGACAGCTACACATCTTTTTGGGTTTTGTTTTGTTTTTTTTCCCCCAATCCTAGGGCTTGAACTTGGCCTGAGAACTGTCCTTGAGCTTTCTCAAGGATAGTGCTCTACCACTTGAGCCACAGCACCACTTCTCGCTTTTTCTATGCATTTGGTACTAAGGAATTGAACCCAGGTCTTCCTGCATGCTAGGCAAGCACTCTTACCACTAGGCCAAACTCCCAGCCCTACACATCTTTTAATTAAATTAAAAAATAAGTGAATAAGCCAGGTGCCACTGTCTCATGTCTGTAATCCTAGCTACTCAGGAGACTTGAGATCTGAGAATCAGTTAGAAGCCAGCCCAGACGAGAAAGTCCATGAGACTCTTTTCTCCAATTAACCACCGGAAAACCAGAAGTGGTGCTGCTGTGGCTCAAAGCAGTTAGAGCACTCGCCTTGCAAAAGACCTCAGAGGCAGCCCAGGCCCTGAGTTCAAGCCCCATGACCAACCAAAAAAGAAGAAGTAAAAAGGTTTTAGGACTCACCATTGAAAAAGGGGGTGAAAAGAAGGGGAACAACATGTTCAAAGTGTAGGGAGTGAAGTCCAAAGCACACTATATGCATGTATAGAATTATCACAGTGGATCACCTTCAAATGGATGTATTCATAAAGGAAATTTCTTTTAATTAAAAAAGTTTTAGAGGTTGGAGGCATGGCTCAAGTGACAGAGTCTGCATGAGAAGAAATGTGATATTTATCTTTCCCAGTTGCCTTCTTTCACATAATATGATGATCCCTAATTCCATCCATTTTACTTTTGTGCCAGTACAAAAGCACTTGTCCTTGAACTCAGGGCCTGGGCTGTCCGTTATCCCTGAGCTTTTTCCTACCCAAGGTCGGTGCTCTACCATTTGAGCCACAGCTTCACTTTCAGCTTTTTGGTGATTCTTTAGAAAAGTCTCACAAACTCTTCAGCCCAGGATGGCTTTGAACTGTGACCCTCGGTCTCAGCCTACTGAGTAATTAGGGTCACAGGTGTGAGCCACTGGCTTCTGTCACAGCCTCTAGGCTTCAGATGAAGAGATGAGCGATGTTCATTTACTTGATGGAAAGACTTTTGGCATTCACGCGGAGAAATATCCACACCGAGTGCCTGAACTTTTTGTTTGTAAAAGTAAATACACGTCTTGGAACAACAATGCCAAGCTGTCCAATGAAACATGGCTACAGAGGATGGACAAGCCCCCTTTAAGAGAGACCAGGTGGCTCACCCCTGGGGATGCCAGCAGGAGGATGGAGAAGCGAGGCCAGCCCCCCCTCCACCAAAAAAGAAAACCAACAGCCCGAGACTAAAGCCAAAAAGAAGGCCTGGGGGCGTGGCTCAAGGGGCAGGGCTGCTGGGCCCCAAGTTCAAATCCTAGGGAAGCAAGACACAATAACCAAGAAAACCGCCTTAGAAACCACACTAACCCGGAGCTCACCGGAACGCGGCAGGAGGACCCGGAGTCCGTCTGCACCGACCTCTCACCGCGGGTATTCCGTCCCTTCAGGAAAACAATTAACAAAAGGTTACTTTAGACCGGGTTTCGGGAGGAGGGACGCGCGGCCAGAGCCCTCCGCGCATGCGCACAGCGCGCGGCGGCGCGGCCCAACCCTGGCTCCTCGCTGGGAACCGAGGCGGAGGAGGACGCCGGAGCGGAAAGGACCCGGATGACGGATGGGGGGGGGGGGGAGGCCTAACGTGGCGAGCCTGAGAACCCTCGTTCGCTGAGTGAATCCCGGGATCTCACACACACCTTCCGTGTCCATCTTAATCACAAGGTTCTCACCGAAGCTGCCCCAGACTGGATAAACACCGCGAAAGAAAAGACTTCAGATGAGCCGGGAGAGGGGGTGCAGGGGGAGACGGAAGCGTCGGTGACGTCACTTCCGCCCGTCCGCAGGCTGGAGGCGGGCGGCCACCGGCTTCTGGGGCAGCGCGTCTGGGCCGGCGCGGGAGGTTGGTGCGGGGAGAGGGCGGGTGCGCCACGGGACGCTGAAGGGGAGCGGGCTGCCCGCGGCGCCCCGGCTCCCTGCAGGGTGAGCTGAGAGCGAGGAGCCCAGACCCAGCGCACGGACCCAAGAAGGGAAAGGCAAGAGGGGGGGGTCACCCCCAGGATGCCAACCAAAGCGCCTCCACCTGCGTCCTCCGCAGCCCCTTCGGGCTGTGAGATTTTCCGTGCGGCTGTCATGGATGTTGATTTATGGTCTATCGTCTACACTCAGTCACAGTGTTGTCTCCCTGCTTCCTGGAGCCCCCGGAAGCCTCCTGCCGGCCCACGTCTTCCTTCCCGGACCCTGACGCTCGCTCCTTTCATTTCTCAATACTCTGATAGGTTTTGTCGGTTCTGGGGCTTGAACTCTGGGCCTGGGCGCTGTCCCTGAGCTCTTCAGCTCAGGGCTCCCGCCCCACCCCTGGGCCACAGCCCCACTTCCAGTTTTCTAGTGGTTAATGGGAGATAAGAGTTCCACAGTCTTTTAGTGTCCAGGCTGGCTTTGAACCTTGATCCTTAGATCTCAGCCTCCTGAGCAGCTGGGATTACAGGTGTGAGCCACCGCGCCCTGGCTAGTTTTTATTTTTATAAACCACCTCTTTTACGCTCATGTTTTTTGTTCCTTTCCTTTTGGGGTACTTTTTTCTAGTATTCATGTTACTAAACCTTTTCAGGTTTAATAATAGCACATTTATCAAGAACTGTTCATATGATATCAAGTGTTTTACACAACTATCAAGATACTTTTTTTTTTTGCTTTGATGTACAAATATATTATTAAGAAGCTACAGGAGTTTGTGTCTGATTTCAACTTTGCTTAAAGTTCTCTAGGCCCCAGTAGATTCCAGTACTCCTAGCTACTCAGATTAAGATCTGAGGATAGTGGCTTGAAGCCACCTCAGGCAAGAAAGTTGGGGAGATTCTTCTCTCCAGTTAACCACCAAAAAAGCCAGTAAGTGCAGCTGTGGCACATGTGGCACATTCTCTTTGTACATCATCTGCCCTCTCAACAGTGCGTCAGCACTGTAAGCAAAAGCTTTACAGGTGATGAGGAATGTATAAAGCTTTTTTTGGGGGGGGGGGTCATGGGGCTTGAACTCAGGCTTTAAACTCAGGGAGCTGTCCCCCGAACTCTTCAGCTAAAGGCTTGTTCTCTGCCACTTGAGCCACCGTGCCACTTCCAGTTTTCTGGTGGTTATTTGGAAACAAGAGTCTCAGAGTTTTGTGCCTAGGCTGGCTCTGAACTGCCATCCTCTGAACTCAGCCTCCTGAGTAGCTAGGATTACAGGTGTAAGCCACCACTGCCTGGCATGTCTAAAGTTTTTCTAAGGAAGGGATTTCTAGGGATTCACATCTATATTATGTATGTGAATATATATATATGCAAATACAGCTACAATAGGTGTACTGGGGCTCAAACTCAGGGCTTCTTGCTCTCACATAGCCATTTTGCACAAGGTTGGTGCTCTACTTGACTGTTTTGCTTGTTAACTGGAGATACAAGTCCCAAGAATTTGTCTGCCCTCGTTGGCTTTGAACTGCGATCCTCTAATCTCAAACTTAGTAGGATTAGAGACACCCAGCATTAGGTGATATTTAGACAAGTGCTTGGGACTTTTCCACATTTAATGAAGAGGTCATGAAGCCATCGCTGCAGGTTTTCATCTAGGGTGGAATCAGCCTTGAACTGACAGCTGTTAACTCCTATACCTGAAAGGAACTGAATATTGCCAATTCTGTTACTGCCCCAACACATTCTTCACGAACCCATGATTCCAAATAGCTAATGCCTTCCTTGCATCCATGTGAAACTGTGAGTGGAAAGAGAAAATAAATGCAGTAACTCATACTTGCAGTCTCAGCTACTTGGGAGTCTGAGTTTGGGAAGAACAGCCATTTGACACAAGTTGGTGCAAGATGGCTAGGGAGACCCCATCTTAGTCAATAAGCCAGGCATGGTAATTCATATCTGTGGTTCCATATGCTACCAATAGAATTGCAGTCTGAGACAGGTCCTGTGCAAAAACACAAGACCTTTTCTGAAAAATAACCTAAGCAAAAAGGGCTGGGGGTGTGGCTCCTGTAGTAAAACACCTGCCTAGCAAGCACAGGACCCTGAATTGAAACCTCAGCACCGGGCCAGGAGCCTGGCCTAGTGATAGAGTGTTTGCCTAGAATGTATGAATGCCCTGCTTTGATTCCTCAGCACCACATACACAGAAAAAGCTGGAAGTGCTACTGTGGCTCAAGGGTAGAGTGCTAGTCTTGAGAAGGTCCTAAGTTCAATCCCCAGGACTGACAAAAACAACCACCACCACCACAGTACCTTTTCACAGAAAAATCTAGGTACCAAACCATGGTATGTATGATAATTAAGAGCCTAGGAACAAAGGTTTCAGAGTAAGGAAGTACATAAATTCCCAAGACTGATGGATACTGGTTGCTCACACCCGTAATCCTAGCTAATCAGGAGGCTGAGACCTAAGGATCACAGTTCAAAGCCAGCCCGAGCACAAAAGTGAGATGCAGGCCTGGAGTTCAGCCTAGTGGTAGAGTGCTTGCCTAGCATGTATGAAGACCCAGATTCCATTCCTCAGTACCACATACACGGGGGGAAAAAGCCAGAAGTAGTGCTATGGCTCAAGTAGTAGAGCTCTAGCCTTGAGAAAACTCAAGGACAGTACTCAGGCCCTGAACCCAAACCCATGACTAGCAAAGAAAATCTGTGAAACTCTGATCTCCAATTAACTACTGGAAAACAAAAGTGGTGCTATGGCTTAAAGTGGTAGAGCTCTAGCCTTCAGCTGAAGAGCTTAGGGACAACACCCAGGCCCTGAACTCAAGCCCCACAATGGACCAAAACAGAAAAAAAAAAAATCCCAAGATCTGGGTATCAGGGGGAGGGCACCTCGGTCTGAAGGTAGAGACTACTGCCTAGAAAAACAAATTCAAAACCCAGTAACACACACACACACACACCACCACCACCACCACCACAAATTCCAGACAAGATAACGCAAAGCTGATCCATTCACAGCAAAAGCTGAGAAGGAAAGCACCCATGAAGTAAGTCCATTCAAGTTGATCACAATTTAATTATGAACTACAAATCTCATCAAGTGTGTTAAGCTAGTGCATATTTGACATTCTCATGTTAATGCAATGGGATTATAATTTGGGAATTGTTGAGGCAGGAGGGTCATTAGCTGCAGGCCACCTTAAGCTCCCCAGTGAAACACTGTCTAAAAGACATAACGCAAGCCAGGATAAGAAAAATGCCAAGGTCTAACAACCTTTCACCATGTCCTCTATAGACAAACCTCGCAGTGTCCCTGTGCTTGTGGATGGGTTCTATACAAGTCTACAGGGTCAGTTTGGCCTAAAGTCTAGTTCTAGTCCATTGTTTACCTGGACTTGCTAAAATGTCTCCTACTCTTGTTCTTCTCTTGTTACTTCCCCTTACAGATACATTACTATCTGCCTTCTACACCTGGGTGGTCTGTATTTTGGTTCATGTATACACATAATAGATTTTTTTTGGGGGGGGGGAGTTACTGAGTTTGAATTGCAGGGTTATATATTTGCGAGACATCTGTTCTGCCACTTGAGCCAGAGCCCTGGCCCTTTGTCACTTGTGTTATTTTTCAGAGAGGGTCTCACATGTCTCTGGCCAAGCAATCCTCCTACTTAGCCCTCCATGTAACTGGAGTTAAAGGAAAAAGATACAATGCCTGGCTTATTGGTTGCAATGGGTTCTTGCTAACTTGAGGATTGTGCTAGTCTGAACTCGAATCTCTGTCTCCCAGGTAGCTGCAATTACAAGCATGAACAACCATTACATTCTGTTGACATGACCACTGCATCACCTTTCATCTTCCCCTCCCTCCGTTTTTCAAGTTCTTCTTGAAAAACAAAAATCTAAAGGCTGAATAAATAAAATTCCAGCACTGAAGGCCTGGCTTGAGATATGCTGGGCCTGATAGCAAGTGTGGAGACCTAATTTCAAACCCCAGTACCTCTAAAGAAATGGCAACTACCCTACAGGAAGAAACCCATTTCTGAGTTTCTACCTGAGGGTAAAAAACCACTGCACTAACAGCCACAGTATGAAAACCACCTAAGTGCTTCTTGACAGAAGAATGAAGAATAATACATGGTCTTCAACAAAATAGCCAGAGAAGAGGAAAGCCTGTCATTTGCTCTAACACAGTTCAAGCTCGAAGGCATTATGTGAATTAAAATAAGCCAGATACATCAAGACTTTCACCTCTGATCTCACTCCACAGAACCTGGTAGGATTCACATCGTAGAATAAACATCTTCCAGGAACTGGGGGGTAAAGGAAGGAAGGGGAGCTGGGAGGGAGGAGTGATGGGAGAAAAGGTACCAGTGACACTGGTCGAAGACAAAAGCTGTGGATTATTAAGGTGTCAATGACAACATGGGGATCTGGTTATCACCAGGGCAGGGGGAAGTGCTCCATGAGACCACAAAGGAAGAAATGATGTGGGCGCAGACACTTTACAACGTCTAAGGACATGCCACCACAGGCAGTAGGCCCTAGACAGACACACGTTTTTACAAGAATCTCAAACAGGGAGATTTGAAAAAAGAAAGCTCCAGTGGAAACTAGAAATGTATAAGGAAGTCATAAAAATACTCATATCTAGAAATACTTGCAATATTTAAAAATTTATCGGTAGAACCACCCAGAAGGCCATGTCCTCTGTCATACCAGGTTTTTGAGACACAGTGACGCCAAGCCTGTATTATGAACAAGTACTTTGTTTGGCAGGAAGCACCACTCAGTCAAAGGGACAAGTGAAGTCTCAAATCCCATCATGTCTCTCCACTATGAGACTGGGGTGAGAATGGCATTTTCGTTTTTTGTTTTTGTTGCCAGTCCTGGGATTGAGATCAGGGCCTGAGCACTGTCCTTGGACTTTCTCAAGGCTACAGCTCTACCACTTGAGCCTCAGCACCAGTTCCAGCTTTTTCTATGTATGTGATACCGAGGAATTGAACCCGGGCCTTCGTGCATGCTAGGCAAGCACTCTACCACTAGGCCAAACTCCCAGCCCTGAGAATGGCGGTTTTTATGCCTGCATCAGTAATTCTCCTTGCGCCACCTCCCAGATGTAGTAAAGACTCCCGTGAGGGCAAACACTGCTCATGTTTTCCTGTGAGAGCAGGATGACTCAAACACATTCCTTAGATTCAAGGAGCACTGACAGTTTTCATGTCTTTGAAGCAAAAAGCAACTAAATGCTTTTATATATATTGCTAATAGACCTAAAAGTTCTTGAGACTGTCAGTTCCATCTCCATTGCAAACAAAGGGTGAATGGCTTCCCCACACACACACCCAAAAAAAAGAAAAACCACAAGACTTTCTGACGGCCTTCCATTCAGAGGGCCTCTTCTCTCCAGGAGGGATTCTCCTGTTCGTTCTCAGCAGGATCCCGGAAGGCTGGCTCACAGTCCTTGTAGTCATAGGGTTTCTCTCCAGTATGTTTGCGCACGTGCTTATTAAGGCCTGAGTGCTCGGTAAAGGCTTTTCCGCAGTACTGACACACGTAGGGCTTCTCTCCGGTGTGGATGCGCATGTGCACGCGCAGGTAGGAGGACCACAGGAAAGACTTACCGCAGATCATGCACTGGAAGGGCTTCTCACCAGTGTGGGTGCGCATGTGGACAGGCAGGTACGAGGAACACGTGAACGTCTTCCCGCACACGGTGCACTGGAAGGGCTTTTCCCCAGTGTGGATTTTCAAATGCACGTTGAGATAGGAGGAGGAGGCAAAGGCCTTCCCGCAGTGGTCACACTCGAAGGGCTTCTCCCCCTTGTGACTTCGGATGTGCGCGATGAGGCCTGAGGACGTGGTGAAGGCTTTGCCACACTCCTGGCACGCGTAAGACTTCTCCCCAGTGTGGTTGCGTAAGTGGATGGTAAGGCCAGAGCGAGCCGTGAAGGCTTTCCCGCAGTAGCTGCATTTGTAGGGTTTGACTCCAGTGTGGATTCTAAAGTGGGTCTCAAGGGATGAGGAGTTGCGGAAGGATTTGGTGCACACCTTGCACTGAAAGGGCCGCTCGTTGCTGTGGGTTTTGATGTGCACGGTGAGCTGGGCAAAGCTGGTGAAGCCCTTCCCACACTCCTTACATTCGTAGGGCCTCTCACCAGTGTGTGTCCTGATGTGCTTGGTAAGGCACGAGCGCTCGGGGAAGGTTTTCCCGCACTCCTTGCACTCGTACGGCTTCTCTCCTGTGTGCGTGCGCATGTGGATGCGCAGGTAGGACGAGCGCGTGAAGGTTTTCTCACACTGGGTGCACTCGAAGGGCTTCTCCCCAGTGTGGGTCCGCAAGTGGGCCACCAGAGACGAGGAGTGGGCCAGGGCCTTCCCACATTGGTAGCACTCGAAGGGCTTCTCGCCTGTGTGGATCCGGATGTGCTCCACGAGGCCCGAGGACGTGCCAAAGGCCTTGCCGCACTCCTTGCACTCGTAGGGCTTCTCGCCGTTGTGGATGAGGACGTGCTTGGTGAGGCCCGAGCGCGCTGTGAAGTCTTTCCCGCAGTAAGTGCACTTGTAGGGCTTTATCCCCGTGTGGATCCGGAAGTGGGTCTTAAGGCAGGAGGAATTGCGGAAGGTCCTCGCGCACACCTTGCAGCGGAAGGGCTTCTCGCCCGTGTGAGTCTTGATGTGTTCGGTGAGCTGAGCGAAGCTGGTAAAGGCTTTGTCACACTCGGGGCAGGGGTAGGGCCTCTCTCCCGTGTGCTTCCGCAAGTGGATGGTGAGCCACGAGCGCCCACTGAACGCCTTACCACACACTTTACACTCATACGGCTTCTCTCCGGTGTGAGTTCGGATGTGCCCCAGCAGGTAGGAGGAGCGCGTGAAGGCCTTCCCACATACATGACACTCGAAGGGCTTCTCCCCAGTGTGCGTGCGCAGGTGGGTAGTGAGGTACGAGGAGGACGCGAAGGCATTCCCACACTGCTCACACTGAAAGGGCTTCTCCCCCGTGTGGCTCCTCATGTGCTCGGTGAGGCGCGAGGGCTGGATGAAGGCTTTGCCACACTCCTTGCACTCGTAGGACTTCTCTCGTGTGTGCTGCCGCAGGTGGACAATGAGGCCCGAGCGCTCGGGAAAGGCTTTCCCACACTCCTTACAATCGTAGGGCTTTTCCACGGGGTGGCTTTGCATGTGGATATTCAGGTAGAGGGGATGCGTGAAGAACTTGTCACACTTCTTACATTCATAGTATTTCTTTCTGGTGGGCGTTTGAACACACCCACCGCGGCTTGTGGGGCAAGTCAAAGCTTGCCCACATTCCTCCGATGTACAGCTATTTTTCCTATGGGCTTCAAGGTGGGACTGGTTGCCAAAGGCCTCCCCACAGTTGCTGCACTCAAAGCATTTATCCTGAGCGAGCACAGCCCCGTTTACACCCTGGTTCACCAGAGAATGCTTCTCTTCAGTGGACGCCTCCTCAAGCGGCGGGAAGGCTTTCCCACACTGATCACACTCTGAAGCGTGCTCTGTATTTGCACTACTCGTGCTTGTCTGAAGATCTGAATGTTCACCCGAGACTTTTCCAGTTTGCTTAGAGTCACAGAGCTCCCCTCCACTGCGGCTTCCTGCCTGCTTATAAAGGGATGAATGGTAGTTAGAGAATTTTCCAGACTCATAGAACTAGGTCCCGGGCGTGATTCAAACTAGGTTTGGGGTATCTTCCCTTTAAACTGTTCCCCTGGATCAGTGCTTATATCCCGGCACTCAGAGGCTGAGGCAGTAATATTAAAAGTTCCTGGTCAGCAGGGTGCTGGTGGCTCCTTCCTGTCAGCTACTGAGGAGGCTGAGATCTGAGGATCATGGTTCGAAGTCAGACCAAGTCCTTTAACCACCAAAAAGCTGGAAGTGGAGCTGAGGCCCAAGTGGTATACCACTAGCCTTGAATAGCCAAGCCAAGTGCAAGGCCCAGATCAGCATCAGAAAAAAAAACAAAGAAAAACATTCCACACCAGCCTGAGCGACACAGCAACTAAGCAATTGCAAAAGCAGATGGGATTATAAAGCAAGGAAGGGACAAAGGGGGAAATAAGGGACCACTTTTTTCAAATGACCTCTCTTTCATGCTTATTTGTACAAGGGAATTCCCAGTCTTCCATGAAGTTTAAAAATAAAGAAGAGATCCCTTGTAAATCTTACCAGTAGTATCCTATTTGATGTATGGGACCAAAAAATATCCCGCTCAACTGCTGTCCCTTTGGTTTTAAGATGCATTTCCCATTCTGTAATGAAATACAAAAATATGTCAAAGGGTTTGGAGAGCAAAACAGAAGCTTTAGTAAAAGTTAAAACGACAAAACTCACTCAAGTGTTCTCACTAAAAAAGCTAAACAATAACAGAATGTTAGACTCGCATAGTTTGCCTAGGTATAAAACTGGCTACCATGAGATTATGAGATCTAAGTAAGTTTATTAACAAGTTTCCCATGACAGTGAAGTGCAGTAGTAGCAGAAACAAAATAAACAGCTGCACCATAAACTCCAAGGGGAAGAAAAGACCACTGTTGAGATCACAGGAAAGCAGAAAAGCAGAGGATGGAGAGTTAAAGATATTCCATAATATTCAGTAAAAGGACTTCAGCCTTCAGATTCAAGGTGGGCTTTAAGAAGAGTTCCATCTAGGAACTCTAGTCTAAGCGAAATGAACTCTAAGATATGGAAACAAGAGGTTTGTCTTTGTGATTGTTATTCTTCAATGTACTACATGAAGTTATTTCTTTTCTTTTCTTCCTCTTTAAGGTTTATGTTTATCTCATGTTGTTACTGTATCTGACTTTGGGACCTGGTGTATCGTATTGGATATACATTTATTTGTTCCTTTGAAAAAAGGGAAGGTAAAGCCAGGTGCAGTGGCTCAGACCTGTAATCCTAGCTACTCAGGAGGCTAAGATCTAAGAATCGAGGTTCAAAGCCAGCCCAGGCACTAAAGAATGTGAGACTCTTATCTCCAATTAATCACTAGAAAACAGGAAGTGGGGCTGTAGCTCAAGAGGGTAGGATGGTAGCCTTGAGCTGAAGAGCTCAGAGACAACTCCCAGGCCCAGAGTTCAAGACCCATGACCAACCAAAAAAAGGTGGGGGGAGAGGGTAGGTAAGGGTAAGGGAAAAAAAGCTGAGACGGAGAGAGGAAGGAAAGTAGGAGAAAACATGGGAAGGGGTAACAATGTTCAAAAAGTAACGAACCCACTACCTGATAAATGTAACCCCTCTGTTCATCACCCCAACAATAAATTTTTTTTAAAAAAGAGTTCCACCATTTTCACCAATGTCCAATTCTTTCATAAAATGCTTACCTTGGAGAATGCATTGCTCCACTACCGTCAACTCCACTTTGTCTTCCAACCAAGAGATCAGGCTGGGTTTGAACAGTTGACCTCCTATGCACAGGGAAATTTAAATTAGTGGAAGAGACAGAAGTTATCTAAGGAAGGATAGGAATGATTCCTCTGTAACTCAAAATACAAATGTTCATGCTTTAGTATCATAAAGAGACTGCTTTCCTCTGACTCAAGAAATCCATGTTCAAGGCTTAAACTCCTATTTACCCACTACTAATGGAGCAAACACACCCATGGCCTTAGACATTTAACAAATACTAGACTACTTTAAAGAACGAATACCCACCAGTACTTTTTTTCCAGTAAGTAGTAACTGAATTCATCAAATTTTTTTTTGTTTCACAAATGTAAGGCAAGCACTCCACCACTGAGCCACATTACCAGCCTAAGTTTTCAATCTTAAAGAAGGAAAAATGACAACACCGGCTCTGATCGTAAGTAAAACAGACCCACATGGAAAAATCCATAAAAGTGCAGACAGAATTTCCAAGTGCACGTTTCTAACACAGGCCAAGTGATGGTATTGGTCCTAGGAGCGTGGTTGGTTGAGAACTACCACAGGAGGTGGCACTGCTGGGAATCCGCTATCTCCACCTGCACTAATGCTGGGACACATCTGGTCTCTCCAGGGCTGCAGGGGAAGGTACAGGCCTACCCACGGTGGCCAGGTTCCGGTAGTTCTCCAGCATCACGTCTCTGTATAGGCTTCTCTGAGTCGGGTCCAGGGACGTCCACTCCTCGGGGGTGAAGTCCACAGCCACATCCTCAAAGGTCATTGAGCCCTGTGTCACCACAGACACGTCGATTTAAACAAAATAGCGTCTCCACCAATAATTAGTGAAGGAGAAGGAAATGACACCCGTGCCTATCAGGGATGTTGTCCTAAGGAATCTCTTTCCACACTCACTGTGGTCTCCTCCCACCCTTTGGCATCTCTTACAGCTGAACTGAACCTTGGCCTCATTTCCCCTTATAATGAGCACACTGAGAAGTCTTCAGAAATGACGACACATGAACACACCCTGTGGGAAAGGATACTTTTCGTCTTGCTTGAACCCCCACAAAAATGAACATCTAATTGGCATTGAAAAATTTAAGACTCCCATAACTCCTAAAATACTGACATAAGACTCCCATACTCCTAAAATACTGACATAAGACTCCCTTAACTCCTAAAATACTGACATATTTTCCACTCCCTCATTACCATGTGATGTGTGTGCCATTTTCTGGAACTTTAAACAAAGACTTGGCTTTGGCATGGGTCTTTTTTTGTTCGAATCAGCTTGAGGTAGACCCTTATAAGAAAATGTGTCCCTGGCCTATGGATTTCACTACAGCATCTGAAAGATAACTTTGGACATTCATACACTCTCCATTGATAGAATGAATTTTCGGAAACTTTGTTCCACTTCCTTGGAAGTGAAATCTGTTTCTCCAAAACACCTCTCCATATTCTAAACAGAGTCCTTCATTTTGCCTGAATATATAAAATAGAAAATATACTTTGCTAAACTTACCCTTTGTGTACCTCTACATGCATGGCCGGTGAAAAAATCTGGCTGAAGTGCTAAATCTTTGGTTTGAAGTTGTGTTTCCAACTCTGAAATTAACCCCCCCCCCAAAAAAAACACAACATGAAATAATTTATGTCTAAAGAACAAAATGTGATACCTACATGGAGCCTTATGACTGCAAAAGGGGCACTGTTTGGAGGTAGGGAAACAAGTAGGAGAGAAGAGGGAAAAAGGAGAAAGCATGGTGGGGGAAAATAAAGTTTTATGTCTAAAAGTAACATAATGAGCCAGGGGCTGGAGGATCACACTATAATCCTAGCTACTAGGGCCGGGAGTTTGGCCTAGTGGTTAAAGTGCTTGCCTAGCATGCACGAAGACCCGGGTTCGATTCCTTGGTACCACATATATAGAAAAAAGCTGGAAGTGGTGCTGAGGCTCAAGTGGTAGAGCTCTAGTCTTGAGAAAGTCCAAGGACAGTGCTCAGGCCCTGAGCTCAAGCCCAGGACTGGCAAAAAAAAAAAAAAAAAAAAAAAAATCCTAGCTACTCAAGAGGTTGAGACCTGAGAATTATGGTTAGAGGGCAGCCTGGGCACTAAAGTTCATGAGACTTTTTTTTTTTTAATATGGAACACTTCACAAATTTGAGTGTCATCCTTGTGCAGGGGCCATGCTAATCTTCTCTGTATTGTTCCAATTTTGTAGTATACGTGCTATCAAATCGAGCACTCCATGAGACTTTTATCTCCAATTAACCATCAGAAAACCAGAAGTGGTGCTGTGTCTAAGTGGTAGAGCGCTAGCATTAAACTGAAGAGCTCAGTGACAACTCCCAAGCCCAGACTTCAAGCCCCACAACTGACAATAAATAAATAATAAAATTTAGGCTTTGTGCAGTATTTCCCAGATATAATTCTGGCTACTATGGAGGCGGAGATAAGGAAAAAAATCACAGTTCAAGGCAAGCTCAGTCAAAAAGTTTGCAGACCCCATTTCAATCAATAAAAGCTGAATGTGAGGGCTGGGAGTTTGGCCTAGTGGTAGAATGCTTGCCTAGCATGCATGAAGACCTGGGTTTGATTCCTCAGTACCACATACACAGAAATGCCAGAAGTGGTGCTGAGGCTCAAATGGTAGATCTCTAACCTTGAGAAAACCCAAGGACAGTGCTCAGACCCTGAGCTAAAAGCCCAGGACTGGCAAAAAAAAAAAAAAAAAAAAAAAAAAAAAAAAAAAAAACTGAATGTGGCAGAGAGTCTATCATCGCACATATATGGAAGCATAAATACATAGAATATTGTAGTGCAGGCTGGTCTGGGAATAAAGGGGACACTCTATTTAGAAAATAATAAAAGCAAAAGGGCTGCTAAGTGTGGTTCAATTTGGAGGACTGCCAGACAAGCACAAGCCATGAGGTTCAAAGCCCTGTTATATCAAAGAAAAAAGATCCTTCTCAAGAAAGACACCAAGTGAGAACTCAGGAAGGAGTTAAAGGTCTTCTGACAAGCTCCCTTGCTATGCTTCCAATATGCTGAACCTGCCAGAGCAGGATCATCCTTCTCAGTGCCTCACCTTCCAGAACTCCATTCTGCACCATCAATTTCTCTCCCTTCAAGGACACACCTTTGGGCTTGGTAAGCATCTGGCATCCTACAGAGAGAGAAGGAATCACTCATGGGAAGATGACAAATCTCCCCATGATTGGACTCTGCAGTGGGATTATTCCACAAGAACTGAAAAGGCAAACAACCTCCTTGTGTGAACCAAATGACATGATGATCGTGCTCACATTTCCACAGCCACATTTTAATCAAATGCAGATAAAGTAAGTAAATTCAAGGAGATCTGTATCAGGCAGTAAGGTCAAGCAGCCATGCATCAACACTGCAGTGTATGCAATTCAGGCAGAGAAACTGCTAAGACATAGTAGACCCCAGCTAGAGGACCTGGGACTTAGAATGTCAAACAAGTGACTTAGTCATTTGCTGATGGCTCACACCTGTAACCCTAACTACTCAGAAGGCTGAGATCTGAAGATCATGTTTCAAACACAAATCTACAAGACAACTCTGAAACTCTTACCTCCAAATAAACAGCACAAAGGCAGAACTAGAGGAATGGCTCAAGTAGTGAAGAACCAGCTATGAGCAAAAGGCCAAGCTAAATAAAGTTCAAGGCCCTGAGTTCAAGCTCCAGTACTGCCATAAGAAAAAAATAATAGTAAAAATAAGAGCCAGGAGTTTGGCTTAATGGTAGAGTGCTTGTCTAGCATACACGAAGACCCGAGTTTGATTCCTCAGTACCACATACATAGAAAAAGCCAAAGCCCGGCACAGTGGCTCACGCCTGTAATCCTAAGTACTCAGGAGGCTGAGATCTGAGGATCAAGGTTCAAAGCCAGCCAGGGCACAAAAGGACCTGAGACTCTTATCTCCAATATACCTCTAGAAAACAGGAAGTGGGGTTTGGTTCAAGAGTAGAGAGGTAGCCTTGAGCTGAAGAGCTCAGGGTCAGCAACCAGACCCACAAAAAAAAAAAAAAAAAAAGAGGAAAGAAAAAGTCAGAAGTGGTGCTGTAGCTCAAGTGGTAGAGCGCTAGCCTTGAGGAAAAGCCCAAGGACAAGTGCTCAGGCCCTGAGCTAAAGCCCCAAGACTGGGAAAAAAAAAAAAGAAAAAGAAAAAAAACAAAAAGAGACACAGGATATTTGTGACAACAAAATTAGATGATGCCCATGGACCACAGCTCAAGAACTACCACAGCAGGCCAATATTAAAGCACATGCCCAGCATGCAAGCATTAGGTCCTGCCCAAAAGGCAACCCCACCGAAAACTAATCCACCAAAGTGGATTACGATATATTAGGGACCCCACCATCATAGCTAACCATCCTCAACACTGACATCAGAGGTTCCAGAACACACTAAACACACCACACACACACGCACACCCCTGCTCCCTGTCAGGCTGCAGGGAATGCCAATCATCTTACCTACTGTGGCTAGGCTCTGGTGGTTCTCTGCCATCGCATCACTTCGGAGGTTTCTTTGAGCTGTATCCTCCTGGGTGATGTCCACAGCCATAACCACAGAGTTCATGAAATCCTAAGGCATCACACACATGTTGGTTCAAACCACATTATAATTCCCCAGATAAGAGGGGAGTCTGGGGGGGTGTGGGGGAGGTCAATCCCAATGCCTAAACACGTCCATTTCCTCACTGTCTAATCCAGAACTCCATGGGCCTAGCTGTTAACTCCTGTCTGTATCTTCACTTTCTCCCTCCTGGTTTTCCATCTTAAGTCTTGTGGCTTTAACAACAAAGCTGAACATGAACCTGCTGCCCACAGCGAGGGACCCCTTTCTCACTTTACTTACTCTTTCATTAAATACCTGGACATATTGTGTACATTTAGTAAATGAAAATGGAAATGAAACTTGTGCTTCAAGTGGTAGAGCACAGCTGGGCATGGTGGCTCACACCTGTAATCCAGCTACTCAGGAGGCTGAGATCTAAAAATCCCTGAGACTCTTATCTCTAATTAACCACCAGAAAACCAGCAGTGGCACTGTGGCTCAAGGAGTAGGGTGGTAGCCCTGAGATAAAGAGCTCGGAGACAATGCCCAGGCCCAGAGTTCCAGCCCCATGACCGACAGGAAGAAAAAAAAAGTGGTAGAGCACTAACTTTGAGGGGGGGGAAAAAAACTCAGGGACAATGCCCAGGTCAAGGCCAAGGACCAGCACATAAATAAATAAATGGTGGAAGCCTGGAGCCAGTAGCTCGCACCTGTAATCCTAACTACTCAGGAGGCTGAGAGCTGAGGACCACAATTCAAAACCAGACCAGGCAAGAAAGTCTCTTAGACTCTTATCTCCAATTAACCACTGGAAAACTGGAAGTAGTGCTATGGCTCAGAGTGGTAGAGCTCTAACCTGGAGCAAAAAGAGCTCAGGGACAGAGCCCAGGCCCTGAGTTCAAGCCCCTTGAATGACCAAAAAAAAAAAAAAATTTTTAAGGTAAAATTGAGAAAGAATATTTCATCTTTATTACCACCATTCAGGGCATTGAACAAAACAAGAGACATTCACTTGGCACCACAAGGATGAGACTTACTAGTAATTACTAAAATGCCATAATGACTGTCAAGATGGTCTTTGGGGGCAGCCCTCCCTGGCAGAATATAAGGGGAGACTCAGTCCTCACAGAGGTTTCCTTTCCTCCCACAGCCTTAAGACAAGGCCTCCTAGGTGGAAAGGCATCTGTCCACACCCAGTGCATGCGTGGATGTTGGCTTATTGGAAGAAACGTTCTTCCTACCTGATTTCCTGAGCAGTCTGCCACTGTGCTGCCAGGCTTTGTCTCTTCTTCTTGACTACAGATTGGGTCCCCAGGAAGCAGACCTTCTAGAGAAGAAAGACACACAACCCTCAGCTGACCAGAAGCCTGAATTCTCATACATGAACCTAATACCATCTAGTTCAAAATGAATATCCAATGTAACTCACAGACAATACTAAAGCAGCTCTGGGTCATACATGAAGCCAGAACAGGTGATGGGAAGCTGTGCTACCCAGCAAGAAAAGAAGTAATATTTTGGGGGCCGGGAGTTTGGCCTAGTGGTTAAAGTGCTTTCCTAGCATGCATGAAGACCAGGGTTCGATTCCTCAGTACCACATACATAGAAAAAAGCTGGAAGTGGTGCTGACACTCAAGTGGTAGAGCTCTAGCCTTGAGAAAATCCAAGGACAGTGCTCAGGCCCTGAGCTCAAACCCAGGACTGGCAAAAAAAAAAAAAAAAAAGAAGTAATATTTTAGTGGTAAAGAAAACGAAGACCTCACTTATTTTGTGTGTGGTGGTCCTGGGGCTTCAACTAAGGGCCTGGACTCTGTCCCTGAGCTTTTCTGCTCAAGGCTATAGCATCCCAGCACTAGACTCATACGTCTACTTCTGGCCTTTTGGTGGTTAATTGGAGATGAGTCTCACCATAAAAGAAAAATGTAAGACAGGAAAAAAAAAAAAAAAACTTTTCTGATGGGACGGGCTTTGAATCAAAGTTCTCAGAACTCAGCCTACTAAGCAGCTAGGATTACAAGCGTAAGCGATGGGCAGCTGGCTAGAAAAATCTGACTCATTCATTTGCATGTGGTGAGAGAAAGCAGGAATGCAATTATGCAGTGTCTCCTCCCAAAGCAGGCACCATCCCAGGGCTGATAAACACAACAGCTCTCTTTGGCTCACTTCAGCACCCCACAGGGGCTAGCTAGCAGTACAACTGCTCCAGCCTAGACCTCTGGGTTCCAAATGGTGTAGAGGAGATCTCTAGAAGGAGTAGCAAGAGGACTCACCGTAAGAGGAACTGGCACCATCCATATCGTTACGTCTTACAGGGAAGTATGCATGACCACTCTCCTCCACGGTTCCAAAGACACATCACAGGTCTAAGTGGATGGTGACAATCCCCATTGCTCTTAAAGCAGGACTAGTTAGGATTCCTGTTGACATCAGCCATTAACACACAGCATTACTCTGCAGTCAGAAACCAGACCTTGACTCCCGGCTTTGTAATGCATGTGAAAGCCACACCTGACAATACACACACACCACAGCCACTGCACTGCGAGTTATACCAGGAGCTTTGATATATGTATTTACATGTAAACAATTATATAAAAAGTATTATTACTCGGGCTGGGAGTTTGGCCTAGTGGTAGAGTGCCTGCCTAGCATGCACAAAGACCCAGGTTCAATTCCTCAGTACCACATACATAGAAAAAAGCCAGAAGTGGTGCTGAGGCTCAAGTGATAGAGCTCTAGTCTTGAGAAATTCCAAGGACAGTGCTCAGGTCCTGAGCTCAAGCCCAGGACTGGCCAAAAAAAAAAAAAAAGTATTATTACTCCTCAGAATGGTTAAAATACTATTTAATGGGTACCAGGAGTGTAGCCTAGTGGCAGAGTGCTTGCCTAGCATGCACAAAGCCCTGGGTTTGATTCCCAGGTACCACATATGAAGAAAAGGCTGGAAGTGATGCTGTGGCCCAGATAGGAGAGTGCTAGCCTTGAGCAAAAGAAGTTCAGGGACAGTGCCCAACCCTGAATTCAAGCCACAGGACTGGCAAAAAAAAAAAAAATTAAAATTAAATACTGCAATAAAATTACAGGAAATGGAAACATGGGTTTTTGTTGCTGGTGGGAGTGGTGGTAATGTTGTTTGTTTTACTTTAGGGTACTATTTTTGTCTTCTTAGGGGGAGTAAAAGCAGGGACACAGAAATGGAGAAAGGGTAAACCAATGCCGTCATGGTACTCAGTAGACACTATGTGGAACATGAACTATGCAACTTGTGGGCAGAGACAGGAAGAGGAAACCAGGGGAAAGTGAAAGAAGTGACACTGTCCTAAATGAATTGTATTCCTTGCCTTACTTATGAAATGGTAACCCGCTGTACAACACCTTAATAAGGATAAAATTATATTTAAAATTATTCTATTTACTTAATTACTCTATCATCCTTTCACAAGAAATATCACCATACGACTGACTATATTCCAGTGTCACAATGAGCAAGTGGTGAACCAGGAGTCTAATTTCATCCACTCCGTTTCTCAAATCTCATGTTCTGTATCTGTCATCACACTCCAAAATTAACCAAGTATCAGAGTCAGGAAATGGCTACTTACTTAAAACTGTTCACATTGTACTTCTGACAGTGAGGCATTTCAACCAGAATATCAGGGTTTTACAAATAGCAGAATGCCTATCAACCGCAGTTGGGCATCACCAGAGTCCTAGTAGAGATGTGCCAAGCACTCTGAGCTCTGCACAGTGCCCACAGTAGGAAGAAAACATGTGCACCAAAATAGTTTGCCAAACACCAATTATTTACTGGTCTTCCCAATGAACTACCTCATGCTATTACTAATGAGCTCTTTTTCCAGTGATTTCTGCTTATATTTTGTTCATTTTTTACTACTTCAAGTTTCAGATGACAAAGGAAATCTAAAAATGTGAAGAAAAAAAAAAAGAACATATAGTCACAGGGGATATATGAAAATAGAAAGAAAAAACCTTTTGGTATTTATGGAAAGTGAAAAAACAACAAATTCTTAATTCATATAGGACTTTGACAGGAACTAGAAACCTTTTCTTTTTTGCTGGTAGCAGGGCTTGAACTCACTCAAGTGCTGCAGCTTGCTTGGCTTGCTTGCTAATAGCTAATGCTCTACTACTTGAGCCACACCACCAGTTCAGCCTTTTGTTGGCTATTTTGGAGAGTAGAGTCTTGAGAAGCAAACTTTATTTATTTATTTATTTTTGCCAGTCCTGGGCTTGGGCTCAGGGCCTGAGCACTGTCCTCGGAGTTTCTCAAGGTTAGAGCTCTACCACTTGTGCCTCAGCACAAGAACCGGGTTCTTCGTACATGCTAGGCAGGCACTCTACCACTAGGCCAAACTCCCGGCTCGAGATGCAAACTTTAAAGACCTTACCCCAAATTACCAAAAGCAAAAGAGCCTGAGGGCAGGGGCTCAGTGGTAGAGCACCCCACCAAAGTGCAAAGCTCCAAGTTCAAACATGAACAACACACACACATACACACCATGAAGAACGTAACTGGTATCATGTCATCATGTCATACCTGTGGTCCTGGAGGAAGATGGTGAGGACGTTGGCTCCAAAAACTGTGTGTGGTAAGGATGGTGTCCCTATGGCAGAGAAGGGGAGCGGTATCCCTTTCATGGTGGAGGCATGCTGCATCTAGGAGCTGTCAAAACAGGCAATATAGAGTATGTCAGCAAAACGTCTCTCAGATGTTGACTGCACAACAATTGTAGTGACACTGAATTCTGGACTTGGGGTCCTCATGAATGGAATCAGCATTAAGGTTGTAGTAATTCATGATAAGAACACCATTTACTTATGCATTTGTTTTCAGATTCAACAGCTTGTAATTAGTTTGGGTATTATTAGTTTAGTTTTATTGTTTGTTTTCTTTTCTTTTCATTGTGCCAGTCCTGGGGCTTTAACTCAGAGACTGGGTGCCTTCTCTGAACTTTTGTGATCAAGGCTAGCACACCATCACTTGAGTGAGCCACAGCTCTGTTAACAAACATTCTTGCTTAGGCTGGCTTCAAGCTGTGATCCTCAGATATCAGCGTCTTAGGTAGCTAGGAGTGCGCCACTGAGCCTGGCTTTCGTTTTTGTTTTGTCGGTGATAGGGCTTGAACTCAAGGCCTGGGTCCTGTCCCTGAGCTCTTTTGCTCAAGACTAACACTCTATCACCTTGAGCCACAGCTCCACTTGTTTTCTTGAGTGGTTAATGGAGATAAAAGTTTCACAGGGACTTTCTCGCTCAGGCTGTCTTTGAATCACGGCTCTCAGATCTCAGCCTCCTGAGTAACCAGGATTACAGCCACTAGTGCCTGGCTCTCGATGCTCACAGGGACCAGATGCCCATTTACAAAGTGCCCTTTTATCTTCTCTCACACATCATCAACTTCCAATCTGGATTTCCAATAAGCTTAAACTAGTCAACTTCTTTTACTTATTTTTCCTACATATAACTTGCTGTACATTCGTTTCATATTATCTACACTAAAATACTCTAATATGGATAACCTAGTTAATGTACTTCTACTTTTCAACTGGGATGGAGAGGGTTGGTATTAAATTACTAACTGATCTAGGGCTACCATTATCTTTGCTCCACCAGGCATCTGCCCAGAAAGCAGCTGACAGTTCCTTCCCTATCGCCCTTGGGCTCTATGCCACCCAAGATGGCAATCATCCTCTCCTCCCTTCCCTACCCTTTACTTTCCATAGGATCTGGCTAGATAGCCAAATTCAAGTCCTCAAATTCAAAATCCTCCTTCCTAGATGTGTACCACACCAGCTTTTCTTTTGAATTTGTTTTTTGCCACCTCTATGTCTAGGTGCTTTGTTCCTATCTCAGGTAAGGGGAAAACCGGGAGTGTACAGGTGCCAGGTGCCTCCTGTCACCCTCCTCCCTTCCTTCTGTTCTTATTCTCATACCCAAGACCTTTTACAACAGGCTAACAGCTGAAGCTCCCTCTATGTAGCTGATTTCTTCTCTCTAGATGCTTAGAGCTCACTGGCTGCCCCTAAGTGGCTAAACCAATGAGGGCACTCCTTGGAAGGTTTTTAATAATCTCACAGGACCGGACTTCACACCTTCACACCTAGGAAAGCAATAGAAACCTCACTTTTTCTCTTTAAATCCCCCCCTCAATCCATTTCCCTTTCCTTTTTCTTTTCCTGTACCAGGTAGCAACAGCCAGTCCACCCTGGATAGGATCTGTCATCCCCCTGGAGCCACGAGGCTGGGGAAAGAATGAGCAAGGACAGGATCTAACAGGGACGCATGCACTGCCAGAGGCTGAGTGTCCTAGCTGGAACATACGCCTGCTCTGCACACAGCTGAGCTCTGCAGGCACTGCCATCTGTGCCCTCGAAAAAGCCTCTCCCACAGCCTCCCACAGCTGATTCTCATTAAGGAGCCCTTGGCACTGCAGAAGGGCATTGATAGAGCACTGTCCATTCACCACCCTCCTCCCACCCCCTCCCCCAAGCAGCTGATCTACATGAAAGCAGGACAGCTCAGGCACTGGGCCAGGTGGAGACGACCCTGAGAGGACAGAATTCTGGGACAGGCCCAGGTCTATTCTTTGCACAGGACGGCCTGCAGCCTCTCGTGGTTCTAGCCTGCACAGCCTGATTTCTCTGAGAATGACAGTAAAGGTGAACCTGGCTGCACCAATGGACATGTTGTTTCCACTTCCAGCGACTCGAAGTACTGCAGGTTCACAGATCTTGGACTCTAATGGGAAAAGATTCCCCTCCACCACCCCACCTCCTGCCACCCAATTAGCAGTTCCAACACAGTAGAAGATGAGATTGCCACTTGGCCATTTGGAACTTCATACAGCAATACACCAAGAAGGGAAAGGGGGGGTTGGGGTAATCTGCCGTCTGTAGTTTTTTGGGGGTTTTATTATTATAATTATTATTTTTATGGGTCATGGGGCTTGAACTCTGGGCCTGGGCACTGTCCCTGAGCGCTTTGGCTCAGAATTAGGGTGGCTACCGCCCTGAGCCACAGCCCCATTTCCCATTTTCTAGTGATTAATTGGAGATTTGAATCTCTAGTTCTTTAGTGTCCAGGCTGGCTTTGAACCGTCAGATCTCAGCCTCCTGAGTGGCTAGGATTACAGGCCTGAGCCACCACACCCAGCTCAGCTGTGTTTTATCCCAGTTAAGGAAAACCACAGTCCTATACAACCTCTATGCCCTTCTAGTACAGACTAGGGGAAAAATACAGGGCCTAAGCCTTAGAGGAATGAAGGCCCAGAGCAGCTCAGGGTCTAACCAAAGACATGGGAAAGAAGGAAATGATCACTGAAGAGATGAACCATAGCTGAGTATAGCTGACTCACACCTATAATACAAGCAACTCGTGAGATCTGAGGATTAAAATTAGAAGCCATCACAGGCAGAAAAGTCTGTGAGACTTTCATCTCCAACCAAACCAGCAAAAAGCCAGAAGTGGAGCTGTGGCTCAGTGGTAGCGCACTAGCTAAGGGACAGCCCCTGAGTTCAAGCCCCAAAGTCCCAGGACTGGCACATATACATAAAAACAGGAAACAATCTGATGGGAGACATCAACACAAGTAGGAGGGAAGGGCTAAGAGAGAGGGTGAATGAGGATGAATATGGTTAAGTACCTTATTTGCATGCATGAAAATAGAAAGAGACCTGTTGGAATTATTTCAAAAAGATGGGGGAAGGGAGAACAAGGGGGTGAATTTGATCAGGATATACATATTGTATGTACATATAGACTATCACAATGAAACCCTTCATGTACAATTAGTACATGCTAATAAAGAAACATGGGTACTGCCAAGTCACTTGGCCCCTTCAGAGCTAACAAAATGAGAGGGTTTATTTTTTTTCTCATTTCCCTATGAAGTAATTATTTGGAGGTCAATCCTAGGACTAGCATTCAGGGTCTGGGCACTATGCCCTGAGCTGTTTTTGCTCAGGGCATAGTGCTCTAGCATGTAAGCCATAGCTCTACTTCCAGCTTTTTGGTGGTTAACTAGAGATAAAAGTCTCATGGACTGCCTGGGGTGGCTCTGAGTCACAATCCTCAGATCTCAGCCTCCTAAGTAACTAGGATTACAAACGAGAGCCACAGGCACTCAGCCCTATGGAGTTTATATCAAATCCCTAGATGTATAAGCTTATTTTTTTCAATGTTCAATCACTGATTTGAAGCCTTCAAATTAATCTCCTAATGAAATGAAGGCACTCATGCTATTTCATTCTGATTCACTTTTAACTCAACATATATCCTGGAGTTTTTTTTGTTACTTCTATACTGACTAATATATTCATTCCATTTGTTTTCTGAAATGTCAAAATTAACTTAGCATCATACCTGAGAGCAGTCATCCCCTCATCTACCTAGACATACAATCAGCCAGTTCAGAAAACCTGCTCCCTTTCTCCTGCTTCCCTAGCAACATGGCTAACTCCTATAATTCCTATCTGGGGCCCTGACTTAATCATTACTCTCTCCTTAACTTCACCTATGTCCTCCTCCACGCTGAGATGCTCATTTATCTGTAATAATGCATGTACTTGCCTGGATAGATGCCAATCTCTTCCACCCATCTGTAAACTTTCTAAGAACAATTATGCATTGAGTTGATTCACTGTACCTTCACCATTCTGGCACCAATAAGTTTATAAAGTAAGCACAGGAAATGGAACATTTAAATAATCACAATAAAAAAAAAATACACATCATTCAACCACTATGGAAAGCAGTATGGCAGTTACAAGACTAAACATAGAGCTCCCCTATGACCCAGCAATTCCACTACTTGGCATTTACCCAATCGTCCAGAAACAAGGACAGACTAAATCCACTAGCACAACAATGTTCACTGCAGCACTATTTACCATAGCAAAGATATGGAACCAACCCAGATGTCCCTCAGTTGATGAGTGGATCAACAAGATGTGGTATTCATACACAATGGAATTCTATGTTGCTGTAAGAAAGAACGACATTGCCCCATTTGTAAGGAAATGGAAAGACTTAGAAAAAAATCATATTGTGAAGTAAGCCAGACTCAAAGGAACATAGGCTCAATGGTTTCCCTCATTTGTCATAATCATTAGAAACCTTGGGCTCTCCTAGCAGAGAGTTACAATAGAGCAAAATCTAGATACATAAGGCCATACAGTGTGACACTAAATGTAAAGATCTCTAGGATATAAAGACAAAAGCCATATAATGAGTGATTGTTGTTCTTAATGTACTGTTATCTCTCATCTCTTTTGCTGTCCCTTAGTTATCTCATATTGTTACAATATTTCACCTTGTTATCTGATATGCTTTTATATATGCTTAATTGGTTATTTGAAATTGGATAGGGAAAGGGGAAAATCAAGATGGGGAGAGGGAGGGGAAGGAGGGAGGGAGGGGAAGGAGGGAGGAAGGGAGAGAGGGAGGGAAATGGGGACCATGACATGAGAAAGGGTATGTTTGTGAAGTAATGCACTTTCTATCTGGTGAATATAATGTAACCCTTCTATTGATTACAATAAAAAATATAAGGAAAAAATAAATAAAAAGAAAAAAATACACCACAATACTAGATGAAAGAAACAACAACAACAACAACAAAAAAAAAAGACACAGTGGCTCATGCCTGTGACTATTTGGTAGGCTGAGAAAGGAAGGACATAGTTCAAGGCTATTCAGCAGAAAGTTCTAGACACCCCTTCATGGTGTCACACAACCTGCATCCTAGCTTTATGAAGCACAAACAGGTAGGCTATGGTCCAGGAAGCAAGATTTCATCTTAAAATTAACCAGTACCAAAAAGGGCTGGAGTTATGGCTTAGCAGAATGTTAAATCTTATTATACCCACATGCCTACAAAGCTCAAGGCCAAGTTAAAACCACAGCCATACCCCACTACTCACCAAAGAAAAGAACAATGAGAAAAGCCATCAGATCAAAAGCTTCTAATGAAGAATCCCTAAGGGAAATTCTAGAGGAAAGAAAACATTAATTGCTGCAAAAATTCAATTACAAGATGTATTTATTTATTCATTTATCACCAATACTGTGACTTAAATTCAGTTGTCTCTTTGATTTTTGGCTCAAGGTTAGTGAATGACTACTTGAACCACAGCTCTACTTCCAGATTTTTGACAGATAATTGGAAAGAGACTTATAAACTGAAATCTTCAGATCTCAGCAGCTACAGTCATAGCATGAGCCCCATGTACCCAGCTTACAGATGCTATTTTCTATTATAGTACCTATCAAACAGTTTAGGACAGAATGAGGGTAATGAAACCCACTGACTCATACAACTGGTGATACACTGATGTCTTAGGTTTTTAGCCAGGCACTAAACTGTCTTCACACCTGTCCTAACTAGGGAGGCAGAGATCTGAGGATCACAGTTTGAAGCCAGCCTGGGCAGACATAAATCTGTAAGACTAGTTATCTCCATTGAATGAACCAGCAAAAAGCCAGAAGTGGAGCTCTGGCTCAAGTAGCAGAGAACCAGCCTTGAGCAGAGGAAGTTAAGAGGCAGTGCTCAGGCCTTGAGTTCAAGCCCCAGTTCCAAAACAAAATAACAAACAAAATTTGTTTCTAAGTATTTTTTCTTGAATAAAACAAATTATATGATTAAATATGATACCACTTCAATGAAATGAGGCACCACCCCTGATTCCTAAGTCTGGTTTGGAAGCTCTGTGGGGAAGCAGTGTTTTTTATTTTGAGATGATCCTGGAACTTGAACTCAGGATCTGGTCACCATCCCTGAGCTGTTTTGCTCAAGATTAGCACTTTCCATTTGAGTCACAGCTCAACTTTCAGCTTTTTGGTAGTTAATAGTACTTAAGAGTCTCCTTTGGGATCTGGCATCTGTGATCCTGAAATCTCAGCCTCCTGAGTACCTAAGATTACAGGTGTAAGCCACCAGCACCAGGTCTCTTTTTCTTTCTTAATAATCAATGACCTACACAAGCTCCCAGCTCCATACATACATGAAGAAGTATGTCCATCACTTTTATAATAACATTTTTTTTAATATTTTAATCTGTCTTGGGACCTGAACTCTGGGCCTGGGCACTGTCCCTGAGCTCTTCAGCACAAGACTACCACGGTGAACCACGACGCCACTTCCTAATTTTTTTTTAAAAATGAACAGAAAGTATACCCACCCTTTCTACCTACAAGTAAACATATCAAAAGTCAACATAGGTGACGCAAAGTCAAATGCAAAAAATAATAACGGACGTTCCTAATAACAAGAAGCGGAAAACCAGATAAATCTTCTGGAACCAAGAAGTCCCACCCCCTACCCATGCACGCCCCTGCTCACCCGGTTGGGGCTCGGAGGGGAGGCGCCAGGATCGCGGAGGAGAGGGCGGGGGAGGGTGGTCAGAACCCCATTCTCCCAGTTCTTTTCCTATTGGAGAAAAAGGAAGAAAAACAGAAAAGTATGGAGAGGCTCCGGACACGGTGACCACACGCAGGACACGCCCTGTACAAGTGGTCCCTCCTCGGGGCACCGCCGCGCCGCACCTTCCGAGGAGAGCGACGGCTCGACCGCGGCGCCGCTCGCCTGGAAATCCCCACGATTCCCTCCGGAGGCCGATGTGGGAAGTCGGCGGTTCGAAGCCAGCCTGGGCAAGAAAGTCCGTGAGACCAACTCCCACGAACCACCCCCAAAGCCCGAAGCGGAGCCGCGGCTCGAGCTGGAAGAGTGGACAACGCCGAGGGACAGCGCCCAGGTCCCTGAGTTCAAGTCCGAGGACCCGCGCGCCCAAGGAGCGAGCGCGCGCCGGCCCGGAATGGCGCGGCCCGGCCCCGGAAGCCCGGGACGGGACCAGGCGCCCCCTCTCCAGAGCCTCCTCCGCGGCCTGGACACCCTTCCCCACCCGGTGCCCAACCCCACCTCCGCGCCGTCCCCGCACCCAGACTCACCAGAGCCGTTTAAACCAAGCGACTCCCCCACCCCAGAGGCCGCGCGAAGCCCAGGCGGAAGAGACGGGGCAGTTGCCGAGTGCGACGTCACTTCCGTTCCCCCGAGCTGCGGGCCGGAAGTGCTCCGTGGAGGGGCGGGACCTCCGCGGCCTCGGATGCTGTCAGGCGAGGTTTCCAGCGTTCTCCCGAATGGAGGCCCCCCCAGGACCAGGTTCGGGTGACTGCAAAGCTTCGGAGCGCGAGAGGGCGGGTTTCTGAACCCGGGGCGCGGAGTGAAGAGGTGGGACCAGACCTCAGCGCGTGTCTTTTGGTGTTCGTTGTTGTTGGGTTTTTCCATGCTGATCCTGGGGCTTGAGCTCAGGGCCTGAGCCATGAGAGCTCTGCCTTATGATGACTGTTCATTATTCTTGATTAATAAATATTCCTAATTTCCATGTCGCCTTTATTTATTTATTTATTTTGCCAGTCCTGGGGCTTCAGCTCAGGGCCTGAGCACTGTCCTTGGACTTTCTCAAGGCTAGAGCTCTACCACTTGAGCCTCAGCACCACTTCCGGCTTTTTTCTATGAATGTGATACTGAGGAATCGAACCTGGGTCTTTGTGCTAGGCAAGCACTCTACCACTAGGCCAGACTCCCAGCCCCACTTCAGGTTTTGTAATGCTGATCCTGGAGCTAGAACGGCGTTCAGGGCCTGGGCGTTTCTCTTGAGGGGTAGGGATGTGTGTGTGTATGTGTGTTTTCCCTCCAGGCCGGTGCTCTGCCACTTGAGTTACAGCTCTACTTCTGGCTTTTTGGTGGTTCAGTGTCTCATGGAGCTGGGCACAGTGGCTCACACCTGTCATCCTAGCTATTCAGGAGACTGAGATCTGAGGATCACAGTTCAAAGCCAGCCCAGGCACTAAAGTCCGAGAAACTCTTATCTCCCATTAACCACTAGAAAAGCAGAAGTGGTGCTGTGGCTCAAGGGGTAAGGCGGCAGCCTTGAGCTGAAGAGCTCAGAGACAGCTCCCAGTTCAATTTCCACAACCGACCAATAATAACAATAATAATAATAATAAAGTCTCATGGACTTTACTACTCTGGTTGGCTTCAAACCTCAATCCTCAGATGTCAGCTTTCGTGTAACTAGGATTAACAGGCATGCTACCAACCCCCAGCCCCTGGCTGTAATGTATTACTATTTGAAACATTTTGATCTTTCATTCTTATGTGAATGATTTTGGATTGTTGTGTAGGCAATGGATCCAAAAAAAAAATTGGGGGGGTCGGTCATGGGGCTTGAACTCTGGGCTGGGCACTGTCCTTGAGTTTTTTTCAAGGCTAGCGCTCTACCACTTGAGTCACAGCACCATATCTGGCTTTTTCTGTGTATGTGGTACAGAGGAGTCGAACCCAGGCCTTTGTACATGCTAAGCAAGCACTCTACCACTATGCCACACTCCCAGCCTTGATCTAAGTTTGCTCCCACTGTAATGTTTCCCTTCGAGGACCCTTTATGTTTGTGGACAGTAAACTAAACGTTTCTCCTCTGCTGGCCTAGCAGGGACCCTTTGGATCTGTCTGCCAGAGTGCAGAACAGATGGCTGCCATGGTAACCAGAAAGAACCACCAAAGTAGGGACACTCTTCTCATCTGCTGGAATTTTGGTAGAGAGCACATGTAATATGTAGACCAACATGGAGATCATCACCATCATATTACTAAGTATGCCAATCCAGCAACATGAACTTCCTTTCCACAGCTGATAATTGTTTTCTTTTTCTCCTTTTTACTTTTTATTTTGGCTATATGAGCATGGGAATTCAGGGCCTCATGCTTCGTAGACAAGTGCTCTACCAACTGAGCCACATCCCAGCCTAACAGTTGTCTTTATTTCATTGACATTTTGTGATTATCAATAGGTAAATCCTGCACACATCTTTTAATAAATTTATTCCTAGTGATTTTTTTTTTGCCAGTCCTGGGCTTGAGCTCAGGACCTGAGCACTGTCCTTGGACTTTCTCAAGGCTACAGCTCTACCACTTGAGCCTCAGCACTATTTCAAGCTTTTTTCTATGTATGTGGTACCGAGGAATCGAACCCCGGTCTTCGTGCATGCTAGGCAAGCACTCTACCACTAGGCCAAACTCCCAGCCCCTAGTGATTTTAAGTAAACTCATTTGTTTATTTGGGAGACAAGAGTTGGTGTGTGTGTGTGTATAAAATGATGCCAGGCACTAGTGGCTCACACCTGTAATCCTAACTGTTCAAGAGGCTGAAATTGGAGAACTGCAATTCAAAACCAGCCTGGGCAAGAAAGTCTGTGAGACCATTATCTCCAATTAACCACCAGAAAGCTGTAGTTCAAGTGATAGAGTGCTAGCCGTGAGCACAAATGCTTTGGGATAGCACTCAGGCCCTGAGTTCAAGCCCAGGACCTGCACACACACACATACATCTATACCTGATGATGCAGTCATTAAACTCTTAATGACTCCAGGATCTAGATGTGAAAAACAAAACCTCTCCATAGAGACATCAAGTGATTTCTTGTCTGGTTAGTAAAGATAAGACCAGCAGATGGCAGTAGCACACAAGCTTTATTTGTGTAGTGCTTTGACCCATGAACTGGGGAGGTTAGTCCTGCAGAGCTGGCATCTCAGTCCACAGGCTTTGACTTGGAGGTCAGGACTCAAAAAAGGACTAAGGGATCAGAACTCAGCAGAGAAAAGACTCGGGAGGAAGTTTTTGTAATGATACTCAGCAATTTCATAGGAAGTTTCCAGGTCAGAAAGACTGGAAAGGTATCAGAAGCTTGGGGTTTTATAACTGCACGAATTATTTTCTTGATGGCTAGTGGTTTTACGCTATAGAAAGGGATCTACAAGCACTTTAAGTGCCAAAAGAAATAAAATTGCAACAGGAGCTATTGCCTCACACCTGTAATCCTAACTGCTCCAGAGACTGATAACTGAGGATGACGGTTTAAAGCCAGCCAAGACAGGAATATGTCCGTGAGACTCATCTCCCATTTAACCAGGAGAAAACTGGAAGTGGAGTTGTGGTTCAAAATGGCAGAGAGGTAACCTTGAACAAAGGAGCTCAGAGATAGCACCCAGACCTGTCAATAAAATTGCTTGCTTGAACTATTTCAAATGATTAGTGATCAGTATTGTAAATAGATGGTACTATGGACAGTGATGAGTAGATTTTTTTTTTTCCAATCCTAGGGCTTGAACTCAGAGCCTGGGCACTGTTCCTGAGCTTCTTTTTGCTTACGGCCAGCACTCTACAACTTAAGCGACAGAGCTACTTTCGGCTTTGTCTCTTTATGTGGTATTGAGGAATTAAACCCAGGGCTTCATTCATGCTAGGTAAGCACTCTACCACTAAACCAAATTCCCAGCCCTGTCTCCACAGATATTGTATCTTGCTCTCAGTAGTTTGGAATGACTGGATCATTTGTGTGTATATTATTTGTATTGGTCCTTGGGCTTGAACTCAGAGTCAGCACACTGTTCCTTAGCTTTTTGCTTAAGGCTGGCACTCTACCACTTGAGTCACACCTCCACTTCTGGCTTTTTAGTGGCTAATTAAGGATAAAAGAGTCTCATGGACTTTACTGCCCAGGCTGGCTTCAAACTTCAATCCTGAAATCTTGGCCTCCCGAGTAGCTAAGATTATACGGTGAGCCACGAGCACCTGGCTGAAACTTATCTTTAATTAACCTTCAAGAAACTGGAAGTGTAAGCCGGGCTCTGTAGCTAACACCTATAATTGTAGCTACTCAGGAAGCTGAGATCTGAGGATCAAGATTCAAAGCCAACCTGGGTACAAAAGGACCTGAGACTCTTATCTCCAGTTAACCTCTAGAAAGGCTCCAGGGTAGCCTTGAGCAGAAGAGCTCAGGGACAATGGCCAGGCCCAGGAGTAGCCTTGAACTGAAGAGCTTAGGGCCAGTGCCTAGGCTAACTTCAAGCCCCATGACCCACCAAAAAAAAAAAAAAGGCTTGGAGCTATGGCTCAAGTGGTAGAGCATGAGCCTTGAGCAAAAAAATACAGGCATGGAGCCCAGACCCTGAGTTCAAACCTCGGGACTGGCACTCCCTCAAAAAAAAAAAAGTGTGTTATCATTTGGATTTTGTTTATAACCTGGGGACCTAAAAATCAATCACTGGTTCAGCTACAGCAATTATTCCCAGGAGATACTTGAGGCCGAACTTCCAGAGCTCAGTTCTCATTCCTTTTGATCAAAGCAAATCACAAGACCAACTGACATAAAAGGGGAAAGGAAACAGACTACAACATCATATTTTTAAAGATTAGGACTCGCTTGTAGCCTCGGCTGAACTGGAATTGTCAATCCTCCTGCCTTATGCTGCCAAGTGCTAAGATTACAGGCATGTAATACCACACTCCTTCAGACCTAAGTTACCACAAGAATTGGTGTCTGTAATTTCTCACAGAAAATGCTGGTCTGTGTCAAGGGATATGTTCTTCTTTTCTTCACTTTGATCTGTTTAGTAGATTCTGTGAGGATACACTTACATTAAGCATGCAAGTGTGATACTCAGTAAAGACTGATGGATATCTATGCAGAGTCTAGTGCACTCAGACAGAAAGACACACTGTTTACAAGACTTTCATTATTAAAAAGAATTTAATGGCTTACAGAAGCAACTTAAGAAATAATGGAGTCTGTAAAGTTCAAGCATCAGGAATAAAATTTCAAGGAAAAAAATATTAACTACAAAGAGAGGAGCCCAATGAGACAAATACAGGAAAAACAAAGACATTACAACCTAATGCAAATTTATGACGGATAACATTACATGTAATGGACGAAGGTCTTCAAGGTAAAAGAATTGTTAGTTGGGAGTTTTTCAAGTATTTAGAAGGTTTTGAACACAAACTAAAGTTTGTATAGAAAGATACAAAGTCTTAGATTTGACAACTAGCAATTTCCCCACCAAAAAAGTAAAGACACATCTACAAAGAGTACAGAAAGGCTAAGCAATAAAAGCAAGCTGACAGCTCAGAAAATCAATTGAATTAAAAACACACACATGAACACACACACACACACACACACACACACACACGCATTGTACAGTTTAACAATTTCAAGCCAAAAGGTTATTTTTTTTCTCACCAAACCACTTACCAGGCCCCCAATTCCATCTACTGGAATACCTGTTTTGTTGTTTTTGTTTTTTTAATTTACCTTTGTTTTTGCCATGTAGCCTAAGCTGGTCTTGACCTCCTGATCTTTAATGCCTTAATCTCACAACTGCTGAGACTACAAGAGTGTGTCACCACGCTGGGCTTTCCAGACAAATACTCTGAAAGAAATAACAAAACTATAACAAAGTACTTCCTGCCAAGATTCACACTTGGGACAAAATGCACACACACACACAAAAAAAACTGCCAGGCACTGTGGCTCAGGAGGCTGAGATATGAGGATCTCAGTTCAAAGCCAGTCTGGGCATTAAAGTCTGTGAGACTCTTATCTTCAATTAACCACCAGAAAACCAGAAGTGGCACTGTGGCTCAAAGGGTAGGTTGGTAGCCTTGAGCTAAAGAGTGCAGGGACAGTGTCCAGGCTCAGAGTTCAAGTCCCATGACCAGAAAAAACTAACAACAAACAACAAAAAAAAAAAATGCAGAAGGCAAACCAACACTCAAGGTAAAATTTAATTATACAACCAAGAACATTAAAAAATATATACTATCTTTTGCTATACATGTGAACATGAAACATGCCTAGAAAAATATACTCAAACTGTTTAAGATAATACTAGAAATCTTCATTGTTATCTAACTATAAAAAGCAATTAAACATACAGCTTAAAACCAGTATAGAAAAGGGTTACCCAAAACAGTAACAATTACTCTAGATGAAAAATATACATGTCAAAAACTTAGAAAAAAAATTGGATTAGACCTCCAAGCAGTATATAACACTGTAATAATGTACATCTAAATACCATCCAGTTCATTTTTATTTTGGTGATATTGGGAATTGAACCTAGGGCCTTGTCCAAATTAACTATGCATTTGCATATTATATAAGAAAAATTACACAGACTGGGCCATGACTCAAACGGCAAAGCACCTACCTAGAAGCATTAGGCCCTGAATTCAAAACCCAGTGTCACAACAAACAACCAAACAAAAACGCCAACGTTATTCAAACTTAGCTATGGAAAAAAGCTTTTATAATGTGTTAGTAAACATAATCAAGTAAAGTATTTTACAAAAGGATCCAGCAGGCTAGGGACAAAACTTAGTAGCAGAGCACTTGTCTCGATGTGTGAGGTCCTGAGCTTGATCCCCAGCACTGCCAAAAGGAAAGAAAAAAAAAAAGGAAGACTAAAAGCAATTCTGTATGTCCTAGTAGAGTGTATCTAGAAATGTCAGGTTAATATTACAAAGCCAATAAATAACCGTAGTCAATAAATGAGCACATTTAATTTGAGCCCTTTGACTCACTGATTCATTCAAGTATTCCTTAAGACATGGAGGAACAGCTAGCTAGCTTGGAGGACTCGAGCATTATCAGGAGATGGGTATTCACCCCAGAGGATGCTGGAAAAGTGATGACTAATCCCAGAGGAACTGAGCCTGGTGGACATAAAGTTCCAGCAAATGTAATTATGCGAAGACTGAGGAAGAAAAATTTTAAGTACCCCAAACAAAACAGGCAACGAGGCTGGCACCAGTGGCTCACACCTGTAATCTCAGCTACTCAGGAGGATGAGGTCTGAGGATCATAGTTTAAACCCAAACAGGGCAGGAAAGTCTGTGAGACTCTTATCTCCAATTCACCACAAAAAAAACAAAAACAAAAACAAAAAACAGAAGTAGAGTTGCGGCTCACATGACAGACAGAGTGCCAGCCTTGAAAGAAGTTTAAAGTAGTGCCCAGGCCCTGAGTTCAAGCCCCAGGACGTGCATCAAAAAAAAAAAAAAAAAAGCGAAGAGGGGCTGGAGTTTTATCCTAGTGGTAGAGTGCTTGCCTAGCATGCATGAAGACCTGGGTTTGATTCCTCGGTACCATATACATAAGAAAAAAGTCAGAAATGGTGCTGTGGCTCAAGTGGTAAAGCTCTAGCCTTGAGAAAGCCCAAGGACAGTGCTCAGGCCTGAGTTTAAGGCGCAGGACTGGCAAAAAAAAAAAAAAAAAAAAGGAAGGAAGGAAGAAACACAGCAAAAGACAGAGACCTAGTTCCTAATTGGATGCTAGTGGCTCATGCCTGTAATCCTAGCTACTCAAAAGGCTAAGATCTGAGGATACAGTTTAGAGCCAGTCCAGGCAAGAAAGTTTGTGAGATTTACATTTCCAATTAACCCCCAGAAAACCTGGAAATGGCACTACAGCTAAAAGAGCTCAGGAACAGCACCCAGATCTCAAGTTTAAGCCCTACAATCAAGAAGAAGAAGGAGAAGGAAGAGCAAGAGGAGGAGGAAGAAGAAAAAAGCAAAAATAACTTTAGAGCTGGGCAATGTGGCTCACACCTGTAATCCTAGCTACTCAGGAGGCTGAGATCTGAGGATCACAGTTCAAAGCCAGCCAGCCAGTCTGTGAGACTCTTATCTCCAATTAATCCCCAGAAAACTAGAAGTGACACTGTGGCTCAAGGGGTAGGGCTTGAAGAGCTGAAGAGCTGAAGAGCTCAGGAACAGCGTCCAGGCCCAAAGTTCAAGTCCCACGAACAACAAAAACAAAAAACTTTAGAACCCAGCCCAGTATTTACCCAAACTCAGCCTTATGAATACTAGTCAAGCACTGCAACAAACCTTCAGCCTTGAATTTTACTGGAGGGGAGAGGAAAGGTAAAGAGAGGCGGGGAGGGGAAATTTAAAATGAATTTATAAGCCAGTTGGTCTGTGGTACATTATTTTGGCAGCCTTACCTGAAAATACCACAGATTTTGGTATTGCAGGAAAAATGCCTTAAAATGTACAAGGTTTGAAAGCTGGATAATGGGTCAAGGGTCCTCTTGTGAGAATTCGCCTGGAAATCTAGAACACATTATTAGAAAATAAAAAAGAGGCCAGACACTGTTGTCTCACACCTGTAATCTCAGCTATTCAAGAGGCTGGGATCTGAGGATCACAGTTCAAAGCCCGTGGGAGCAAACAAACTCGAGATTCTTATCTCCAATTAACCAGCAAAAGCCAGAGTCAGAGATATGAACCACGTGGTAGAGCACCAGCCACAGGAAGAAAGCCCTGAGTTCCAGCCTAGTACTGGTACTGGCACACACACACACACACACACACAAAACAATCCTTGATTGATATTCAGTGGAAAAGAATATGGCAGGAGGGCCCGGGAGTTTGGCCTAGCGGTTAAAGTGCTTGCCTAGCATGCACAAAGACCCGGGTTCGATTCCTCGGTATCCCACATACACAACCAAGCCGGAAGTGGCAGAGACTAGACTGCAACAAGCAGCAGAGAGCGAAAGCAAGCAAGCGGAGCCCAACCGAGTGGCGGCCGGAGCGAGCGGGGCCGGAGCGAGCAGGGCCGGAGCGTGCGGGAGCGAGCCGAGCCAGAGCCAGCGAGGCCGGAGCGAGCCGGGCCAGAGCGAGAAGGGGCCGGAGCGAGCAGAGCCAGGAGCAAGCGAGAGCTGGCAGGGCCGGAGTGAGCGGGGCCAGAGCAAGCCAGGAGCAGGGCCGGGCCGGAGCGAGCGGGGCCGGAGCGAGCGGGGCCAGAAAGAGAAGGGGGCCAAAAAAAAAAAAAGAATATGGCAGGATTATATTCTTGAATTTTGTGCAAGGTAGGATTTGAGAATGATAAAATCAAAACATTTGAGACCCATAGTGTTAAAGGAACAACTTTTAGTAAAACACAGAAAGGAATCAGCCAGGCACTGGAGGCTCACACCTGTGATCCTAGCTACTCAGGAAACAGAGATCTGAGGACTGAGGTTCAAAGCCTGCCCAAGCAGAAAAGTTCATGAGACTCATCTCCAATTAACCAACTAAAAGCCAGAAGTGGGGCTGTGTCTCAAGGTGTACAGTGCTACCCTTAAGCAAAAAGCTAAAGTACAATGCCCAGGTCCTGAGTTCAAGCCCCAGGACAGCACCAAAAAAGGAGGAGAACAGGAGAAGGAGAAGGAGAAGGAGAAGGAGAAAGAGGAGGAGGAGGAGAAGAAGAAGAAGAAGTGGAGGAGGAGGAGGAGGAGGAGGAAGAGGAGGAGTCGGCAGCAAAAGGAGACCTGGAAAACTTTCCTATCTGTATTGCAAAATTCGGAGACACATGTTAAAAGAACAATGCTGACAGAGGGGCTAAGTAAACCCCTGACAAAGGTCATGGGTGGGATCCCTGGAATAAGTCAGCAGTGTCACCAAGTGTGGGCTGGGGACTGGATTACACTATCAGACAATGCCATTTAAACCACAAATGAACCCAAAAGGTGCGACACAAGCTGATGGCTCACATCTGTAAGCCTACGTACTCGGAAAGCTGAAACCTGAGGATCACAGTTCAAAGTCAGCCCAGGCAAGAAAGCTTGTGAGCCTCTTATTACCAATTAACTATCAGAGAGATAGAAAGAGACAGAGAGAGACAGAGACAGAGAGAGACAGAGAGGAGAAAGAAAAAAGCCGGAGAAGCAGTGCTAGCTTTGAGCAGAAAGAGCTCAGGGACAGCACCCAGTCCCTGAGTTCCAGACAAAAAAAGAAAGAAGAGAGAGAGAGAGAGAGAGAGAGAGAGAGAGAGAGAGAGAGAAAGGAAGGAAGGAAGGAAAAGAAAAGAAAGGCCAGAACTGTGGCTCAAGTGGTAAAACGCTAGCTTTGAACAAAGAAAGTTCAAGGACAGGGTGCAGGCCCTAAGTTCAAGCTCCAGGACTCACACACACACACACACACACACACACACGAACGGACTTGTAAAAGGGGGTAGAGATAACTGGCTGAGAGCATGAAGTAGCCACTGAGGACAGGCACACATGAGCTGCTCCCTTCTGGACATGCTCAGTAGGACCAATGAGGTCAGAGATGCCTGGAAAGCCGTCTTGCAGCAATCCCCAAGTCCCAGAGCACCTTGGCTGCTAAAGAATGACACATGAACAAGCCACGCTGGCAGCACTAACCAATAAGGGACAGGACCAGATCAGCTCCACTTACCCTTAAGCATTTAGTAACGCCCCAAGCCCCAAGCATTCAGACTCAAAGTACTACAAATGGGTTTTCCAGGGAAGCGGAGGACCAGACCGGAGCTCAGTGGTAGCAGACTTGCCTAGCATGTGTGAGGCCCTGGGTTCTATACCCAGCACATGCCTCAAAGAAGAAAGGCCATAAAAGAGTTCCAGGGGAAATTGACAGAGCTTATTTCAGCTGATCAGGATGACATCTAAGAGCACTCTACCGCTACAAACCACACAAGACAGTGAAGACCGAAGGTTAAATTAACCTAGCCAGGCATTGGCGGCTCACACCTGTCATCCTAGCTACTCAAGACACTGAGATGGGAGGATGGTGGTTCAAAGCCAGCCTGGGCAGGAAAGCTCATGGGACTTTTCCTCTCAAACTATTAAAAAAAAAAAAAAAAAAAAGGCAGAAGTGGCGCCGTGCCTCAAGTAATAGAGCACCAGCCTTGAGCACAAAAGCTCAGGGGCAGCCTCCGGACCCCAAGTTCAAGCCGCAGAACTGGCAGTAATGATAATGATAATAATAATAATAATAATAACAACAACAACAACAACAATAATAATCTGATGCTCTTTGGTGGCACTGTTGGCACTGAAAGCTGGCAGCAGGTGGGCTAAACAGCAACACCCAGGCCCTGACGTTCATAGGGCTTCTCTGTGGCGTGGACCCTGGCGTGTTTCCGGAGGCGCGAGTACACGGCGAAGGCTTTCCCGCACTCCTTGCAGATGTAGGGCTTCTCGCCCGTGTGCGTGCGCATGTGGATGTTGAGTGACGTGGAGTAGATGAACGCTTTCCCGCAGATGTTGCACACGAAGGGTTTCTCCCCGCTGTGGATCTTCAGATGCTTCGTGCGGTGAGACGAGGTGATGAAGGTCTTCCCGCAGTGCACGCATTCAAAGGGCTTCTCCCCGGTGTGGGTCCTGACGTGGTGGATGAGGCCTGAGGTCCTGGTGAAGGCCTTGCCACACTCCTTGCACGCGAAGGGCTTCTCTCCGCTGTGGATGCGGACGTGGGTGGCCAGGCCCGAGTACTGCGTGAAGGCTTTCCCACATTCCTTGCACTCGTAAGGCTTGATGCCGGTGTGCGTCCTCAGGTGCTCAGTGAGCTGCGTGGATCGTGAGAACGCTTTGCCACACTCCTTGCACTCGTAGGGCTTCTCTCCCGTGTGCACGCGGACGTGCTCGGTCAGGCCCGACCAGCGCAGGAACGCTTTGCCACACTCCACGCACTTGTACGACTTGACCCCTGTGTGGATCCGCACGTGGTCGTTAAGGTACGAGACGTTTTTGAAGGATTTCCCACACTCCTTGCACACGAAGGGTTTTTCTCCACTGTGGGTTTTCACGTGGGCCGAGAGGCGGGAGAAATTCGCGAAGGACTTCCCGCATTCCTGACACGTGTTGGCTTTCTCGTGGGCACGAGGATGAAGGCTCACGTACTGGGGGAGGTGTGGGGAGACACCCAGGGCACCCCAACACTGCTTGCACTCACAGACTTTGTCTCCCGGGCAGAGTCCCATGGGGTTCTGAAGGCAGGTGACATACAGGAAGTCCTTCCCATACTCCTCGCACTCATATGGTTTTCTCCTGCTGAGAACTGGAAGTCGCATAGCCAGGTTGGAGTGGAGGAATCCATTCCTGTATTTTTCCCACTCGTGAGGCTCTCTGTCCTTGGTCCTCGTGTCTGGCGGATGGCAGGCCTGGTTAAAATAGGCATTACCACAATCTGTGTACTCCACGGGCTTTTCTTTCATCTCTCTTCTCTGGTATGTAATATTCCAGGGAAGGGTCCCGAGGTTCCCACACTGATTCAGTTCAGACTCATTCTGTCTTAGATGGGTTTCCCTGAGCTCAGAAAGCACATCGCCTCCATTCCAGCTGCACTCAGAGGTGAATCCTTGATTCTCCCTTCCCACAGGGCTGTGAAGTTGCAACTGTCCACCCAAGACTTCTCCATGTGGTGAAGGGTCACCGGGCTCCCCTCCTGGAGAGCTGCTTGCCTGGAGATGAAGGGTGGAAGGGAGTGAGGGACTGTGCAGACACACACGTTCTCTTTGCCACCTGAACACAGACACGCGCTGGTGATTACTTCCAATTCCATGCACTCATTCCCAGAGCTCTTCAATTCTACCAAAAAAGGCAGAGCTCTACTCCAGAACGCGATGATTCTGCCTCTAATTATGAGACCGTGCAAATTTTCATAAAACTGCCGTGTCTAGCGGCCAGGAGCGTGGCCTAGTCCTAAGAGCGCTTGCCTACCATGCATGAGGCCATGCACATGGTACCATGTGCACAGGAAAAGACAGAAGTGGTGCTGTAGCTCAAGTGGTAGAGTGCTAAGCCTTGAGAAAGCCCCAAAACAGTGCTTAGGCCCTGAATTCAACCCCCAGAACTGGCAAAAAAAAAACAAACCCAAACAAAATAAGACAATCGTGTCTAGTAGTATTTACAAAACTATGAAGCACTGGCTTCATGCTAGTTTGTTTTGATTTTGGGGTGTGTGTATGTGTGTGTGAATTTTGGGGTATGAACTCAGGGCCTGGGCATTCGCTCAGCTTTTTTTTTGCTCAAAGCTGATACTCTACCACTTGAGCCACAGCTCTATCTCTCGCTTTTCTTTTCTTTTTTGCAAGTCCTGGAGCTTGAACTCAGAGCCTGAATACTATCCTTGGACTTTCTCAAGGCTAGAGCTCTACTACTTAAGCCACAGCACCACTTCCAACTCTTTTCTATGTATGTGGTACCCAGGAATCAAATCCGGGTCTTTGTGCATGCTAGGCAAGCACTCTACCACTAGGCCACACTCCCAGCCCTCTAGTTTTTCTTTGTGATGATTAATTGAAGGTAAAAATCTCATGGATTTTCCTGTCCAGGCTAGCTTTGACCCATGCTCCTCAGATCTCGCCCTCCTGAGCAGAAAGGATGACAGGCATGAGCCACGACACCCAGCCTCGTTAGTTTTAGGGCATGTGCAAATGCACATCAGCACCGGTGCAGAGGCAGTGCTGTGTCCCACTGGTGCACAGTCCTCCTCACAAAGCTCCTACTGGATCTTCCACAGTGGAATTACAAGGTAAGTATTATCGCCAGTCACAGTGGCTCACACCTGTCACCCTAACTACTCAGGAAGCTGAGATCTGAGGATCTCAGTTCTAAACCAGCCTGGGCACTAAAGTCCTTGAGACTCTTATCTCTAATTATCCACCAGAAAACCAGCAGCGGGTGCTGTGGCTCCAGGTGTAGGGCAATAGCCTTGAGCTGAAGAGCTCAGGGACAATGCCCAGGCCCACAGTTCAAGTCCCACAATGGACCAAAAAAAAAAAAAAAATAGAAGCAGAAGAAGAAGAGGAGGAAGAAGAGGAGAAGGAGGAGGAAATGGAGGAAGAGGAGGAGGAGGAAGAAGAGGAGGAAGAGGAAGAGGAGGAGGAGGAGGAGGAGGAGGAGAGAAAAAAAGAAAAAAGTATTCTCTTTTGTGGGAGTAGGAAATAAGAAATTCCCCTTTGTTGACCTTACCGTTTGTGACCCACTAGAAGCTGGTATCCTAAAATAATTCTGAGGTTCTGATCCACAGGTTCTAGGTTGTTCTTCTAATTCTGCAGTTAAATGGAAAGAAAAACATCAGGGCTAATGGAAATCAATGGCAGTCCAAAGGAGTTAAAAATGATAAGGGTTGGGGGCCAGGACTGTGGCCTAGTGATAGAATGCTTGCCAAGCATGCATGAAGACCCAGGTTTGATTCCTCAGTATCACATACATAGATAAAAGCCAAAAGTGGTGCTGTACCTCAAGTGGTAGGGTGCTAGCCTTGAGTTCAAGGCCCAGGACTGGCCAAAAAAAAAAAGATAAGGGGTGGGATTGGGAGTGTGGCCTAGTGGTAGAGTGCTTGCCTAGCATGCAGGAAGCTCTGGGTTCGATTCCTCAGTACCAGATACATAGAAGAGGGGGAAAAAAGTGATAAGGGTTATTTGTTCTTCTTTAGAAATCAGACATAAGAGAAAGAGTAAGCTGGAAGTGGTGCATACTTGTAATCCTACCACTCGGGAGGCTGAAGCAGGAGGATTGATTAAGTTCAAGTCCAGTCAGAAGCACTGAATGAGGCCAGGAGTGGAGCCTAGTTGTAGAGTGCTCACCTAGCATGCTTGAAGCCTTGGGTTGGATTCCCCGGTATCACATACACAGAAAATAGCAGTGTGGGTCAAGTGGCAGAGTGCTACCCTTAAGCAAAAGTGTCCAAGGACAATGCCCAGTCCCTGAGTTCAAGCCCTTAGACTGGCAAAAAAAAAAAAGTACTGAATGAATTCTATTGATAGAAGGGGCATGGGAAGAGAAGAGGACAAATATACTTAAGCATTTTGCTATACAAAGACTCGGCAGGCTAGGGATCGGTGGTTCAAGATACAATCATACTCCAGAAGTTGAGATCTGAGAATCACAGTTCAAAACCAACCTGGGAGCCTGGTACCGGTGGCTCACACCTGTAATCCTAACTTTTCAGAAAGCTGAGATCTGACAATCACGGTTCACAGCCAGCCCAGGAAGAAAAATCCCTGAGACTTATATTCAATGAACCATAAGAAAATCCGAAATGGTGCCATGGCTGTAAGTGGTAGAGTACTAGCCTTCAGCAAAAGCTCAGGGAGAGTGCCCAGGCCCTGACTTCAAGCTCCATAACAGATCAAAAACAATCTGGGAAAACAAATCCACCAAACTTATCTCCATTTAACAAGGAAAAAGTTAGAAGTAGAAACATGGCTCCAGTGGTAGAGTATCAGCCTTGAGCAAAAAAAAAAGCTAAGCAAAAACGTGAGGCCCTAAGTTCAGTAGCCATACCAAAAGTAAATTCAAAAAATAAAGCCAGGTGCAGGGGCTCACGCCTGTAATCCTAACTGTTCAGGAGGCTGAAATCTGAGAATCACAGTTCAAAGCCAGCCCAGGCACTAAAGACTATGAGACTCATCTCCAAGTAATCACTAGAAAATGGGAAGTGGGGCTGTGGCTCAAGGGGTAGGGTGGTAGCCTTGAGCTAAAGGGCTCAGGGACAATTAAAGTAAGCTGGGCACCAGAGGCTCACACCTGTAACCCTAGCTACTCAGGAGGCTGAGAGCCAAGGATTGAAATTTAAAACCAGGAAAAGTCTGTGAGTCTTAACTGCAATGAACCATCAGAAAACTGGAAGTGATACTGTGGCTCAAAGTGGTAGAGCAGTAACCTTGAGCAAAAGAGCTCAACAACAACAACAAAATTAAGAATTTGAAGCCGGGAGCCAGGAGTTTGGCCTAGAGGTAGAGTGCTTGCCTAGCATGCACAAAGGCCTGGCTTCAATTCCTCGGTACCACATACATAAAAAAAGCCAGAAGTGTTGTTGTAGCTCATGTGGTAAAGCTCTAGCCTTGAGGGAAGCCCAAGGACAGGGCTCAGGCCCTGAGTTCAAGCCCCAGGACTGGCCAAAAAAAAAAAAAGAATTTGAAGCCGGGTGCCGGTGGCTCATACCTGTAATCCTAGCTACTCAGGAGGCTGAGATGTGAGGACCGCAATTCAAAGCAGGCCCAGGCTGGAAAGTCCGTGGGACTCTTATCTCCAATTAACCACTAGAAAACCAGTCGTGGCTCTGTGGCTCAAGTGGTAGAGCACTAACCTTAAGCTGAAGGTTCAGGGACAGCACCCAACCCCAGAGTTCAAGCTCCTCACCCAACCAAAAAAAAAAAAAAAAATGGCAATAGCACCAGATGACGTACATGCCTCTGTAGATGAGAGCCTGTGCTGTGTGCAAAAGGCTCAGCGTTCCCTTCCCAGCAATGCAGGGAGCAAAATAATGAAGACATTTAAAGTCATGAGGAAGGGGCAGTCAACATGTCAGTTCACACAAACTATGGAAATGGAAGGGGAGAGGATTAGAAAATAAAAGGAAGGGGGCCGGGAGTTTGGCCTAGTGGTTAAAGTGCTTGCCTAGCATGCATGAAGACCCGGGTTCGATTCCTCGGTACCACATACATAGAAAAAAGCTGGAAGTGGTGCTGAGGCTCAAGTGGTAGAGCTCTAGCCTTGAGAAAGTCCAAGGACAGTGCTCAGGCCCTGAGCTCAAGCCCAGGACTGGAAAAAAAAAAAAAGAAAAGAAAAGGAAGAAAAATCTGGAAAAGCAGCCCACAGGCTCCCAGCGGAGGGTTGAGCAGGCAAGGCCTTCAATCTCCTGACACAAAGGCCATCTGGAGAAACGTCAACAATTCACACTCACCCTGAATTCCTGCACTTTTCACAGGCCCCAACACTTCTTGTGCTAACCAGAGGATCACACGAGGCATAAAGAATGGATTCCCTGTGTGGGTGGAAAGACACAAACATGGCAGAGGTTCATAGCGCTGATTGGTGGTAAACTTCCTGGACTAAGAAAACCGCAGGCCCAACCAAAGCAAAGACACCCATTCCATGCAAAGGAGCATACAAGGGGCAGCCCAGGGGTTGGGGGCTTGCTCAGCCAAATTCAGGCTGACATCTGCTATATACATTTACAAAGCAGAAAAACTTCAATTAGAGGGGCTAAGGGGAGGGTGACCTTAGTGGTAGAGCTCCGCCCCCCTCACAAACATAGACAGATGAATACAGACGAAACGGATCTACTTTGTGGGGAATGGTAGCAGATGCCTGTAATCCCAGCAGGAGGGAAGCTAAGGAGGCAGGATAATTAAGTTCCACAGTGTCTTTGTTACTTGCCACTGCATTCAGATGATAATGCTCCCTGCCCCAATGGGTTCTGGGGCAGGGTAGAAAGAAGGGCACAGCCTTACCCAAAGTAGCCAGGTTCTTGTAGTTCTCCAACATCACATCCTTGTACAGGGTTCTCTGAGTCGAGTCTAGCAGAGTCCACTCCTCCGGCGTGAATTCCACAGTCACATCGTCAAAGGTCACACAATCCTAAACCATCGTACAGATACACACGCTGCTTTGAGCCAACTATGAGCTCTGCAAGTGTTCATGGAAGAGAACAAATGCCTAGACATGGCTCCAAGATCTCCCCAAAATCCTTCCTCAGGAGTCTTATCAGGCTAAGGGCTCTCCTTAAAGCTCACTCAGTGAGGCCTCCTACCCTTATGCCTTCAATAACAATATTGCAGCTTTTGGTTGTTTTGCTTTGCTTCTGTGCTGGCACTAGGACTTGAACTCAAGGCCTAGGAGCTGTCCCATTGTGTTCTTTATTCAAGGCTTGTGTTCCGCCACTTGAGCCACAGTTCCACTTCCCATTTTCTGGTGGTTCCTTGGGAGATAAGAGTCTTATGGACTTCCCCACCTGCGCTGGCTTCGTACCACAATCCTCAGCCCTCAGCCTTCCTAGTAGCTAGGTTTATAAGGGTGAGCCACTAGCACATGGCTAAAAGCATCTCTAAATATGATTTTGCAACAGCACAACCAGGCTGGGAGCTCATGTCCTGTTTCTCTATTGTAGCAACTCTGGACATGCTCAGGTATCTGGGAAATGTTAAGGACTAAATCCTTAAGATGACAAAGATGCTGTCATCTGCATTGCTTACCTGTCCAAGCCCTCAGCCAGACCAAAATAAAACAAAACAACAACAACAAAAAAAGTGGAAGTGTGGCTCAAGAGCACTGACCTTCAGTGAAAAAGCCAAGCAAGAACTCAAGACCCCGAGTTCAAGTCCCAGTACCAGGACCAAGAAAAAAAAAAAAAAGAGGGGCCGGGAGTTTGGCCTAGTGGTTAAAGTGCTTGCCTAGCATGCATGAAGACCCGGGTTCGATTCCTTGGTACCACATACATAGAAAAAAGCCGGAAGTGGTGCTGAGGCTCAAGTGCTAGAGCTCTAGCCTTGAGAAAGTCCAAGGACAGTGCTCAGGCCCTGAGCTCAAGCCCAGGACTGGCACCAAAAAAAAAAAAAAAAAGATACTCATCATTACATGAGGCTTAAGACTAATTAGGAAGAGCCAGGAATGGTACACATTCTTATAATTCCAGCATTGCATTTCGGAGGTCAAAGTTAGGCTGGGATATAAAGCCAATTTCAGGCTAGTGTACACGGCCAGCTCTTGTCCCAAAAATAAATAAATAGCCTGGCTCACACCTGTAATCCTTGCTACTCAGGAAGCTGATATCTGAGGATTGTGGCTCAAGGCTAGCCTGGACACTAAAGTCCATGAGACTCTTATCACCAATTAAAAAACCAGAAAACCAGAAGTAGCACTGTGGCTCAAGGAATAGGGCGGTAGCTTTGAGCTGAAGAGGCCATGGATAATACTCAAGCCAAGAATTCAAGACCCATGACTGACCAAAGAGAAAAAAAATTGATTGATTGATTGATGAAGTTTCTCAATGGTATACAGCTTACCTGCGTTCAGAGCCACAAGACAAATTCTGAATTACTAACAATTGAGACAGACATGTCCTCTTTCCATTCCTCTGTATGCAGAGTTCTGTGGAACCCTATCTCTAGCCAACCTTTATCAACATGGAACACAGCCATTAAATATCGCTTATCCCTACTGGCATGATTTTTCAAGGCCAATGTTAGGCTGAGCTCCCGGGAGACATTCAATAAGCGTCTCAGTCCAGTGAGACTGTATTTCCTTTTAAAAGTTCTGGCCAGGGGAGGCAGAAATCACTAGCACTGACTGCAGTTCAAAGCTAAAGGGCAAAATGTTAGGAAGCCCCCCACCCCTCCCATCATTTCAACAAACAAGCTTGTGGCAGAACACATTTACAATTCCAGCTACACAGGACACATAAGTGGGAGGATCGCAGTTCAAGGCTGATTCAAGCTAAATGTGTGAGATCTTATTAAAAAAAAAAAACAAACAAAACTTAATAAAAGCAAAAAGGGCTGAGGATGTGCCTCAAGCGGTAGAGGACCTAAGTTCAAACCCCAGTACAGAATGAGAGTAACAGAACCCTGGAGACAAGTATACCCAGGGCAAAGTGTCTTGCTTGTGGAAGGAAAGACTTGGCTCTGTAGAACTGCACGCTTGCTTGTACCTGTGAACAGCTTTCCTGACGGTCAGCCACTGTCCCATCTACCGCTGACTCCTCTTCGTATACCTGGACAGGCTCTCTGGAAAGAAGGCCTGGGGGGAAACAGAGAATGTCAGAACCCTGAGGGGGTTTGTTTATTTACTTATTCATTCATTCATTCATTCATTCCTTTTAGGGATGAGGCAGTCCTGGAGTCTGAACTCAAGGCCTGGGCATTGTCCCTGAGACTTTGCACTCAAGGTTAGCACTCGACTCCTTGAGCCACATCTCCACTTCTGGCTTTTTGGTGGGTAATTGGAGGTGAGAGTCTATGAATGCCTCTAATCCCAACTACTCAGGAGATGGAGACCTAAGGATTGTGGTTCGAAGCCAGTCTAGGCAGGAAAGCACGAGCCTCATCTCTAATCAAGCACCACTCCAGCTTTTCTGAGTAAGTTAGTGGAGGCAAGAGTCTCATGGGCTTTCCATCCTGAGCCGGCCTCAACCCATGATCCTCAGATCTCAGCCTCCTGAGATGCTAGGATGATCGGTGTGAGCGCTAACCACTCTGCTCCCATTAAGCTCTTGGCAAAGAAAGCAGCTGCAGAGCTGCCCAGGCTCCGTCTATGGACTACTGTGCAGGGGAGACCACAAGGAGGACTTACCGTTGCAGAGATCAATGGCTGCCATCCTCTGAGGCTGGTGGTACAGGGAGGCCACACACTCCCTTCCCCAGGGCCAAGGTAGACACAGCTTATGAGTCCCAATGGACAGTGGCATCCCCCATTCCTCCGGATTCAGGAGTCCTGTTCACAATCAGTGGTGAGCAACAGCGAATATCAGGCATCAAACATCACTCATGAGTGCTTGTTCTCTGAAACTAATATTGTCTACTCATGAACCATAGGGCTGTATCAGTAGACTTTGTGTGTGTGTGCGTGTGTGTTTGCTGGTCCTAGGGCTTGAACTCAGGGCCTAGGCACTGTCCCTGCATGGCTAGTGCTCTACCACCTGAACCACAGCTCTAGGTCCAGTCTTTGGGTGATTAATTAGAGAGAAGAATCTCAAGGGCTGTCCTGCCCAGGCTGGCTTCAAACCACAATCCTCACATCTCAGTCTCCTGAGTAGCTCGGATGATAGGCATGAGCTACTGGTGCCTGGTAAGGTGGGTCTACTTGAAAGGAGTAGGTCACTGGGGGGGATGTGGCTCCTAAGAGTTGGTCCTATGCCTGGCACTGTCCTCTGGGTTTTTCTCTCCCTATTTCCTGGCTTCCGTGAGATGAGCAGCCTCCTGCTCATGTAAGAGCATGAAGTCTCACTGTGCAGAGACCCCATGGTACAAAATGATCCCAGTGGTTCAAGCAGAACCTATTACTGGCTAGTGCCGCTTGCATGCACCGACTGGTGAATTCTTGCTAGTGTTGGCCTGGATGGCCGAGGTTGTGGAAAAACAAGACTGGTAACAAAGACATCTGTAAAAAGGGTATTAAGAGCAGGGTGTGGTGGTACAAGCCTGTAGTGTCTGTACAGGGAGGTGCAGACAGGAGGGTTGTGAGATCCAGGTCAACCTGGGCTACATGGCAAGACTATCTCATGTCCACATCCTGTCTGAGCTGGGAATTTACACCTGTCACCCTAGTTATGGAGGCAAAAATCCAGAGGATCTTGGACAGAAAAATACCTGAGAATCTCTCTGCAAAGTAACCAACAAGTGGTAGAGCACCAGCTGAGCAAATGTGATGCCAAGTCTACAACTCAATTGTTAGGGAGCTGGGCATTGGTTGACTCATGCCTATAATCCTAGCCACTCAGGAGGCTGAGATCTGAGGATCGTGGTTCAGAGCCACACAGGGAAGAGGAGTCCCTGTGAGACTCTTATCTCCAATTAACCACTCAAAAATCAGAAGTGGTACTGTGGCTCACATGGTAGAATGCCAGCCTTGAGCAAAAAGATCAGGGACAGTGCCCAGGCCCTGAGTTCAAACCCCACAAAAAAAAAAAAAAAATGCTATGGCGGGGGTGGGGGGGAGCAGGCACCAGTGACTCATGCCTATAATACTACTACTGGTAGAAAGCCAGTTTGGGCAGGAAAGCCTGTGAGATTCATATCTCCAATTAACCAGCCAAAAGCCAGAAGTGGAGCTATGGCTCAAGCATGGCAATGACCAGAAGACAGAAAGAAGGAAGCAAAGGCAGGTGTGGTGATGACCCTAACACACAGTTTTAGGTGATGCAGATTTCATTCCCCAGCCTCAGTGGAAACTTACTCCATGAGACCTAAAGAAACCTGCCACCGTATCTGGGAACTGAAAGGAATTAATAGTTCAGCAATCTCGATCTCTCTTTCTAAGCCAGACCCATCTACAGTGGTGGCTGTGGGCTTGATCTGCTAAAAGCAGAGGCCAAACGTAAGAGTTCATAGCAGAACCCAACCAGGCCTGCCACGGAGTGTCCTGATGACAGGCTAACTCCACCAAAGTACAGTTAATCCTCAGGGGAATGCACTCTGGGCCCAGACTCAACTTCCCATTAGCCAGGCATCAACATAATACCTGTCATTATAGCTTCTGCATACCATTATTTTTTTTTTGGTAGTGTTGACAACTGAATCGAGAGGCTTGCACATGCTGACAAGTGCCCACTATATATCCTCACACTTTATTTGAACTCAGGGCCTGAGCACTGTTCCTGGACTTTCTTAAGGCTAGAGCTCTACCACAGCACCACTTCTGGCTTTTACTAGGTCTATGGGACCGAGGAATGGAACGTGGGTCTTCATGCACGCCAGTCAAGCACTCTACACTAGGCCAAACTCGCAGCCCCACCCACAGATTTCTTGTTGAAAGGGGACAGCACTTAAAATTCTTGCCTGAGTTGGCCTGGAACTGCAAGCATCCTAATTTCCAAATGCCAAGAAGCTGGGATTACAGGTATGAGCCACCACACCCTAAAACACTGGTTTGTTTAAATAGTTCTCCTTGACCCTGTACATGGCAATTTTTGTCAGCAGGGCTGGGGGAAAAGAGGTCAATTGGTAAGAATGTCTGCATTGCACACATGAGAACCAAGGATATCTTCCCAACATCACAAAGTTAACAGTAAACCTGGACCAGGCACCAGTGATTCATAGCTGTAATCCTCACTATTCAGGAGGCTGAGTTCTGAGGATTGCAGTTTGAGGGCAGCCTGGGCGGCAAAGTCTATCAGATACTAAGTTCTATTAAACTACTCAGTAAAAGCTGGAAGTGGCTCCAGTTGTAGAGCTCTAGCCTTGAGCAAAATGAATCTCAGGAACAGTGCCCAAACTCTGAGTTCAAGCCCCACAACCAGCACACACACATACATACACATACACATACACACACACACACACACACACACACACACTTTTTCATAGTGGGAACACTAGAACGACATTAAAGGATGAAACTGTTGCTGGGCTTGCTTCAAGTATCCAACAAGTATGAAGCCATGAATAAAACTTCAGTACTACCGAAAAGTAAAAAAAAAGAACTAGCCAGACACCAGTGGCTCACATCTGTAATTCTAGCTTCTCAGGAAGCTGAGATCTGAAGATTGAAGTTCAAAGCCAGCCAGGGACAGAAAAGTCCATAAGATTTTTTTTTTCTTTTTTTGGCGACAGTCCTAGGGCTTGAAATTAGGGCCTGAGCACTGTCCTTAGGCTTTCTTAAGGCTAGAGCTCTACCACTTGAGCCACAGCATCACTTCGGGCTTTTTCTAGGTATATGGTACCTTGGAATCGAACCCTGGGCTTTTTGTGCATGCTAGGCAAGCACTCTACCACTAGGCCAAACTTCCGGCCAAATCCACAAAATTCTTATCTACAATTAACAACCAACTAGCCACAAGAAGAGATGGAGTGCAAGTGATAAGAGTGCTAGCCTAGTGGTATGAAGCTGAGAGTTCTAACTCCAGTACTGCCGGGAGAGGGAGAGAGAGAGAGAGAGAGAGAGAGAGAGAGAGAGAGAGAGAGAGGGAGGGAGGGAGGGAGGGAGGGAGGGGGGGAGGGAGGGAGAGAGAGAGAGAAAGGGAGAAAGAGAAAGGGACAGAGAGACAAATACAGAACCCTCTCATTTACTGTGGTGTGATTCCACAACCCCACATAAGCTGGTGGCTATTAAGTCCCACACTGGCCAGTACCTTTCAGAATTGACTCGGACATTCCCTCAGGGAAATGGGAGTCTAGTTGGATAGGCAGAACCCCAAAGTGAATTGAAAGCCATTCAAAGAGGCTTTGGCAGTTTATAAATACGAACATTTCCTAAGACTACGAATTAATTAATTCTTTATTTTTATTGGGATTTTTTTGGAGAGGTGCTGGCCATGGGGCTTAAAATCAGGGCCTGAGTGTTGTCCCTGAGCTTATTTATTTACTTTTTTAAACTTCTTGAGCCACAGCTCCCCTTCCAGCTTTTTGCTGGTTAATGGGAGATTAAATTTCTTATGGATTTTCCTGGTCAACCTGACTTCAAACCTGGATCCTTCACATCTTAGCCTCTTGAGGAGCTTGGATTACAGGTGTGAGCCACGAGGATGGCCTAGTTATGTCCAGTTTTCTGGTAGTTATTTCTGAGATAGTCTCGCAGACTTTTCTGCCCCAGGCTGGCCTCCAACTAAGCTCCTTTAGTCTCAGCCTCATTTGAAGGAAGGATAGTGCCCCAGTTCATGCCTGTAATTTTCAACTGACTCATCAAATACTTCACCAGAAAATGTATTTCATTAGTTAATATCATCAGTAGTAGCCTAACAAAGCCTCCATTCTTTCTCCCAGAAGTCTCAGGGAGCCTAGTATAGCTGAGTGTTAGAGTAGCAGCCCTGGATTCCATCCCCAACACAAACATACAAACACATACACACACACACACACACACACACACACACACAGAATTGCTTAGTATCCTTGATTTTCTGCAATAAACAACCGAACTTAAATGTTTCTGCATGCTTATATTTACATAAAGGCACCATGCAACCTACAGACTTCCAAGGAAAGTTACTTTTTTTTAAATCAGAAATGCAATTCCATCAGAATTTTTCTGTCAGGATGCAATGTGCCCCCATTAAACAGAGAAAGCGAAATTTTCAGATGAAACATTCATTCCCCTGAAAAAGAGAGAGAGAGGTTCTCCTGACCCACCTTGCAGCCGGAGGATGCAGTGCCGCGGTTCCACCTGACTCCAACCCAGGCAATTCAATTCCTTGAGGGGGGGGGAATTAAAATTTGTGCAAGGTTAGAGTGGAGGCTTTCGAAGAAGGGTGGCCGCGAGGACATAGAGGACGAGGCCGGGTCACACTCCCCCCCTCGCCCGGCACCTGGGCGTGGGGGACGGGGTGGGGGTGGCCGGCCTAAGAGGCCCCTCACTCATGGTGGTCACACCAGGCACTGGGGGCCCCCGGGGCCCACGATCCAGACGTGTCAGGCCTCTCTCAAGACATTCCTTCCATCATCTAGGGCCAAACTCGTGCCTCCCCTTCCCCTTTTTCCCCCCCAGCCAGGCTCACCGAGGCCCGGACGGGGAGCCTGGACCACCAAGGAGAGCAGCGTCTGGACAGCCAAACCCAGGGGGGCGGGGAGAAAGGCAACGGAGAGAGGCGGGTCGGTGATGTCATTTCCGCTTCCGGTCCCGGCCGCCAGCCACGCTGGACCTTTTCAAGCGTAGACTTTTTTTTTTTTCCCCAGCTGTCTTCTCCGATGTATGTATGGGGAGAGTAGGGAAGAAGTGGGCAGATGGACTCCACCGCATCCTGAGGGTGGGCTCGTCGGAGCGGGACTGGAGGCTGAAAGAGGCCCAGAGGCCCCGGTGGAGGTTAGAACGTGGCCCGGAAGGCGGCTCCGGGCGGCTCGGGGGCGGGGCTTGCTGGTGGGCGTGGTCGGGCGAGTGGGCGTGGCCTGGACCCAGGCTCAGTTGTGGATGGAGATGAGGAAAGGGATGGGCGCAGGGGGAAGGTGGAAAGGCCGTGGCAAATACTAACGAAAGCTTTTCTACCCTCCTCTCCCCACGCTTCCCAGGGGCCTCCCGGAAATCTGCTGTCACGTTGCTAAATCGACCCACCCCGTGGAATGACCTGTCTCCTCCATTCAATCAAGAGCAATCTTTTAACATTTCAACGCCCTGGACGGGTGGCTCTGGGGCCTTTGTAATCCTAAACCACTCAGGAGGCTGAGATCTGAGCATCATTTGGCTCGAAACCGTGCCTTGAACAGGAAAAGTCTGTGAGACTTTTCTTCTTTCTTTTCCTTCCTTTCTTCTTTCTTTTATGCCAGTGCTGGAGCTTGAACTCAGTGCCTGGGTACTGTCCTTGAGCTCCTTTTGCTCAAGGCTTACAGTGCTGCTTCAGACTTGACCCGATATAAGAGGGTCCACACAGGAGAGCACCCCTACAAATGCCAGGAGTGTGGCGAGGCCCTTGCCCACTGCTCCAGCCTTTCTGTGCACCAGAGAACCCATACTGGCCAAAAGCCATGTGCATATAAAGTACACACATGGTGTGTACCTGTTCCTCAAGTCACAATAACCACATACAAACTCATGAAGCCTCATAACCCTCTCCATGGAATTTCAGGAATGTGAAATGTACCATGTTCTTTTTTTGTCTTGTTGGTCATGGGGGTTGAACTGAGGGCCTGGGCGCTCCCCTTGTCCCTGAAATCTTTTGCTCAAAGCTAGTGCTCTACCACTTTTGAGTCATAGCGCCACTTCCTGGTAGTTCCTTGGAGACAAGGGTCTTTCCTGCCTTGGCTGGCTTTGAACCACAATTCTAAAATCTCAGCTTCCTCTGTACCTAGGATTACACTCACAAACCAAGGTGCCCCGTTGTTTGCCATGTTCTTGATGGGGTTCCACACTGTGCCACCCTGTGGACGCCTGCTGGGATGTAAATGGGGACAGGGCTGTCAGGGCCTGGCGATGACATCCTGGAGAGAAGCCCAGTGAATGAGTGTCAGGTCACTTCCTTGGGTGGAGGCCTTACAAGCCTGCTGGCCAGGTAAGTGTTTTGCTGGCAATGTTGGTTCCTTCCCTCAGTGGTATGCCGGCAGGAGGAACGGCTCAACCTTGCTCTGTTAGTGATGCTGCGTTGCTTTTAGTCAGATGTGCAGCAGCTCCTTGCTCTATGCTGACTACACCTTGCGAGCGTAGTCAGGATATAATGTGATGTATGGATTGATATTTGACAGTTCAGAGCATCCTGTCCTCCAGTGACCTCTCTCATTCCAGAATCGATGGGTATCAGTCACTGAATAAAGTTCTCTCCTTAAAATGTCTACGTGTGTGTGTGCGCGCGCGCGTGTGTGTGCACGTGCGCTGGGGCCAGAACCCAGAGCCTAGTATGTTAGATAGGCACTCTACCTCTGAGTCTGTCATATTCCCAGCCCTGATTCTAGTGTTAACTAAAATGCATTCATTAACTGAAGGAAAGTCCTATGTGCTTCTTTTATTAGTGGATATTAATTGTACAAAGGGGTTTTATTGTGCTATTTCCATGTATGCATACAATGTAATTTGATCAGACTCCCAATTCCCATTACTTTCTTTTTGTGTGTATGACAGAGGCTTGAACTCAGCCTGGGCCCTGTTCTTGAGCTTCTTTTTGTTCAAGGCTAGCACTCTACCACTTGAGCCACAGTATGGATTTTTCTGAGTAGTTCCCTGGAGATAATCTCATGGAGGGCTGGGAATGTGACCTGGTGGTAGAGTGCTTGCCTAGCATGCATGAAGCCCTGGGTTCCATTCTTCCAGTAACACATAAACAGAAAAAACTAGATGTGGTACTGTGGCTCAAGTGGTAGAGTGCTACCTTGAGCAAAAGAAGGTCAAGGACAGGGCCCAGCCCCTGAATTCAAGCCTGAGGACCAACACCAACACAACAACAACAACAAAAACCCCAGAAACTGATGGAAGACCTATGGAGATCTAAGAATGTGGGCAGAGTTAGGGAAGAACCTTTTCTGAGCATCTCTTGGAGAAATCCCCACCTCTCAGCACCCCAGCCACGCCCCTTGGCGTGGACTCCGCCTTGCCCCAGGCCCCGCCCCCATAGAGCCCCGCCTCCAGCGACGTGACCCCGCCCATTGCCCCCGCCGTGAGAGGCCCCGCCCCGACCTCTGGGCGGGGCTACAGGTCCATCTGGGCCTCCGGGCTCCAACTTGAACTCGGAGCCTCTCCGGCGTGGAGCCGGAAGTGGAAGTGACGTCAGCGGCCCGCGGATTCCCTACGGGCGCTGGCTGTGTTGGGGGTTCGGAGCGTCCTCTCTTCACGGTGGGCGCGTCCCTCATTGGGGTGAGTTCCAGAGATGGGCCGGGGGCCGCGGAGAGCCCGGGCGGTGTGCGGACCTCACAGAGGTCCCCTCGCGGGCCTGCGCCCTGCCCGGCCGCGGCCCTGTCAGGCCCTCGGGGGAGCCGGGCGGGAAGTGTCCCGGGCTGCTGGGCGCGGGGCTTCACCCGCGGGGCTCCTGTCGTCATCCAGCGGCGACCCGTGCGTCAGAAACGTGCGCCTGAACACCCCGGCAGGGCTTGATGGCTTCGTGGCTGTCACTCACATGCAGGTGAGAACGTTGAATTTGCAACCGAGGTGCGTGAAAGATGAAGTACTAACCTGAAATACACCAGGAGAGTTGTGACAACAGACTGTAAATCTGTCATATAGAATACATAGATAATATTATATATAAATATATATATGAATGCTGTGTGGCTGGGGACGTACCTTAGCGGTAGGATGCTGGTAGCCTGGTAGTATTAGGCCCTGGGTGTCAGAATTTTTTTGATGAACAAATTTACAAGGCCATCTCAGTCTTTTATTTCTTTTTTTTTAATTTTTTTTATTGTAGTTAGTAAAAGGGTTACATGATATTTGCCAGATAGAAGGTGCATTAATTCACATACATTGATACCCTTTCACATGTCTTGGTACCCATTTCCCTCCCCTCTTTTATTTCTTTCACAGTATTAGATTTTTAAACTCAGGGCAGATGGCATGCTAAGCAGGTGAACTACCACTTGAGCCATACACCTCACTGGCTTTGAATCACCAAATACTATTGATTTCATTTGGTATTCGTGGCCCTTGGCCATCACAGGTGCGTGTGTGTGTGTGTGTGTGTGTGTGTGTGTGTGTGTGTACACATGGAACTCTGGGCCTAGGTGTTGTCCCTGAACTTTCTCACTCAAGGTTAGCATTCTACCACCTGAGCCATAGCTCCACTGCTAGCTTTTTGGTGGTTAATTGGAGATAAAGAGCCTCACAGACTTTCCTGCCAGGCTGGCTTCTAATCTTGATCTTCTGATCTCAGTCATCTGCATAGCTAGGAGTAGAATTCTGAATCGTTTGGTATCCCATTGTAGACATATTTTTGTGACTATTTCAGGAATTCTCAGGAAAATCTGTGCGACTCTTATCTCCATTTAGCCACCAAAAAAAAGCCGGAGGTAGAACTGTGGCTCTGAGTTGAAGCCTCAATCTGGTACACAAAAGAGGAAGAGGATGTGAGGGAGGGGTTAGTTTAGATATGGGTTTCAGGGGCTAGGTCTTGAACACTCAGCTCTATTTCTTCTGTGTCTAACATGATGGAAGTTCATGGACTGACAAAGCTCACCTCATGGTGAGAAAGAGAGCAGAAGTAAGGGGTCGGGAAATTATACCCTTCAAGGACACACCCCAGTGACTTACTTCCTCCAAGAGACCCACCAAACATTTCTACCACCTCCTAGTATATGAATCCATCCATGCATTGAGCCACTCAGGAAGGCAAAGCCCTCTTGATCCAGTCCCCCTCCCCTCTCCAGAGTCCCCTCCTGTGAAGACCAAGTCTTCACTACATATGAGAAGGATGTTTCAGGTCCATCTGCTATGTGACCTTGTATAGGACAACTCCTGGTATGTGTGTTTTGAAAAAAAGGTGTTATCACTGGAGGTATAGCTCAAATAGTAGCATGCCTGCCTAGGGAGCAAGGTAGGGGGGGAACAGAGTTCAATCCTCAATACCACAAAAAATAAGAAAGAAGAGCCAGGCGCTGGTGGCTCACACCTGTAGTCCTAGCTACTCAGAAGGCTGACATTTGAGGATCACAGTTGAAAGCCAGCCCAGGCTGGCTCTTATCTCCAATTACCCACCAAAAGCCAGCTGTGAGCTGTGGTTCAAGTAGTAGAGTGCCAGCCTTGAGGAAAAAAAAAAAAGTTCAGCGATAGCAGCTAAGCCCAGAGTTCAAGCCCCAGGACTGGCAAAAGAAAAGAGGTACTATAGTATGCTGATGATGTTAACCTCTGTGGAATACAGTGTAGCATTACATCTGGCCAGAGACTTCTTTACCCATAAAGTGAGGCTGGTATACTTTCCCTAGTGGAAGCATTGCCCCTGGCCTGGTTCTAAGTGAGACACAACTGCCCTGGCATGGATAGGCAGTGTACACGTGTCATAGGAAACAATGGTTTCTAGCCATGCAGGCGCAGAAAATATGGTAGGCTATGGGTTCTCAGGCCTCCTGTCTCTTTTCTTCCAGGTGGTTGTCTTTCTAGGGGCCTGAAGAAAAGGTAAAGGTGGAGAGGATGGTGGCCGATTGCCTGACACATTGTTATGAGGTATGCAGAGAAAGCACCACAAGGCCTCTGAGAAAACATTGACCATCTAGATAGCCTGGGCTCCAGAGCTTTCTCTCATTCAAGTTAGTGCTCTATGTTTGAGTCAGGCCTCCAGTTCCAACTCCAGAGCTTCTAAAGCAAGTAGAGACACCTCCCCCCGCCCCCCACTCAAAGACGGAGCTCCCAGAGCAGTACCAGGAAATAGCATCTCTCCTGGTGGTGGGCTGATGCCTGAAAACTATGCCAGATCTCAGTGATTCTGAAGTAGTCATAGGCCTTACAGCAACACAAGTCCTATTTGCTGTTTTGCTGTGTTGTCTGATTAGGAAATACTAGTGTCCATTTCTTCTTTTTTTTGCCAGTCCTGGGCTTGAGCTCAGGGCCTGAGCACTGTCCTTGGACTTTCTCAAGGCTAGATCCCTACCACTTGAGCCTCAGCACCACTTCCAATTTTTTTTCTATGTATGTGGTACCAAGGAATCAAACCCAGGTCTTCGTGCATGCTAGGCAAGCACTCTACCACTAGGCCAAACTCCTGGCCCCTATTTTTTTAAGTAGTTGTACAAAGGAGTTACCATTCAACAAAGCAATTTATGAATAAATGTATCATGAACAATGTCATCCTGACTGTTATTTTCTCTATTTATCTAGTGCATGTACAGGAATGTATAGTTTATTAACAGGAGAGGGGCTCTGGTCCAGTTGGTACCTCACACCTATAATCGTAGCTACCCAGGAGACTGAGATCTGAAGATCAAGGTTCAAAGCCAGCCCGGGCAGAGACTCTTTATCTCCAATGAACCACTCAAAAGCCAGAAGGAGCACTGTGGCTCAAGTGGGTAAAGCACTAGCCTTGAGCACAAAGAAGCTTAGGGACAGTACCCAGACCCTGAGTTCAAGCCCCACACATAACAACAACAAAAGGTCACCAGGCCTCCATGTCTGGAACAGATGGACAGGAAGCTGGGTGTGGATGGAGTGCAGAGCCCCTGTCCTCCCTGAGCCCCAATCCCTGGGCCTGACAGTAAGAAGTCATTTGCAATGTAGAGACAGCTCTGTTGTTACATGTGCCTGAGGCTGGCATGTGTGTAACTGTTCAGGACTCGGTGAGCTTTGGCGATGTGGCTGTGGGCTTCACTCAGGAAGAATGGATCTTACTGGATCGAGCTCACAGAGAGCTGTACAGAGAGGTGATGCTGGAGACCTACCGGAACCTGGCCTTGCTCGGTGAGACTCCGTCCTGTCTAGGGCCTCCTTGGGGCAGGCAAGGCTTGGTGTCAGGTGCACTGCAGGACCTCTGAACCACTGAACACAATGGGAAGATACATTCTGACTCAGTACCCCTAGATCTGTCCCATCGCCCCCAGGGGGTGCCCCCATGACCTGGAGTGACCCCGGTGCATAGAGTTTCCTAGGTTATTCCAGCACAAATCCCTCTTCCTCCTCCACAGTTCCCACAGTTGATATTAGCAAGCCTGGCCGATGATTGTTTTTCCCCTCTCCTCTCTGAGTCTAGAACCTTTCACCTAAGCAAAGCGCTTTAGGAGTTCTCCTTACCGCATCCTGGTCACCAAGGTCACTACTGGGGTGAGGGTTACTTGAACCCAGGCACTGTTGTGTGACAATCGGTGATTTGGTGGCAAGAAAGCTGCCAGTTGATGACCGAGCAGGTAGCATATAGAGCATGGAAATTTGCACACATGTCATTCCTCATATGTGAGGAATGACACACAGGGAAGCTGATCAAAATACTGTAACTTGGACTTTTTGTTTCATTTTATTGGCTGTGGGACTTGAACTCAGGACCTAGGTGCTGTCCCTGGGCTCTTTCTTAATCAAGGCTAGCGCTCTACCACTGTGAGCCACAGCGCCACTTCCAAATTTTGAGTGGAAAAACAAAACAAAACAAAACTTCTCTTTTAGTGGCTTGTTAGTGCATCCTCAATATGTTTGGACTTTAGGACTGATAAGTATTTCATTATAAAAAAGACTAGATAGGCAATGCTTAGCCTATGTGAAGAATTCCTGTGCCTTCATTAAAAGCATCGCTTCTCACCAGGCACCAATGGTTCATACCAGTAATCCTTGTGGCCCAGAGTCTGAGATCTGAGGAGCACAGTTAGAAGCCAGCCTAAGCAGCAAAATCCACGAACCTCTTATATCTGTAATGAACCAGCAAAAGATGGAATGGTTTCTAAGTGGTAGAGTACCTGCCACAATCAGAAAATGCCAAACAAGAATGCAGGCCCTGAGTTCAAGCTCATGTTCTAACACACACATGCAAAGACACCAAAAAAAAAAAAAAAAAAAAAAAAAAGCGTAGCTCCTGTATTTGTCCTTAAGTTTTATGGCTTTGGCTCCAACCTTCCCCATGAAAGCTTATCTCCTCATACACAGGATGTGAGCCCATCAAACCCAGTCTCATCTCCTGGTTAGAAGATCTGTGGCCTGTGCAGAATGGTGAGTGTTTGGAAAGAGTACCGTTAGGCTGGGATTGTGGCTTAGTGGTAGAGTGCTTGACTAACACCCTGGGTTCAATTCCTCCGTACTGCATACACAGAAAAAGCTGGAAGTGGTGCTATGGCTCAAGGGATAGAGTGCTAGCCTCGAACACAGAGAGGCTCAGAAATAGCCAGGCCCTGAGATCAAGCCCGAGGAGTGACAAAAACCTGTTAGAAATATAAGGGAGGAATCTTCTGTTTTCTTTTCTTTTCTTTTTTTCTTTTGTCATAAACTGTATTGGTGGCTCATGTCCCTAATCCCAGCTACCGAGGTAGCTGAGGTTGAAGATCGAAGTTCCAGACTAGCCTGCGGAAGTGGTGCTGTGGCTCAGGTGGTAGATGCCAACCTTAAGCTGAAGAGCTCAGGGACAACACCCAGCCCAGAGTTCAAGCCACCAAATACAGTTTTTGAGTCCCATTCATTAAGCCAATAATTGACAGAGTCAAAAAGTCAAAGGCATTCATTCTCCCCCCCCCCTTTTTTGTCATCGTGGGACTTGAACTCTTGGCCTGGGTGCTGTCCCTAAGCTCCTCAGCTCAAGGCTACCACCCTATGCCTTGAGCCACCACACCACTTCTGGTTTTTTAGTGATTAATTGGAGATAAGAGTCTCCTATTTTTGGGCCAGGAGTTTGGCCTAGTGGTAGAGTGCTTGCCTAGCATGCACACAGACCCGGGTTTGATTCCTCAGTACCACATACATAGAAAAAACCTGGTGGTGCTGAGGCTCAAGTGGTAGAACTCTAGCCTTGAGAAAGTCCAAGGACAGTGCTCAGGCCTTGAGCTCAAGCCCAGGACTGGCAAAATAAATAAAGTTTCATGTTCTTTAGTGCCCAGGTTGGCTTTGAACCAAGCTCCTCAGATCTCAGCCTCCTGAAGTAATTAGGATTATAGGCGTGAGCCACCCTGCCCCACTCTTTCCCTTCTTTCCACCAGATGCAATTTGAAATCCTAGACAAATGAGCTCTATCATTTTTAAGTCTTACCAATTGACCATTTATCTCCAAACATTAATTTTTTTCTGTTTTATATGCAGACTGGGAAGTGCAGCTTAGCACTAAAGAGTCAACATTTCAGGAGGACTTTTTGAGGAGCCACACTGCCAGTGGGACACAAACTGTAAGAGCAACGAGAGATTGTTGTTGCTAAGATTTCCAGTTCCATTTTAGGAAAGAAATATTCACTCATCAGGGAGCACTGTGTCCAAGACACACTCTCATGTCAGTGAATCTGGGATGTCCCAAATCTCCGATGAAACCTGTTCCTGAGGCAGTCCCACAAGGGGACTGTAAGCTAGGCTCGGTGTTAGAGTGCCTACTCTGAGTTTTCTCCATATTACTTAATCAGTCTGGCTGCTAAGTGCCTATCATTCCATCACTCAGGAGGCTTCAATAGGAGAACCAAGAGTTCCAGGTCAGCCTGGATGGAAAAGTACACAAAACACCCATCTCCAGAAATAATCAGGAAAAAGCTGGGTTGGAGGTGTGGCATACATGGTAAGGCACCTGCCGTGAGTGAGCAAGCTGAGCAACCTTGAGGCATTGAGTTCAAACTCTAGTACCTGCACCCAGTATACAGACCCACAGGATAAGTTAATGTTGGACTTTTCAAACCATTTGTAAACAGCTGAACTCCAGCTTTAAAATTAAAGCAGATGACCAGGTGTCAGCGGCTCATGCCTGTATTCCTAGCTACTCAAGAGCCTGAGATCTGAGGATCATGGTTTGAAGCCATATGTTTCCATGAAACATATCTACAATGAACCAGCAAAAGCTGGAAATGGCTCAAGCAGTAAAGCACTAGCCTTGAGCACCAAAGCTCAGGGACAGTGCCAAGGCCCTGCATTCAAGCCCCAGGACCAGCATGCACGCGCACACACACACATTAGAGCAGATGGCTCAGAATTGGGGTGCTATTTTTGCAATGCATTATTCCGTTAGGAAGATGTCATAAAAAGGTGAAAATTCAGAATCGTCTAAATGACTCATTATCAACAGGGAGGGGGGATCAGCATTGGAGAATTCCCAGGTTAATGAGTGGAAACCCTGACTTGCCCCACTCAGCAGAGACTGCCACTTGCCTTGTAGGAAGTCAGCAGAAATAGAATGGGAGACCAGAAACAACTCTCCTCTGCTGGTCTCTCATGCCTCCACCCCTCAAGGTGGGCTCCAGGCATGGCTCAGTGGCAGAGCCCCTGCCCCACAAATTCAAGGCCCTAAGTTCAAACCGCAGTACTACCAGAAAAGAAAAGGAAAAAAAACAAAACCCAAAATCTCATGAAAACAGACAAGAATCGTTCCATGCTTAGAACAAGATGGTCTGGGGTTCTCGTGTACGTGTTCCCCGATTCAACTCAAAGGAAATGCCCAGGGTAGGGAATGTGGGCCTGTCGATCTTAACTGGCAAACCCTCCCCTCCTTCCCCTCCTCCTCCTCCTCCTGCAGTTTCTGTCTTCCTTTCTGACCCCCACGGATAAGTGTGAAATGTTCTGTGATCCCCAGCGGCCCCTCCCTCGTGGGCTGGCGGGAGGCCATCACGCGCAGTGTGGAGACATCCTCAGCGAGCACTCGTACTTCAAGACGCCCGTGAAGGCTCACCCTGCCCGGAGCGAGGCGGCGGCGGGGGCCGGGGCGCGGATCCCCGCGCAGGCCCTCTGAACCTACGCGTGCCCGCGGTGCGGCAAGGCCTTCGGGCGCTCCTCCAACCTGGGCCGGCACCTGCGCACGCACACGGGCGGGAAGCCGTATGCGTGCCGGGCGTGCGGGAAGGCCTTCACCACGCACGCGCGCCTGGCCGAGCACTTCCGCACGCACACGGGCGAGAAGCCCCACCGCTGCCCGCACTGCGGCAAGGCCTTCGCCTCCGCCCCGCGCCTGGCCCAGCACGCGCGCATGCACAGCGCCGAGCGGCCCCACGCCTGCCCCGAGTGCGGCCGGGCCTTCCTCACCTCCGCCTACCTGCGCAACCACGTGGGGTGCACCCACAGCCGCGAGCGGCCCCACCGCTGCGCCGACTGCGGGAAGGCCTTCCACGCCCGCGCCTCCCTGCGCAGGCACGCGCGCGTCCACAGCGCCGAGCGGCCCTGCCGCTGCCCGCAGTGCGGCAAGGCCTTCCTCCACGCCGCCTACCTGCACAACCACGCGCGCAAGATGCACAGCGCCCGGCGGCCCCACCTCTGCGGTGAGTGCGGCAAGGTCTTCCACGCCTCCTCCTACCTCCGCAGGCACGCCCGCACCCACAGCCGCGAGCGGCCCTGCCTCTGCGCCCAGTGTGGGAAGGCCTTCCTCAACGCCGCCTACCTGCGGAAGCACCAGAGCACGCACGCCGGGGACAAGCCCTACGCCTGCCAGGAGTGCGGGAAGTCCTACGACCGATCCAGCCTGCTGCACGACCACGTAAAGACACACCTGGTGCAGAAGCCGTTCGCGTGTGACGTGTGCGGGAAATGCTTTCAATACTTCTCCTACCTCACCAAACACATCCGCATCCACACCGGAGTGAAACCCTACAAGTGCAAGTACTGTGGGAAACACTTCACCACGTCCTCCAGCCGGACAGAACACGTGCGGACACACACGGGCGAGCGGCCCTACGAGTGCAAGGAGTGTGGCAAGGCCTTCAGCTCCTCCTCCAACCTCATCCACCACGGCAAGATCCACAGCAGAGGGAAGCCTGCAGCTGGAGGTGCGGAGAAACCTCCGGTAGCTACTAACTGAGCACTTACATACTGACTGACACGAGCGGCAGCAGCTGGGGATGGAAGGCAGGCTGACAGTCCCAGTTTAGGAATTCTCACCTTCAGACATCACCCTGGGATTTTCCCTGGAGAGAAATCCCATTAAGAGAAGGAATGTCCAGCCAGGCACTGGCGGTTCACACCTGTAAGCCCAGCTACTCTAGAGGCTAAAATAGGAGGATGGAGGTTCAAAGCCAGTCCAGGTTGGAAAAGTCCGTGAAATTCTTTTCTTTCCAAACAAGAAACCACTCAAGCCAGATGTGAAGCTGTAAAGCTCAAGCCTGGTGGGGGGAGGGAGGGGAAATAAAGATAATAAATAGGGGATGGCTCTCAGTCATGTTAGATGAAATTGAAAACATGAATTGAACCCACATTCTCATCATTCCCCATGAGTGTACACAGGAAATCCCTCACAGCTTCTTGGGAAGTTATTAAATACAGGGGGACCTCGTGATGGAGGGAGATGTAAATACAGGGTTGGAGCGTGGCTCTGCAGGATATTTCCATCTTCACTTGTGCTTTCAGTGGAGAAAACTGGAGGTAAGGAATGGTGGGAATGGTGGGAAGTCCTTTCCACGGAGCATGAATCCTCTGGCTGATTCTGCCAAGAGATGATGAAAACTGTGGGAGGTGAGACCTGGCCCCCCAGATCAGCCCACCTAAATGGTGCTGGTATATTGGGAACATTCTTTTTCCTTCTGTCCTGGCCATTCTGAGGGTGATGTGGCTTTCTTTCTTCCCACAGCAACATCAGTGCAAGGAAGGGGGAAGGGGACAACATGGTGGAAAGGACCTTAGGTAGAGTCTGTGCATGGGTCTCTGCTTGGGTCGTCAGTGCTTTTGTACACCGCATTCCTGCAGTAGCCAAGTTGGGCTGAGAGTAGAGCTTTCAGTGTTGTGGGAAACATCCACGTTACTTATTCACACATGGTCCTTTCAGGTAAAGGTGGGGAGCAGGAAGAGGCATAAGAAGGGGATGAGTGAATAGTGATGGGTAGATCTGAGTGTAGAGGGAAAGTTGGAACCCTAACTCCTGAGTTTGGGGGTTCCCAGAACAGAAGCAGTGTGGGGCGGGACCATGAGTCCTGAGTTCCCTTGTCACTTCTGCCCTCCCTCTACAGACGAATGAAGCATCAGCCCCAGCTGCATTCCATCCTCCACATGCTGTGGAGACAGGAAGGCTGCTAGAAACATGGTTGGTCATGGGCCACCATTTTTTTCTGTGTGTGTGTGTGTGTGTGTGTGTGTGTGTGTGTGCGCGCACTGATTCTAGGACTTGAACTCGGCCTGGACGCTGACCCTGAGCTTTTTACTCGTGGCTGACACTGTCATTTGAACCTCACCCTCACATCTGGCTTTCTTCGTGATTCGTTAGAGTCTTGTAAGAGTCTCATAGGCTTTTCCTGACTGGACTGGCTTTGAACTGTGCTCCTCAGATCTCAGCCTCTGAGTAGCTAGGATTGTGTGAGCAACCACCAGGCAAGAACATATTTTATTATGGGTAAGGAGAAATATAAACAATACCTACAGTCTGGCCATGAGCAAATTTTCTAGGAGGTATGGCAGTTTTGCCAACCTTTAGAACTGCAAGGATAGCACAAACCTTATCCAACTTTGCTTCAGTACTAAACCATAATAAAGGATAAGCTTATACAGAGATCCCAGGAGAAGCCAAGAGCAAGCCCAGGCCACAGCAGACCCCACACAGCAAAGGAAAGCAAAGCTGCTACATACACATCTTGGGTGTGAGGAGCATCTCTACAGGGCCGGTTCTGAATGGGATCTCATGGTGTGCAGTGGGGCTAGAGTTCAAGGCCCAGGAATGGCAAAACAAAAAAATCTCCAATTGACCACTCAAAAGCCTGAAGTAAAGCTGTGGCTCAAGTGGTAGAGCAGCAGACTTGAGCACAAAAGCTCAGGGCCAGCGTCCAGTCCCTGAATTCGAGCACCAGTACTGCCACCCGAACAATTTTATAAAAAAAAAAAGCCAAGCATCCAGTGGTCCATCCTGCTGGCCACACCCTGCTGGCTCAGTCCCTCACTGGGCTGGGGGAGGTCTCTGCCTTCACTTCCCCGCCTGGCCAGTGAAGGAATGTGTATTAGAACTTCTCAGTCTGGCTGGATCTAGTTTAGCTGAGGCTGGAAGATTAGAGCCCTCTCGCCCCGCCCCTCTACTTTGTGCCACGCCCATGACCCGCCTCACCCACATAAGCCACGCCCCCCGTCGTCGCCCCGCCCCTCAGATCGCCTCTCCCTGCCCCACCGATGTTATCCATCCGCCCGGTCCGCCGCAGCCACGCCCATCTGCGCTTCTCGTGTCAGCTGGCCCCGCCCCCACAGCTCGCCCCGCCCCCTTGCCAACGCGCGGTCTGCGTCTTTGTGACGTTTCCGGCTCCCGGGTGGGAACGCGTTCCGACAGGAGTGTTTGGAGGCCGGGACCCTGCTGGGTCCACCCTGGAAATCTCTTGATTTCCTCAGACACGATCAGTGAATTCTTTTAACTAGCTAGGCTCTGTGTCTCCACAGAGTAACCGGCCGGTGGTTGGCTCACGAATCTAGAATCTCGACACTCCTGAGGCTGAGGCAGTTCTTTATAAACATATATTACTTTGAAGTCAGGAAAACTTTTTTTTTCTTGGTTTTTTTTTTTTTGCTGGTCCTAGGACTTGAACACAGGGACTGGGCACTGTCCCTGACACTCTTGGTGCTCAAGAACACATTTGAGCCATAGCGCCACTAACGGCTTTTCCTGAGTAGTTAATTGGAGATGAGTCTCTCAGACTTTTCTGCCCAGACTGGCTTAGAACCATGATCCTTAGATCTCAGCCTCCTGAGTAGCTAGGATCATAGGTGTGAGTCACTGTGCCCAGCTAGAAAAATATTTTTTGGCGAGGGAGGGAGGATTGGCCAGTCTGAGGCTTGAACTCTGAGCCTGGGTGTTGTCCCTGAACTCTAAGCCTGGGCATTGTTCCTGAATTCTTCAGGTCAAGGCTAGCGTTCCACCACTTGAGCGATAGCACCACTTCCAGTTTTCTGGTGGTTAATTGGAGATAAGTCTCACGGGACTTTTGTTCCTGGCTTTGAACCAAGATCCTCAGAACTCAGACTCGAGTAGCTAGGATTACAGGTGTGAGCCACTGGCACCCAGCGTTACAAAAACATTTTTTAACTCTTTAAAAATTATGTTTTGGTGTCAGGAGTTTGTCCTTAGTAGTAGAGGGCTTGCCTAGCACACACGAAGACCCAGATTTGATTCCTCCATACCATATGCATAGAAAAAAGCCGGAAGTAGTGCTGAGGCTCAAATGGTAGAGCTCTAGCTTTGAGAAAGTCCAAGGATAGTACCCAGGCCCTGAGCTCAAGCCCAGGACTGGCAAAAAATAACTTTAAAAAATATAGTTACATATGTAACTATAACCCCTCTGTACATCACCTTGACAATAAATTTTTTCTTAAATATGTTTTGTGGGCCGGGATCGTGGCCTTGTGGTACAGTCCTTGCCTTGCATGCACAAAGACCTGGGTTCAATTCCTTAGTGCCACATACATAGAAAAAGCTGGAAGTAAGCCGGCGCAGTGGCTCTCACCTGTAATCCTAGCTACTCAGGAGGCTGAGATCAGAGGATCAAGGTTCAAAATCAGCCTGGGCACAAAAGGACCTGACATACTTATCGCCAGTTAACCTCTAGAAAACGGGAAGTAGGGCTTGGCTCTAGGATATGGTGGTAGCCTTGAGCTGAAGAGCTCAGGGACAACACCCAGGCCCAGGGTTAGGGCTATAGCCTTGAGCTGAAGAGCTCACGGACACCACATCGTCCAGGTCGAGTACAAGCCCCATGACCTACAAAAAAAAAAAAAGAAAGAAAAAAGAAAGCCAGAAGTGGTGCTGTGGCTCAAATGGCAGACCACTAGCCTTGAGAAAACCCAAGGACAGTGCTCAAGCCCTGAGTTCAAGCCCCATGTCTGGCAAACAAAGTAACAGTCTATACCTCATTTTTCTCCCTAACCTGCCCCTCCCATATCTCTGACTCTCCACACCCCACTTTGGCTCTATCCTGGTCCCCAGATGTCCGGGCCTGAAGTTGGTAGGGCTCGTCATTGATTTGGACAGTTAGCCCTAAGCAAGGCCACATCTGGGGTCTTTGTGAAGAACCTGCTCGGTGCTTCCTCCCCTCCCCCGCGCCCCTCTCCTGGCTCTGGCTCTGAGCAGCTCCCACAGACCTGAGGCCAAACCACCTGCTCCTCATCCACCTTCCCTCATGGGTGGGTGCCCAGAACCCTGGGCTTGCTGACACCTGCATCTTCAAAGAATTCCACCTCAAAGGGCAGGAAGAGGAGCTGTTACTGGAGCCCTGCACCGAGCCACCACCTGCAGACATGGCCTGCCACTGCAACCTGCCTCCTGTTTTTAGAGGTGCCAAGGTCATTCCCCACCCCCACCTTTTCCACATGCCAGGCAAGCATTCATTCTTCATTGAGCCACATCCCAGCCTCCATCTCTTCTTCCTCAGTTGTCTCCACAGCTAGTGGCTGCTTTCTCATCTCTGTCCTCTACCAAGTGGCAGCATCTCCCCCATGTTCCCTGGTTTTTAATGTCTCCAAGTTCTAGAACTAACCCTATGTGCTGACTTGCTTATGACCCTGACCCCTCCGTTACAGCTCCGGTAGCATGCCTAAAAAATAATGGGTTTTGAAAAACATTTGTGGAATAAAATAAACCGAATACTTTTTAAAAATGCTTATTGCTTTTTAACAGAAAATATTATATACCATGGAAAACACTCGGAAAAGGCAGAATACAAAATAGAACCTTTGGAAACATTTGGCTATGCGAAGACAGGCTTTGAGCGCTGAGATCCGATGCATCGCATGCGGAGAGAAGGGTCTGCATAGGTTCGAGTTCAGGTAGGGACCATCCTTCTGGGCTGGGGAGGGCGGGGCCCAGGGCCCCAGCTCCACCCGGACTGGGTCCTGAGGACGCTACCCTGAGGATGACCCGGGAAAGGCACTGCAGGGCAGAGTCTGCACTGGATGAGGTAGCTCCCAACGAGGGCAGGCTGTGGGAAGCTCCGCCCATAGCCACGCCCATGCGCTGGCCCTCTGGGAGGCCCTGGCCAGGCCCTGCACCACGGCTGGGGCCCCAGGAGAGGCATCCCCTCACATCCACCAATCCATGGACTCCTTGGGGGAGGGCCTGACGATGACCACGCAGTGGGGCAGCCCCTGGCACAGGATCTTCTCCGCCTCCAGCCCCTCCCAGCCCAGCCCCTGCAGCTCCAGCACGCGGAGCTTGGGGATGGCCAGGCAGGAGGAGACGATTTCAGCGGGGGTAGGCATTTCCGGGGTGACGAGGGGGCCCTGAAGGCACAGACTCTCCAGGGCTGGCATGCCCTGCAGCTGGGCCAGGCCCGGGGCAGAGAGGCCCCCCACGGTCAGCCGGAGCTTGCGCAGGTCACGGAGGTGACGGCTGATGGCCAGCAGGGTGCTGTCGGCCGATAGGGTGCAGCCTAGCACCTCGAACCGCTGCAGGTAGCTGAGCTCCTGCAGGCTGGCGTCCAGGCCGGTCTCGGTGACGCGGTAGGTGCCGCCCAGAACGAGCGATCTCAGCGCCCGGAAGCGGGTGAGGCCCTGCAGGTGCTCGTCGCGGAAGGCGGGCACGCGGTCCAGCACGATGCACTCGAGCAGCGGCAGCACCGTGGGGTCCTGCTCCTTCAGCAGCCACGCCATGGAGATCTCGCAGCTGTGCAGCTCCAGGGTCCTCAGCGTGCTGGGCAGGCTGGTGATGGGTACCATGCTCAGGTCAGCCACGTGCAGGCACAGGCGCTGCAGGTTGGGGCACTTCTGGCCCAGGGCCCTCAACAGGGCCGGGGACAGCTGGGGGGCCTGGGAGCCCGAGAAGAGGTAGCCGCCCAGCCGCAGCGAGTGCAGCCGCGACGCCATGTATCGGCGAAGCAGGTGCCACATGACTTTAGGCCGCATCTGTAAGAGCCAGGGATGGGGGTGACGGATCAGAGGCAAGGGGGGGTCCCCGGCAGTCCACTCCCCCTCCCCCGCCCACTGGCGGCAGGCACATGGGTCCCTCTGGGCCTCCTTGCAGCAGGGGAGCAAGACGATGGTTTGACATTGTGACGGCTAGGACTGTGGGAAAGACTCGAACCTGGGGCCTAGTGTGTGCATAGCTGCTTCTCATGGTGCTAGGCACAAACAAAACCAAAGGCAGCCATGGGATTGGAAACCCTGCCCCCTACATTTTGGGTTTTAGAACCAAGAGTCTGCTTGTGTAGCCCAGGCTGGCCTCAGACCCCCATCCTTCCACAGCTAGTGGCACCACACATGGATCCAAAACCTCTTTCCTTGTAGCCACCTCTCCGAGAAACTGGTACAGACCAAAACTGCCCCCAACATATTAGGTGTATATTTTTTTTAATTTATTATGTGCGTATATTTATCTATTTTTAAAGAAAATCACAGCCAGGTGCTGGTGGACTGTACCAGTGCTCCTCACTACTCAGGAAGCTGAGATTTGAGGATCATGGTTTGGACCCAGACAGGGTGAGAAAGTCTGTGACACTCCAGTCTAATCTCCAATTAGTTACCAAAAAAAAACCCTACAAGGAGAGCAGAGCTGTGGCTCAAGTGGTAGAGTCCTAGTCTTAAAATAAGCTCAGGGACAGTGCACAGACTCTTGAGTTCAAGCCCCAGAACCAGCACCAAAAAATAAATATTCAATAGTTTGTGCTGGGGATTGAACCCAGGGCCTGGAGTTTGGCCTAGTAGTAGAGTGCTTGCCTAACATGCAAAAAGACCTGGGTTCGATTCCTCTGTACCACATACATAGAAAAAGCCAGAAGTGGTGCTGTGGCTCAAGTGGTAGAGCTTTAGCCTTGAAAAAGCCCAAGGACAGTGCTCAGGACCTGAGTTCAAGCTCCAGGACTGGCAAAAAAAAAAAAAATGCTGAGAACACCCTACCATTGAGCTACATCCCCAATCTAACACATATTTGTTTGAGACAGACTCACTGTGTAGTGCAAGCTGGCTTCAAACTTGAGCTTTTTCTGACTCTTCTATTCCCCAGAGTAGAGGCTCTGGCCAGCAAAGTATAAAATAGGCACAAAGCCAATTGGCAAAAATCAACCTTTCCTGTAAAAGTGCTTGATGAGAAACTCCTCAGGTTGCACGCACTAAGATGCAAGCCAGATGAGAAGCAGATGTTGCAAAGTCCCTGGGGGTAACTAGTGTGGATTCAGTTTGGCCACTGTGGGGCTTCTTACCAATCAACAGCGAGGCAAACCACTTAAAGACATCTGTACTGTACATTACCCCCAAAATAAAATTCTTTTAAAGACATCTGTATTAAACAGTCATTGCTTTTTTTTTAATTGGAAGGGCATCATTTCCTAAAAATATCAAATGACAAAAAAACAACTAGTTCCACACAGCTTGAATTCTATCAGATGATCTAAGTCATTTGGTAATAAAGTCTACTGGTGATATACACAGGTCCAGTGTGATATTATGTCATTTTATATAGATGACATCAGCATCTGGGGATTTGGGGAGTGATGGGATTCTAGAATCAACGCCCCCACATACCAAGGGAAGACTAAATAAATGTAAGACTGGGTTTCTAGAGTGGTAAGGCAAATGGAACATAGCTACTCAGGAGACTGAGAAATGAAAATCACAGTTCAAAGCCAGCTTGGGCAACAAAGTCTGTGAGACTATTCTCTCCAATTTACCAGCAAAAAGCCAGAAATGTAGCTGTGGGTAAAGTGGCAGAGTGCCAAGCCTTGAGAGAAAATGCTAAGTGCAGTGCCCAAGGACACATTGACCCAGTACCAACACACACACAAACAACTATTAGCCGGGGCGGGCACTGGTGGCTCATGCCTGTAATCCTAGCTACTCAGGAGACGGAGATCTGATCAAAGCCAGCCTAGGCACTAAAGTCAGAGAGACTCTTATCTCCAGTTAACCACCAGAAGTGGTGCTGTGTGGCTCAAGAGGTAGGGCGGTAGCCTTGAGCTGGGGGGTGGGGTGGGGGGAAGGAAGCACTGGTATTGGCCAGGCTTGATGTCACTCTGCCTGTCATTCTAACACAGAAGGTTGAGATCCAGAAGTTCGAGATCCAAGGACGGCTTGAGCAGAGAAACCCATAAGACTACATGTCCAATTGGCCAGCAAAATATCGGGCTGAAGGCGTGCCTCAAGTGACACCGGCAAAACCAAACCAACTAACCACCGCCAACAATAAGCAACAGAAACCTTGAGCAGTCCCTACCTAATATTTTGCTAAAGTACCAAGTACGAGTTAGGGCACAAATCCTCCCGCTCCCCAAAGCCCCCAACATCCCGGCCAGACAGAAGTGGGGGGGGCAGGGATGGGCTCCGAGCAAAGCCAGGCCGCCCCACCCCTACGCGGCGGCGGGCAGCTCAGGCCCCGCCCCCGGTTCAGCCCCGCCCCTCGGGCCCCGCCCCGCCCGCGGGCCCGGCGTACCGTGTACAGCGTCAGGTCGACGTGTCGCCACAGCCAGCGGTCGTCTACTAGCCGCTTCCAGTGGTGACAGACCCTGAGGGAGGTGACCGGCCGTTAGCGCGACCCCGGCCTCGCCAGGGCCCCCGGTCGGCATCTCCGGGTGCGCCCCTGCCCGGCTCTTCCCCCCGAGGAGCGGGGCGGCACCTGGAGATGCGGATCCGGTCCCGGACCGGGAGGTAAGAGAAGATCTCCAGTAGCACCAAATCCGGCAGGTCCACTAAAGACGCCATGGTTCCGCTGACCGACACGCACTTCCGCTTCCTGTCGCAGCGGCGCGGGAAGCGGCCTGGAGGGGTTCGGGCCGCGACTTCCCAAAGTCGACTGACAGAACTCACTTTCCTAGAACTTTTCCTGAGGAAATGGTGGGCTTCCGGGACCCCCACCGCCTAAGACCGGGGCCGGCTCGGAAGTCTGGGCCAGTGACAGACCGAGAGCACGCCTGGCCGGTGGGGCCGTGAGGGGCCGTGAGGGGCCGAGGCCCAGAGGCCAGGCCGGTGATATGCGGCGAGCCCGGGGGCGCGGCCTTGGATAAACGAGGGGGGGCGTGGTCGCCGCTTGTGGGCGGGGCGAGGCCCCGCCTGTCAGGAGCGGGAAAGCACAGGGCCAGCCTGGAAGGCGAGGCGTCTCGGGGGCGTGGTCTGCGTCGGGGGGCGTGGTTCAGCCTTGGACCTAATTGGGAAAGCGGGTCAGGGGGCGAGTCTGGATCCGAGCCTCGTGCGGGGAAGTGGTCCTACTTTCCGGGGAAATTTGAGGGATTGGCTTATGCCTCCCACTGTAGGAACCCCGGGAGGGCGCCTAGAAAGCGTTTTCGGGATGGAGTGGAGGCCCTGGGACAGCACTGAGACAGGTCGAGGTTCCAAGGGAATTTTTTTTTTTAATCCCCACACAATGAACTTGGGACAGGTGTGGCCGGTAGCAAAGGATGTAGCAGAGTGAAAGTGAGTCAGGATAAAGTGAGGAAAATGAGGCCTGGTGAAGGCAACTCAGAAGCACTATCTTTGCGTCAAAGAGAGACGACAGGATACATTCCTTCTTGAGAAATGCCCCCCTCCAACCCCAACTTAAGCAACCACGGGAGGCTTTCCTTATCTCAAGGATAAGGATCTGTTTTATGGCAGGATATATTCTTACCTGGAAAGAATGTCCAAAACATCCAGAAACTCAGAAAGTAATACTTGAAGTGGTTTGAGCAAAGACAAAACACCTACCTCTGCATAATTTTGCGTCCCCACCCCCCCACCCCCTGCCCCGTCCCGGCCCTGCCAGGGAACTGTGTGTCTCTGCCTCTCCTGGAGAGCACCCACACTTATTATTATTATTATTATTATTATTATTATTATTATTATTATTATTATTATTTTGTCAGTCCCAGGCTCAGGGCCTGAGCACTGTCCCTTGGGCTTTGTCAAGGTTATAGCTCTACCACTTGAGCCACGGAACCATTTCCAGCTTTTTTTTTTTTTTTTTTTTTTTTTGCCAGTCCTGGGCTTGAGCTCAGGGCATGAACCCTGTCCTTGGACTTTTCTCAAGGCTAGAGCTCTACCACTTGAGCCACAGCACCACTTTCGGCTTTTTTCTATGTATATGGTACCGAGGAATTGAACTCGGTCTTCATGCATGCTAGGCAAGCACTCTACCACTAGGCCAAACTCCCGGCCCATTTCCAGCTTTTTTTAATGTATGTGGTACAAGGTCTTCATGAATGATAGGTAAGCAGTCTACCACTAAGCCAAACTCCCCATCCACCCACACTTTTAGAGTATACCCCTTCCTTTCTGGTTGTCTGCTAGTCTGCTTGCTTGCTTTGATAAATCTCTGCCAAGTTTTCTTACCAATGTGACTTGTCCAGAAATAATTATTCTGTCAGAAATCAAGGACCCGAAGTAAGAATCCAGTCTCTATAATTTTAGAAGGAAACTTAATAAACCCTCACTTGAATCCAGTGACAAAATAACTTAGTTATGCCTGTAATCCTAGCTACTTAAGAGGCTGAAATCTGAGGATGATGGTTGGAAACAAGGTAGGAAAGTCTAGGAGACTCTTATCTCCAATTATTCACCAAAAAAGCTAGAAGTGGAGCTGTAGCTCAGTTGATAGCCCCCAAAAAGAAAGCTCAATGCCAGTGCCCAGGCCCTGAGTTCAAGCCCTCGTACAGGCACAATATAGTTATGTATAGGCATGAGGATACATTTATATGCCAGAGTTGGAATTTTTTATTTTGCCTATGTAAGGAAATATTAAGGAAGTATTTCAAGTATCAGGAGTATGAATAAAGAAAAGGGCAGAGAGGCTATCTCAAAAGGCCAACAGACTTTATTTGGTTCAACTTGGGAAGGGTAACCAAGCTGAGGGAAGAAAAGTGTTGTGCAACCATAGTTTTTTAGCCGGGCTGGAAGAAAAATGGTCTCATTTATTATTCTGGGAGGATGAAGTCAGATAGGGCAAAAGTTGGGAGGGGGAGGAACAGGATGGGAAGAGAGGAAGGGACTCTTTGTACAAAAATGGAATCTTGACTTTCAAGAAAAAGGAGTTTTTACAGCATCTTGTCTTCAAAAGTTCAGGCCCACAGTTCATAGGTTATCTATCACAGCCTCAAGGTATGTTTGGGGAGGGGGAAGGGAAAGGGAGATGATTCAGCAAGGTAGAGAAGGTCTAAGATTTGACTGTTGGGAAAGGTGGTTTTAGTTTAACTCATTTTTCATCAGTCTTGTTCTGCCAAAGTGTTGTCCACAAATTGACACAATTGACCAATTAATCCTAGCTACTTAGGAGGCTGAGATCTGAGGATTGAGGTTCAAAGCCAGCCTGGACACGGAAGTCCGTGAGACTCATTTCCAATTAACCACTAGAAAACTGGAAGTGGCACTGTGGCCCAAGTGGCAGAGTGCTAGCCTTGATCAAAAAGTGTCCAAGAACAGTGCCCAGGCCCTGAGTTCAAGCCCTAGAACTGACAAAAACAAACAAACAAACAAACCTGGAGACCACTTGAGCAAAAAGAGCTGGGGAAAATGCTACAATGCTCAGTTCAAGCTCCACTACTAGGGGGGGAAAATGTAATTTTGTGTGTGTGTGTGTGTGTGTGTGTGTGTGTGTGTGTGTGTGTGTGTGGCTTGAACTCAGCCTGGGTGCACTCCCTGAGCTCTTCAGCTCAAGGCTACCACCCTACCCTTGAGCCAAGCCCCAGTTCCCTTTTTCTAGACGTTAATTGGAGATAAGAATATCAGATCCTTGGCCTAGTGCAAGTGTCTCTAGCACGCAAAGACCCAGGTTCAATTCCTTGGTACCACATAGAAAAAAGCTGGAAGTGGTGCTGAGGCTCAAGTGGTAGAACTCTAGCCTTGAGAAAGTCCAAGGACAGTGCTCAGGCCCTGAGCTCAAGCCTAGGACAGGCAAAAAAAAAATAGTATCAGGTTCTTTTGTGCCTGGGTTGGGTTTGAACCGTGATCCTCAGATCTCAGCCTCCTGAGTAGCTAGGAATACAGGTGTGAGCCACCATGCCTGGCTGAAAAAAGTAATTTTTTAGTAATTTTTTCCAGTCCTGGGGCTTGAACTCAGCCTGGGCACTGTCACTGAACTTCTTTTGCTCAAGGCTAGCACTCTACCACTAAGCCACACTACCAGCCCTCCAAAAAAGTAATTCTAAGACTTGTTAAAGCATACTCAAAGCCAGGTATGGTGGCTCACACTTGTAATCCCAACACTCAAGAGGACTAGTCCTCACGAGGATTTCAAGTTTGAAGCCAACTCGGGCTACATAGAGCAATATTCTGTTTCAAAGCACAACAGGCATTTAGGTTGTTTCCAGAATTTTTTTTAAATCACAGCATTGGAGCTAAGCAGTTACGTATATGTACATACATACTATATCCATAAAATATATATGTACATTCTGTTTGTAGAGGATAACCAGACTAAAAGCATATGAGGCTTAATTCTGAATCAGTTTGGTTAAATCACTATCCTAAAGACATTATAATAGAAATAAATATATATTTAACACCTACAGATATTGGCAATGTTGAAGCTTTAACCAAGAAAATTTGGTGGCTTGGGTTTTGCAATCCTAGCTACTGTGGAAGCTGATAATAGTCTAAAGTTCCTCTGGGAAGGCACCTTCCCTTCCAGTTAAGTGTCCTGCCCAGTACCTGTGTTACCTAGGTAACTGGCACACCAGGAGGTCGTCTTCTTAGAGGTCTGGCCCCCATCACACCTAGCAGACCAAGGGAGAGTCCCCAGGCTCTGAGGTCATGGCCTCACCTGTGTGGCCACACCTCCCCTCACCTGGCCACGCCTTCTCCCACCCCTGACCTAGATACCACTCTGGGCAGCCTTGGGCCATGAGTCTCCACCAAGCAAGGCAAAGCTGCAGTTGAGGAAAATAAAGTTTTCTCTCCTGCCTAAATGTGGGGTGGTGTTCTCTTTTCATCAGCCTTCCTAAATTAAAACCTTATAAATAGGAGGATCAATGTTTGAGACCAGCCTAGGCAAAAACTCTCTTGCCCCTTCTCCCCTCAGTTCACAGCTGAATGCAGCTCCAGACGCATGCACCTGTCCTCTCAACCTATGTGAGAAGTTAAGATTGAGAGTTTCAAAGTTCCAGGCAGAAAAGTTCTAGACAGCTGAATGCAGCTCCAGACGCATGCACCTGTCCTCTCAACCTATGTGAGAAGTTAAGATTGAGAGTTTCAAAGTTCTAGACAGAAAAGTTCTAGACAGAAAAGTCCATGGAGGATCCAATTCCATGGAGGGAAGCTAAATGACAGGCTGTCACCTTACCAACTACAGAAAGCTGTCAGTATGCAGGATCACAGACCAGGTATACCAAGACAGAACTCAATATGCTACCCTGCAAAAGAAGAGAGGCTGGGAATGTGGCTTAGGGGTAGAGTGCTTGCCTGGCACGCAGGAAGCCCTGGGTTCAATACTTATTACCCTGTAAACAGAAAAAGCTGGAAGTAGCACCCTGGCTTGTATGGTAGAGTGCTAGCCTTGAGCAAAAAGCAGTTCAGGGACAGTGCCCAGGCTCTGAGTTCAAGCCCCAGGGAAGGCAAAATAATAATAATAATAATAATAATAATAGGAATAATTAGTAGACAACACCTGGGGTGTGACTCAGGGTAGGATGTCTGCTAACAAGCATGATGCCCTGGGCTCAAACCCCAGGATACCCACCAAAAAGAACACAAGGTGTATGCTAGTATCGTACATCAATAACAGGCCAAACACTGGCTTTCTATCAAATTAGGAAAGACCAACTTAAGCTTTCTCACATTAGTCTTGGTATGTGGGAATACAATCTTGCAAGCAGTGTAGGGTAAGATTTGGTGAGCAGAATCCATAGAATTTGCTTGACGGCAGTTTTTCAATATCGATGTACCTATTCTACCCGACAATCCCATTTCTAGGACTTCTGAACATTTTTCCAGGAATGTTTGCTTTTCATTTTTTTTTGCCAGTCCTGGGCCATGAACTCAGGGCCTGAGCACTGTCCTTGGACTTTCTCAAAGCTAGAACTCTACCACTTGAGCCTCAGCAACACTTCTGGCTTTTTTTCTATGTAAGTGGTACCAAGGAATTGAACCCGGGTCCTCGTGCATGCTAGGCAAGCACTCTACCACTAGGCTAAACTCCAAGCCCTGCTTTTCATTTTTTTTCAAATGTTTGATTTTTAGAAAACAACACCAGGGGCTGGGAGTTTGGCCTAGTGGTAGAGTGCTTGCCTAGCATGCACAAAGACCCGGGTTCAATTCCTCGGTACCGCATACATAGAAAAAAAAAAAAAAGCTGGAAGTGGTGCTGTGGCTCAAGTGGTAGAGCTCTAGCCTTGAGAAAGTCCAAGGACAGTGCTCAGGCCCTGAGCTCAAGCACAAGACTGGCAAAAAAAAAAGAAAAGAAAAGAAAAAACAAGGGAAAAAAATGGCCGGGAGTTTGGCAGTAGTAGAGTACTTGCCTAGTATGCACGAAGACCTGGGTTCAGTTCCTCAGTACGTACCACATACATAGAAAAAAGCCAGAAATGGTGCTTTGGCTCAAATGACAGAGTTCTAGCCTTGAGAAAGCCCAAGGACAGTGCTCAGGTCCTGAGTTCAAGGCCCAGGACTGGCCAAAAAAAAAGTGCTTGCTTAGAAAACAACTCCATAATAAAGAGGGACTGCTGATGTAGCTCAGTGATTGAACCTGAGTCTGCCACCAGGGAGGCCTGGGTTTGATCCCAGCTCCACACATACATACATACATAAAATCTAAAGAGAGAACAGTATTATGATAATGTCTAGAAGCCGCAGAGCTTTCCCCCACCCCCTCCAATAAAGAATTATGAGGCCAGAGAAGTGGAAGCAGAGGCAAAGCTCATTTGAAAGTGATAGTGGGGCACCAGGGAAACTGAGACAAGCCTCTTAGCTATGAAAGGCCTTGGTACACATCCTTAACAAGGACTCCCAGCCAAGAGGGTATCCTTATGCCATGTTGTGTCCACTTGCTTACCTGGCAAGGAAAAGGAGCAGGAAAGTATAGATTTTCACTTCAAGGGAGTGAGAAGTAGGGTCTGGGGAAAATCAGTAGCCCAATGTAGGCTCCTGGACTATTCCTTTTATATTTCTCTCGAAGGAGTCACAGCTCCTCTGGCATCTGGTTGGATCACCATCCATCTCACCCCAAGGGGAAGGAGCAACTGTCTCCTGTGGGGGATGGTAACCACAGGGTTGTCATGGGCTTTCTTTCTTTCTTTCTTTCTTTCTTTCTTTCTTTCTTTCTTTCTTTCTTTCTTTTTCTTTCTTTATTTGTGGGTCATGGGGCTTGAACTCTGGGCCTGGGCACTGTCCTTGAGCTCTTCACCTCAAGGCTACCACTCTACCCCTGGGCCTGGATGTTGTCTCTGAGGTCTTCAGCTCAAGGTTACCACTAGAGCCAAGCCCCACTTCCCATTTTCTAATGGTTAATTGGAGAAAAGTCTTGGGTCCTTTTGTGCCTGGGCTGGCTTTGAACCTGGATCCTCAGATCTCAGCCTCCAGAGTAGCTAGGATTACTGGTGTGAGCCACCATGCCCAGCTTCATGGGCTTTATTTCTATCAGGTCTTATCTTGGTTTCTCTGGGTTTTCAGGGAGCAGGAGTGTTTTCATATCTCAGCCTCCTGAGTCCCTAGGATTACAGGCATGAGCTACCAGCACCTGGACCAATCAATGAGTTTTTCCATTCAGATTCCCTCTCCTTGAAAAACCACTGGGAGAGACTATGCAGAGTCTTGAAGCATAATATACATAATTCTAAAAGCAATGGGTTATAGGCCTTGTTGGGCCAGCTCCCCTAAGGTTGTGAGCACTTGAGACAGGATTGTAGTTTGTTCTAGGTCTGTATTCCATTGCTGGAACAAAATACACAAGGTTGGGTGCTTTTGTTTTTAAGGTTTTAGCTCCCTGATTTGGAAGCTGAAAGTCTTAAAAAATTGGACTTGGACCCAGATGGCCTAACTATGACCTCATAGAGGTGGGTATCAATGTTAAGGGTTCATGGGCAAGGAATCACATGAAACTAGGGAGCCATGCTTTGCTTTTCTTCCTCCTCCTCTCTCTCTTTTTTTTTTTTTTTTTTTGTTGTTGTTGTTGTTATGAGGCCTGCATTCAGAGCCGGCTATCACACCACCACTTTGAACACAGCGCCATTTCCGGTTTTCTGGTGGTTGATTGGAGATCAGAACCTCCCGGACTTTACTGCAGAGACTGGCTTTGAACCCCTATGGTCAGATCTCCACCTCCTGAATAGCTAGGTTACAGGCATCAGCCCCAGTGCCCAGAGGCTAGGCTTTTATAACAACCCACTGTTCTAGTCTAGTATTCAGCCCTGAGAAGCAGCACCCCCAATGATCCAGTCACGGCAGTGGGCCCCACCCGTTAAAACTACCTCCCAATATGGGCCACCCTAAGGACCAAGTTTCCAATACATACACCCTTGAGGGGCACAGTCAGACTGTGGCACTAATCAACACTTTCCCACGGGATAGCCTCAAATGTTCTTCACCGAACCAACTTCACATCCTAGGTGGAGGTGGTGGCTTGGACAGCTGAGAAGCATGGCCTAGTTCTAGCCAGGGAAAGTGGGGCATGTCTGTAATCTCAGTCCCAGGAATCTTCCTGCCCCCAGGCTACAATATCCTGTATTTAAAATATATATATATATAAAAAGATTTCTGTCGGAAATAATCAGTTTAGGCTCACCGACAATTTAGGGGAGAATTCTGAAATCTTCAACCCTATCTTTCGGCAGGAGGTGTCTGTTTAAAGGGAGGAAGTGGGGCTGTCCCACCAGCGCCCACAACTTGGAATTTTGGTACAAAATAATTCCTGAAGGTACAAGAAGCAAAAGCTTTTGCAGTGGTGCAATTTCCAGCTTTCCTCGGCGCTGCGGCTCAGGTGGTAGACTGCTCAGTCCTGAGCAAAAAAGCTCATAGTCAGCGCCCCGACCCGGAGCTCGAGCCCCAGGCCCCGAGTTCGAACCCCACGACTGGCACCAAACAGAAGGGGGGAAAAAACCCCAAAGGCTTCGTGGAACCGGACCCGGGGATTCCACAGTAAAAGGGCCTCAAGCGAGGCCGGGCATTGGCCGTGAACTGGCCGAGCCCTCCCCACCCCCGATCGCCTCAGGACCCCGAGGAGGCGAGCGACCCCCTCAAACTCACTTCCAGGCCGGAACCTCGAAGAACTGCCCGGGGGCGGAGGACCCGGACGCGAGGGGAGCGGACTTCCGGTGCCACTTCCGCTTCCGGGTTCCCAGTATTTCCTCGGGCTCGAGAGTTCAGCGTTTCCAGTGCGGAGGCTGTGGCGTCGGAAGAAGGCTCGTGGAGGTTCGAGGTGAGAGGTCACTCGGAGAGGCCCGGAGTGTTGGGGGGACAGGGGGGAAGCGGCGGGAACCGAGCCGCCGAGGGTCGGGGAGTCGCTGCAGGGGACGCTAAGAGCCCCGGGGCCTGACTGTCAGGGGACCAGGGGCGGAGCCCGCTCGGTCCTGGGACGTAGGATTTCGGGGCGTCAGGACCTGGGTTGTGGCATTAAGGAAGACCCTCCTCACGGGATCCTCAGGACTGGGGGGAGACCCGGCGCACCCCGGAAGTCTGACTCCGACGTCTTCTCCAGGCCCTGCGTACAGCTCCTGCCCGCAAAGATGATCGAGGTTGTTTGTAACGACCGCCTGGGGAAGAAAGTCCGTGTAAAGTGCAAGTATCCACCGACATGCCGCTGGCGCTGGGGGTGGATTTTTGGGGGGTGGTCTCGGTGAAGGCCGGGAGGGAGGGCGCGTCGAGTCCTGACCGCAGGGTAAGAAATGTAGCCCGAGTTTGTCATCTTCCTCCTACGTCGTCCTTCTGTTTGCCTTAACTTCTCTGCGCCCAGCACCGATGACACTATCGGGGACCTTAAGAAGCTGATCGCTGCCCAAACAGGCACCCGTTGGAACAAGATTGTCTTGAAAAAATGGTGAGTGCATGAACTGGGAATGTGGCTTCATAGTAGAGGACTTCCTAGCATACATGAAGCCCTGGGTTCAATTCCTCACTACCACACAACACAGAAAAATCCAGAAGTGGCGCTGTGACTCAAGTGGTAGAGTGCTAGCCTTGAGCACAGAGAAGCTCAGGGACAGTGCCTAGGATTGTGGGGGAGGGGGGGTGGTGAATGTGGGCCTGGATGTCACCAGGCTTGAAGGTGGTGGTTGGGGGGGAACAGTAATCCTCTCTCTGAGGGGCTGGGGAGGGGCCACCTGCCTCCTCCTCCCCTAGGCCCCTCTCTGAATGTTCTGTCCCATAGGTACACGATTTTCAAGGACCATGTGTCTCTGGGGGATTGTATCCTTCTCATGACTTCTTCAAAAGCAGCTTAGCCAGATGCTCTTGGTTGTACACTGAAGCCTATAGGAAATTAAAAGTATTAAATTAGAACTCAGCACCAGGTGAGCACTGAGAAAATGGGAGCCAAGTGATCATTTTGCTGAAAGGAGGGTGAAATAGCTTTTGACACTTCAAGCTCAGAGTATTTACTACTGAGGTTTAGGACAAGTCATGGTGGAGTTGAGACTTGTGTATGTCTGTTATACAGGAGGGACAATGCCTGGCCCCCGAGTTCAAGGCCCACAACCAGGAAAAAAAAATTGTATATATATCGCCTTGATTTTTGGGGGGTGTGTCAGTCCTGGGGCTTGAACTCTTGGGCGATGTCATTTAGCTTTCTCAAGACTGGTGCTCTACCACTTGAACCAGGGCTTCCATTTGTGGCTTTTTGCTGGTTAATTGGAGATAAGAGTCACACAGACATTTCTGCCCAGGCAGGCTTTTCAAACCTCAGTCCTCTGATCTCAGCCTCCAGAGTATCTAGGATTGGATTATAGGGGTGAGACAGACACCAAGGCTTCACACCCCCATCCCCATCATGGGGCTTGAACTCTCCGGTCTGGGCGTTGTCCTTGAGCTCCTCAGCGTAAGGCTACCACCCTACCCCTTGAGCCACTGTGCCACTTCAGGTTTTCTAGTGGTTAATTGGAGATAAGAGTCTCAGGTCTTTAGTGCCTAGGCTGCTTTGAACCTCAATCCTCAGATCTCAGCCTCCTGAGTGGCTAGGATTACCAGCGTGGCCCACTACACCCGGCTAATAGTTTGGATTTTCTCCATGTCCAATCAGCCCAGAATAGGTGTTGTAGAGTACCAGCCAATGAGTGAAAGCAAGCTCTGTACTGAGCTTGAGTCCCAGAGTCCATACTCAAAAGAATTAGCCCATTCCTGAATTGCTTTGCTTGCCCTGGGTTGGATTCTCAGGCCCCCTGGATCCAACTGTGAGTAGCTGAGGGGTGGGGACTGGAGACTCTTGAAAGTTCCTTAATACAGTTGATTCCAGACGAAATCCATGACGGAATGAACCTGGAACTTTACTACCAGTAGAGAAGAACTTCTCCCCATCCTTGCTGCCTCCCCCAACCTCACCTCTCCCATTGCCATGGATGCTTGTTTTTAAAAATTGACATTAATAAAGATTTAAGTGGTGCTCTGTTGTCATGTTTGTTGAGAGTTGTCTCGGGAGGGGAGGCTGGCTTCTGCTTTGCTGGCAGAACATAGCTGCTTACTGGGCGCTCAGGTGGACTGGAGCAGCCAGGGAGGAATAGACCAGTCTGCTCTGGCACAGTTGAGGGCTCTTGACTGTTGCTTTGGGTCTCCGAAAAGCAACAGACTGAGAGGAACCCAGGTGTGGTGGTGAATGCCTGTAATTCCAGCATTCAGGCGGCTGAAACTGGAGGATCCTAAATTGAGACCAGCTTTCCACCCCTAAGCAACATCCACCATGTCCCGGGGATTGAAGTCAGGCTCCCTCCAGCTTTGTTATGCAGGTGCTCCACCACTTGAGCCACCCCTGGCCCTTTTTCCCTTGCTTGTTATTCCAGGTAGAGTCTTGCTTTATATCCAAGACAGCCTGGACTATAATCCTCCTACGGTACCTCCATGCCCAGCCCTTAGTTGAGATTGGGTCATGTGAAGTTTGTTTGGCCTGGGCTAACTCTGACCCAAAGTAGCTAGGATCACAGCCAGAACCTTTAAGAGGTGATAAACTCCTGAGGTCTGTGCTTCAAGAAACGATAGATCGGGAGTTTGGCCTAGTGGTTAAAGTGCTTGCCTAGCATGCATGAAGACCTGGGTTCGATTCCTAGGTACCACATACATAGAAAAAAGCCAGAAGTGGTGCCGAGGCTCAAGTGGCAGAGCTCTAGCCTTGAGAAAGTCCAAGGACAGTGCTCAGGCCCTGAGCTCAAGCCCAGGACTGGCAAAAAAAAGAAACAATAGATTATATCAAGAATGGGTCTGAGCCAGGTGTCAGTGGCTCATGCTTATAATCCTAGTTACTCAGGAGGCTGAGACCTGAGGATCGTGGTTCAGCGATAACCCCAGGCAGAAATGTCCCTGTGTCCCTATGAGTTCCAGCCTTCTGCCTCCTTTCTTGGGAACTGGATTTTTTTATTATTATTATAGAGGGATTACCATCACCAGAATCGGGCCATGAGTACATTGCTCCTTGCCAGTCCCTCTCCCCCTATAGACCTTGTGATCCTCAGTACAGAAACATGGCCAAGTCTTGGCCACTTTCCCTCCACTCCCCACTCATAAGTTGTGTAGTTCCCTTCCATCAGTGTCTAGTAAGCTCTACTGCTGCATCTTTTCTTTCTTTCTTTCTTTCTTTCTTTCTTTCTTTCTTTCTTTCTTTCTTTCTTTCTTTCTTTCTTTCTTTCTTTCTTTTTTGGTAGATCATGGGGCTTGAACTTGGCCTGGGCACTGTTCCTAAGCTCTTCAGCTCAAGGCTACCATCCTACCCCTTGAATCAAGCCCCACTCCCCATTTTCTAGAGGTCAATTGGAGATAAGAGTCTCAGGTCAGGGGCCGGGAGTTTGGCCTAGTGGTAGAGTGCTTGCCTAGCATGCATGAAGATCCAGGTTCGATTCCTTGGTACCACATATATAGGAAAAAAAAAGCTGGAAGTGGTGCTGAGGCTCAAGTGGTAGAGCTCTAGCCTTGAGAAAGTCCAAGGACAGTGCTCAGGCCCTGAGCTCAAGCCCAGGACTGGCAAAAAAAAAAAAAAAAAAAAAGAGTCTCAGGTCTTTTGTGCCATAGCTGGCTTTGAACCTTCATCCTCATCTCAGCCTCCTGAGTAGCTAGTATTACAGGCGAGAGCCACTGCACCCAGCTCACTGCTGCATCTTTATGTTTTTTTTTCCCTTGAGTTCTGTACCCTCCCCGCCCCGCACACCCTTCTGAAGATACATACTTGAATACCACACATAAGGTAAAGAAGAACCATCCAAAAAATGACTAAAATATGGGCCAGGAGTTTGGCTTAGTGCTATAGTGCTTGCCTAGCATGCACGAAGACTCAGGTTCGATTCCTCAGTACCACATACGTAGTAAGAGCGGAAGTGGTGCTGTGGCTCAAGTGGTAGAGCTCTAGCCTTGAGAAAGCCCAAGGACAATGCTTCGGCCCTGAGTTCAAGCCCCAGCACTGGCCAAAAGAAAAAAAATTACTAAAAAAAAGGGGTCTCTTCTTTCCACATCTTGGAGTTTGTTTCAATATGTATTATTTTACATAACTAAGCAGAACCACTTAGGCATCACACCTGTGTGTTTCTCTTCCAAGAGTATCCTCTTTTGGTTTCACTGTGTGAATATCTAGAATTCTGTATAATTTGTCATATCCCAGTCAGTGTATTTTAGAACATTTTTTTTTTTTGCCAGTTCTGGGCCTCCTGAGTAGCTCGAATTATAGGCAAGAGCCACAGACACCTGGTTTAGGTCAGCTTGTTCATTTCTTCCTGTGTTTTTGTCAAACAACTGGGCTCTGGTCCTGCCAGTAAACACATTAAAAAAAAAAAAGATGTTTTTCAATTCATCACATTGGCAAGAATTTGAGAGTTTGGCAGAGCACCAGGTCTCATGCCTACAATCCTAGCTATTCAGGAGGCTGAAATTTGGGAATAGAGATTGGAAGCCAGCCCAAGCACAACTATTGGTGACACTTATCTTCAGTAAAGGAGCAAAAAGCTGAAGGTGGAGCTATGGTTCAAGTGGCAGAGCTCTAACCTTGAGCAAACAAGCTCAGGGACAAGAACCCAGACCCTGCATTCAAGCACCAGGGCCACCATTATAAATAAATAAACCTAAGTAAAAAATTAACCTTCTACTCCTCCCACCCAAGCCTCCTCCAGTGTTCTCGTCTGAGTGGCAATGCTATCACCCACCAGTCATCCAGCACCGTGAAAGAAGCCTGATGGAGAGGGCCTCGGAGCAGAAATGGTTATCCTTGCGGGGGGAAATACAAATAAAATACCATGAGCAGGGTTAAACTTTGGACAGCTGGAGGAAACGGGTGGGAAGGGGGAGAACGGTGCGGCCAAATTTAAGCTTTGGGCTCTGAGCTTGTCACCAAGGCAACTGCGTTGCTATGACAACAGCAAAGCAGCCTCCGGCTTCTGACTTCCAGACCTGGCCGCCGCTTCCGCGTGGGGACTGTGGGCCTCCCAGAACGGGCCGGAAAGGCGGGACTTGCAGCCACGGCAGCCAATCAGGACACTGTGTCTCACCCGGATGGGCTCTGCCGCTAAGAGCGCCCAGGAGGGGTCGGGCTTCGGCGTTTGCCGAAGGGCGTTGGAAAGGGCGGGCATCCCGAGCTTCCCACCACTAAATTGCTGAGGAGAGGGAGGGGGCGGGACCCGGATGAGGTCGTCCGGGGCGGGGCTCAGATAAACCGTGAATAGGTCCGCCCGCCGTTGCTTATTATCCAATAAGAAGCCCTAACGCTAGACAGGACGGCTAGCGTATCCAATGAGCGCCGTCATCCTGCCTCAGGGCGGGACTCGACGGACCAATCAGCAGCGGTAGTGGGTGGGCACAGATCGCCAGCGGCGCGGCGGAGGCGGAGCAGGTGCTGCGGCAGGAGGAAGATGGCGGATGAGGAGAAGCTGCCGCCCGGCTGGGAGAAGCGCATGAGCCGCAGCTCAGGTGCCGCAGGGGTCGGTGCTGGGGCGGGGCTGCGCGAGCCTACGGAAGTGAGGGCTCGAGCTCGCCCCTCGGGCACGGCGGGACAGTCACTGCTGTCCCTCGGGGCCTTTCTTCCTCCGCGTCGCCCCGTAGGGTAACGGCCTGCGGGGCTGCGAGTCCCGGGGAAACTGAGGCAGGGGGCGGGACTGGGCGGGTGAGGGACTGGTGGGGGGGGAATGGGGTCGTGGTCCGGGGTGAAGATCATGGTCTTGTCGTCTGATGCATCTCTGCATCCGTGGGCCCCGGGGGTGGGATCCCCCCCCCGAGGAGGAGGTCACCCCAAGACCTTGCAAAGGGTGTGGCCCGGCCGCACCCCTATATCCTCACCTACTGCGGGGTCTGAGGGTTCCCCACGGCAATTGCTGACAATTGGGCACGTTTGTGTCCGCACCATGCAGCGTGCCAGTCTTAAGTTCCCTGTGAACTGGCACAGCTCCCGGATGGGTGCAGTGAGAATGGCCCCTTTAACTTCTGTTTTTATGGAGGTCCCGGGTCTTGAACTTGGAGTCAGAGCATGGTCTCTTGGCTGGCTCTCTACCACTTGAGTCACTGCTCCACTTCCAGTTTTTTGCTGGGTAACCGGAGTCTCGTGGACTTTTCTGCCTAAGGCTACTTCCAACTGTGATCCTCATATTTCAGCCTCCTGAGGAGCTAGGATTCATTACATGGGTGAGCGGTTGGCACCCTGCTAATAGTCCTGTTTTTACAAATGAGGACATTGAGGTCTGGATGCTACTGGAACTCACTGGAGATCATGCATTTTAGGGGTCAGGAGCTGGGTGTGAGTCTAGTCACCCTGCCTGCAGAAATGGTGGCATTTGTCCTCTCTCAGAGAAGCAGTCTTCGCATCAGGGGCCACTGTTGCCCTTCAAAGTCATAGTAATCCCGGTCACAGTAATAATTCTTATTGATTGAACATCAGGCTCTCCTAGAACACTTTGCGTACATCGATTATTCACATTAACCCCACTAGTTTCATAGCCTTCTACTCTCCCTGCCATTTTTTCTTCAGATGAAAGTCCATAGCTAAAGTTTTAAGAGTCAGTCAGTGAAGAGGGGGGTTGGTGACTAATAACTGCAATCCTAGCTACTCGGGAGGCTGAGATCTAGGATCATGGTTCAAAGCCAGCCTAGGCAGAAAAGTCTGTGAGACTTTTTTTTTTTTGCTTGCCCAGCTTCTTTTTTTTTTTTTTTTTGCCAGTCCTGGGCTTAAGCTTAGGGCCTGAGGACTGTCCTTGGATTCTTCTCAAGGTTAGAACTCTACCACTTGAGCTTCAGCACCACTTCTGGCTTTTTCTAAGTATGTGATACCAAGAAATCGAACCCGGGTCTTCGTGCATGCTAGGCAAGCACTCTACCACTAGGCCAAACTCCTAGCCTTTCTGTGAGACTCTTATATCTCCATTTAATCACAGAGAAGGTAAGTGATACTGTGACTCAAGTGATAGGAAGAGTGCTAGCCTTGAGATAAAATACCAGTAACAGCACCCAGGCTCTGAGTTCAAGCCCCAGAGTGAGCACACACTTTTTTTTTTTTTTTAATACCTCATGGTTTATTTTATTTTATTTCTTTTGCCAGTCCTGGGCGTGAGCTCAGGGCCTGAGCACTGTCCTTGGACTTTCTCAAGGCTAGAGCTCTACCACTTGAGCTTTAGCACCACTTCTGGCTTTTTTTTTGTATGTATGTATGTGGTACCGAGGAATTGAACCCAGGTCTTTGTGCATGCTAGGCAAGCACTCTACCACTAGGCCAAACTCCTGGCCCCGAGCACACACTTTTTTTTTTTTTTTTTAACTCAGCCTGGGTGATGTCCCTGAGCTCCTTTTCTCAAGGCCATTGTTCTACCACTTGAATCACCACTCCACTTTCAACTTTTTCTGTGATTAATTGGAGATACGAGTCTCACGAACTTCTCTGCTGGCTTTGAACCATGATCCTCATGTCTCAGCCACCTGAGTAGTAAGGATTATGGGCGTCAGCCACCAGCATTGTACCACACACTTTTTTTTTTAAGAGCCAGCTACGTTTTCCTGCAGAATCCATACTCCTTTGCTTAACCTGTCTTAGCTTTTTTCTGAGAGTGAACCTTCAACATAAACTTGATGCTGTTTGCTGGGCATTGTAGGGTATGCCTATAATCCCGGCACTCAGGAGGTAGAGGCAGGAAGATCATGAGATCTTGGGTGAGCCATCTCTGTCCATCTTTAGGCCCATTCTGGCCATTTTTGAGACCCTGACAGCCTTCTCCATGGGAGACACCCAACTTATAGTGCTCATACACCCAAGCCAACTCCCAAGCCATCGACTGACACTCCAAATCTTCTGGCTTCTTCTCTGTCTCTTTCCTCCATGCTCCCAGTCCCTGGGTCACATCTGTTCCAGTAGTGCTATTTCCTAACCATGTAACCCCAAGCACCAGATAGGATGGAGACCAGAGCTTGTGGGGTGAGTTGAGCTCCAGCCGATGTGTCTGGTACAGGGTCAGGATGCAGGTAGCATCAGCCATTGCTGTATCACCAGAAGATACAGCCTCAGTTTCTTAGCCAATGGAGAGAAAAGCTTCAGTTCTGTCATAAGCATCTTATGTGTGACCTTACTTCTTCCAGCCTGTAGGGCACTGTTAATCTCCATTTTATAGGTGAGAAAACTGAGGCCCAGGAAAGTAGGATCACAGACTAAGGAGCTTAGCTAGGTTTGAATCCAGGTGATCAGGTTGCTGAATGTATTAACTGAGCCCCTCGCTGCTCCCAGCTTCCTTTCCTTTTCTTTTTTCGTTTCCTTTTTTTTCCAGTCCTGGGCTTGAGCTCAGGGCGTGAACACTGTCCTTGGACTTTCTCAAGGCTAGAGCTCTACCACTTGAGCCTCAGCACCACTTCTGGCTTTTTTTTTCTATGTATGTGGGACCAAGAAATCGAACCCAGGTCTTCATGCATGCCAGGCAAGCACTCTACCACTAGGCCAAACTCCCGGCCCTCCCAGCTTCCTTTTCTCCATCAGTCTGGTCTGTTTGCCAATGACCGTGACCTCATCTGGCTTGCCTGCTCTGAGCCTGTTGTCAATGGCGGATACCCCATGGGTTTGCTAAGGCATCTCACCAACCAGTCCAGCATGCTGTCCTGAGTACAGCCCCGGCTCAGTCCTGCCTCCCCTGCCCACCCCTCCTCTTCAGGCCGGGTGTACTACTTCAACCACATCACCAACGCCAGCCAATGGGAGCGGCCCAGTGGCGGCGGCAGCAGTGGCATCAGCAGCAAAAATGGCCAGGGGGAGCCAGCGAGGGTCCGCTGCTCACACCTGCTGGTGAAGCACAGCCAGTCCAGACGGCCGTCATCCTGGAGGCAGGAGAAGATCACCCGGACCAAGGAGGAGGCCTTGGAGCTGATCAACGGTGAGCAGGGCCAGGACAATGTCAAGGTTGGGGGGAGGGGCACAGTGTCCCCTCCCTGTGTCCCATGTGAGCCCTGCAGAGCTCACCGCATCGACGCCCACTTCTTACTCGGCTCAGTGTGGCACTGGCAGGCACAGAATTGCCTTTTGTGACATGAGCATGACCCACAGAGCTGCCACATAGCTGTTTTTGGTTTGGGTCTGGTAGTATGGGGGATTTGAACTCAGGGTCCACACACTTGCTAGGCAATCACTGTACTACCTGAGCCATGTCACCAATCCTTTTTTTCTTTTGCTTTTAGTTTAGCACTTTTTGTTTTTGTTTTTTTGCCAGTCCTGGGCTTGAGCTCAGGGCCACAGCATCACTTCCAGCTTTTTCTATGTATATGGCACCGAGGAATTGAACGTGGGTCTTCTGGCATGCTATGCAAGCACTCGACCATGGGGCCAAACTCCTAGCCTGCTTTTAGTTGTTTTGTTTTGTTTTTCTGATGGAGTCTAGAACTTTTGCCCCTGATGGCCTTGGACTGCCATCCTCCTGCCCCAGCCTCTTGAATAGCTGGGATTACAGGCGTGCCCAGCCACACCTGGCTGATGTGGACCTGCCCAGAGCAGGTCCTCACTCTGTGGGAGAGTTGCCCTCCCACAGCTGGGCCCATCAATGGCACCTAGGATGCTGGGCCTGCACGCACATGCGCACAGGCATACATTCCCCACGCTGTCTGGTCTTCAGCCTTCCCCGCTCATGAGCACTAGGGAAAGGAGCTCGCGAGGTGGTGTATCATTGGTTGCCTCCTGAACTGTGAGGTCTGGCGTAGCCTCCACTCCAGGCGTGTGGAGGCAGGGACAATAAGGGCCGAGGACGGCTGGGTGAGAGACGCAGGTCCCGTCCAGGTTGGGGAAGTAGTAGCTAAGGTGAGAGGCCTGGGTGTGTTCTGAAGGCAGAAGAATGTGCTGGGCCAGGGAAGCGAGCTGCAGGAGGCCCAGGCTGAGTGGGGGCTAGGGAGGAGGAGGAAGGGGTGTGAGAGGAATTCTTGAGCCCCCTAACTTTAGTAATCCCTGATCAGAGGCCACAGCTCATGAGAGAACAAGAGAAGCTAGGCTTGGCAGTGCAGGCCTGCAACCCCAGCTACCTGGCAGGCAGAGGCAGGTGGGTTACAAGTTCAGGACCAGCCTGGGCAGTTTTCAAGACCTTGCCTCAGAAACCAAAGGGCTTGAGAGTAGCTCATTGGTAGAACACTTACATTGCATGCAGAAGGCACTGGGTTCCATTTTCTGTGTGCGCGTGTGCGCACACGCACGCGCGTGTGTGTGTGTGTCTGTGTCTGTGTCTGTAGGTGTAGGTCCTGGGGCTTGAACTCAGGGTCTAGATGCTGTCCCTGAGATTCTTTTTTCTTCTCTGAAGGCTAGCACACTACCCCTTGAGCCAGTTTATTAGAGATAAGAGTCTCTCACAGACTTTGCTGTCTAGGCTGGTTTCAAATCTCGGTTCTCAGAGCTCAGCCTCCTGAGTAGCTAGGATGACAGGTGTGAGCGGCCAGGGCCCAGCTTCCATTTCTGACCTAATAGCAAAATTAAAATAAAATGACCAAGAGGAATGGCTGTCCAGAGCTGGAACGATGAGGTGCCACGTGCAGCAGCAGGCTCTGGGAAAGGAGCCCCGCGTTGGGGAAGATTTCAGATTTAGGAGGTGGGATCAGGTGCAATGATGCGGGGGGGGGGGGGGCGGGGGGGAGTAGAATTTGGTACGGGGATAGGGTGATGTAAAGATCAGAAGTAGAGTGAGCCCAGAGTGGCACAGCGCTGATTCCAATGCCAGCCATGACTCCAGCAACACCCTTCCTCATGAGAGTGTTACTGGCCACTTGTGGCTAGCCAGGGAGCTCCAGAAACAGTGGGCTCACTTGGTCTGTGTGTGCAAGTAGGACACCGGGCAGGGCAGGGGAGGTTTCTCGGCCCAGGCCCTTCCTCTCCTAGCTTCAGTTTGCCCTCCTGGGACAGGGCGATCCCCTGTACAGATAGCATTCGTGTTGGTGAGTGCTGGCCAGTAGGCGTGGCTTCTTGCCCTCGACCTCACTCACCATCCCTGACCATTTAGGTGATCTGGAGATGATCTGGAGGCGGTGCCCACCCCAGCTGGCAGGCTGGGCCTAGTGAGCAGCACTGAGGTTCTTTTTGGCCCAAGGGACAGGCCAAGCTGCAGCAGACCAGACACTGCAGAGGCTCCTTTCTCAGCTTATGTTCCATTGCAGCTTCTGGACTTCAGCCAGAGGCCATCAGGAACTTGAGGTCTGCCAGGGTCATTGTCACTGTCCTTGTCTGACAGCAGCCCAGGCCTGGCACAAGCCCTCTCCCCCTGCACCCCTGGGCTGCACCTCTGCTTGCCCAGGCCCTGAGGAGCACTGGACTCTTGCAAGCCTGTCAGAGTACCCTCAGCCAGCTAGCTTCGGTTGGGCTTTGGCTTTTCTGGGACAGCAGATGAATCTGTCCCCTCTCCCTGACCCTCCCCTGCCTGGGAAGCAGCCTTATAATTGGGTAGGTGAGGGCTGGCCCGTGTCTCTGCACCTTTTTAGGGTCACAGCCAGCCTTTGGTTCATTCTTGCATCCTTCAGTAATTTCAGTAATTAGCCTGGGCTGCCCCTGTAGATGCCATGCACCAGCAGTTCAGTTCAGCATTCCAAGACCAGGCTTCAGCCAACTTGGTTTCTAATGAGGTCTTTGGACTTGCACATCAGGGCCACCTTTGTCCTCACATGACCTTTCCTATCTTACGACAATTTTTCTTCTTTTTGAGACAGTCTCGATCACTAGATTGCAGGCTGGTCTAGAACCTGTGATCCTCCTACCTCTGCCTCCTAAGGGTTGATCCCACACCCAGCTGGTTTCTTGCTCCGAAACGGGTATCACTTACGTGTGTGCATGTGTGAAGACTCTGAGGCCCTCCAGTCTTGGGGACCCCAGCTGCTGGGGGGATACAACAAGGTGACACATTGAGGATGGGGGCTGAGGCCAGCTCTGTGGGTGCTGTATCCACTCCTGCTTCTGAGAGGTGAACAGACACCGGGGCAATGGCTGGCCACGAGGGCAGGGGAATTTGGGACTCTAAGGGTGAGTCCAAGGAATAGGAGGATGATGAGCAGGGGCTGTGACAGCAGGTGCAGCCCCTAGGGACAAGTTCTAACCACACCAGGATTTTACAGGCTGAAGCCACTGCTGTGCGCAGGCCAACAGAAAGGGGGCGTCCATGTGTCCCCCAGGCTTGCGGTGACAGGACCAGCCAGTGCCTCATGGTGGTGGCTGTATCTGATGGGCAAAGCAAACACAAGTTCCAGGGAAGGGAGATGGCAGTGGGTCACCATGGGCGGTCAGTCTTGTGGTCTTCCAGAAGCAGGTCACACACCCAGGTTGCTGCTGGATGGCACCCCCCATGGTGCCAGTGGCGTGGGTCAGGGGGCATTGACGTCCTTCAGAAATCTGAGGCCCGGGGGCTCCTGAGGAGTTTGACTTGGCCCAGAGTCAGGCAGACGTCAAGGGTGGTGCTGGCCTCGGTGTCCGCCCTGCTGTCCTGTTCTGAGGGGTGCTGGGGGTTCGGGGCACCAGTGGCCATGCCGCAGGCATGTGGAAGGGGGCCTTGTGTGACTCACAGCAAAGAGCACCACGAACTCAGGGTAGTAGAGTAATCCCAACCCTGGAGGGCAGCGGCAGGAGGATCTGGAGTTCATGGGGAGACTCTGGAGACTCTGGCACCCTGGGCCAGTGGGGTGGGTGGGAGGGGCACCCCACCGGCTGACCTCTGCGCCCCCTGCTGGCTGCTCAGGAAAAATGCTCCAGGCTCAGCTTGCGGAGCAGCTGCCCCAGGAGATGGAGACGTGTGCCTGGTCAGCAGGCTGGTAGTATGGGCCGCCCGTGTCCATGTCATGGGTTTCTGTGTTACAGTCCCCACCTGCCTGCCAGGTGAGTCCACCTGCCCAGCCCAGGGAGTCGCAGATCACATGTACCCCGCCTTCCCGCACCCTGCACCCCTCCTATCTAAAATCTGACTCGTGGGGAGGGGCTCCTCTGGCCTGCTTCTGGAGGTCACTTGGGGTCATGGGGGTGTTGGTGGGGAGGCCCTGTGCCCTGACATGGGTCCCCTTTGTCCCCACAGGCTACATCCAGAAAATCAAGTCTGGCGAGGAGGATTTTGAGTCTCTGGCCTCACAGTTCAGCGACTGCAGCTCAGCCAAGGCCAGAGGAGACCTGGGTGCCTTCAGCAGAGGTGGGCAGGGGCCCAGCACCCCCCTGGGCCCTGGCGCTGGAGAGGATGGAGGGAGGCCCTTGGTCCTTGCTGCACCGATCTCTGCAGCCCATCAGGTGGCAGCATAGCCTCCTTCAGGCCCAGATACTGCCCTGATCCTCCTGGCTGGAAGGAGGGTAGGAGGAGACTCCAGCTCAGCTCAGCCCTCCCCACGCCCCGCCCCCCAATCTCCCCTCACCTCACAGGAGGGGAGGAACCAGGGTGAAATGGGCAGCCCCTGGCTGCGTGTCTGGACTGAGGAGGCTGACTGTCTCCACCTCCTCCATCACCTCCACCTCTATTATTTGTCCTCCAGCCTCCATCCTGGTGGTCTGTGGAGCTTCAGAGAGGAGCCCAGGATGAGCTGGGAGGGAAGTGAGCAAAGGACTGCCTGGGGGCCAGGTGACAGATGAGCGGCTAGGACGAGTTCATCATGGAAATGTGCTCTAAACGCACCGCAGTGGCGGCTGCTCTGCCCACCATCCCTCATGCTGTCTCAGGCTTCCCAGGGCCTCCGTAATGGCCCTGCCACCCCCCAGCTGGGCTGCAGCTCAGCTGTGACAGGGCCATAAACCTGATGATAAATGAGTGCAGTCTGCAGCCCCATCTGCCAGAGCAGCCTAACCTGAGTTTTTGATGCCTCCCTCTCCTCTCTCTCCTCCCTCCCCTCCCCTCCCCCCTCCCCCCTCCCCCTCCCCCTCCCTCTCCCCAGGTCAGATGCAGAAGCCATTTGAAGACGCATCCTTCGCACTGCGCACAGGGGAGATGAGTGGCCCAGTGTTCACGGACTCCGGCATCCACATCATCCTTCGCACCGAGTGAGGGCTGAGGGCTGCCAGCCTGCGGGGCGCCTTGCTCTGCCACAGTATTTATTGTTCCCAAAATGGCTGGCTGGGGGGCTGTTCAGGGGGGTTCTAGGCTTCCCATTGCCTGTGTGCGTGCAGTTGGGGTGGTCCCTGCCAGACTCCCCCTGAAGGAATTGCCTTCAGCAGGGCAGTAGGGGTGGGGAGGCCCCCAGCCCCAGGGGAGGGGGCCTGGCCCCCCTCCCCCCTCCGGCCCCGGTCCCAGGGGCAGGCAGCAGGACCTGGACTTGATTCTCCTTCTGCCCAGTTCCTCTGTTGAATTGCAGAAAGCAGAGGCTGGGGGCCAGCGCCACTGGGGGCCCCCCGTGTCCCCATTAAAGCCGGAACTACTGCTCCAAGTCCTGTGTCTCATTTTGTCCCCAGGGTCTGGGGAGGGCGTTGTCTACGTCTCTCATGCCTTTGTGTCCAGACTGCTCTTCTGCCCCAGAAACCTCCCTTCTTCCCAGGGCATCTGGAGCCGCCAGGTGCTCCTGTGTCAGGGGGCCAAACTCTCCTGGATGCAGGGCTAGGCCTTCCAGCATCCACCCTGCAGGACTGTGGGGGTTGTGAAGGGAGGGTCCTAAGAGAGTCACTTGGCCTGGGACTTCATACAAAGACTGCACCCACGCCTCTCCCCAGGTACCAGCTTCTTCACCACTGCTAGGTCTTCCGGAAAGCTGTTCCTGGGTCCAGCTGCAGCAGCTGGACCAGCACCCTGCACGGATGCTGTTACCATGGCAACACCTCGCTTCCCCCTGGAAGGGAAAGGGCTACTGCTGGCACTTCTTAAGAAGGGATCTTGGAGGCAGCCTCATAAGGCTGGTGGAGTCCAAGGGACACCCATAGCAGAGGCTAGAGGGATGGTGAGCTGGCTTCTCCCTACTTCCATGTGCCCCCCTCACCTCCGCCATCTCCCCAGCACCTTCACCCAGCTGCCTCTAGGCTGGGGTTCCGCACTACGAGTTGATCCTTTGATTGTGCCCCTCTCTTGTTGTGGACAAGCCAGGAGGAGGGTGGGAGCTGCTGCAGCTGGCAGAGCTTTCAGAGAAGAAAGCTGGAGCCAGGGGACTCCCCTCCCCCCCAGGGCTGAGCCTCAGCGACAGTCACCTGAGCTAGAGCCATCACTTCTCTCTGCCAGCCGCCTGCTGGAGCATTTGTCATTAAGAAGGTTTAATGAGTTTCTTCCTGGCTGCGCTGTGCTGGGCAGAGCCACTGGGCTGGGCAAAGCTGGCTTTCTAGGCTGCATCTCCAGCCAGAATGTTTTCATCACTCGGGACTATGGGCAACCTTTTATAGCTGAACGAGGTCTAAAAGAACAGGAAGTGACAGGAGTCCAGAGCCTGATGTCCTGATTGACAAACACCCAGTTCCCTGCCTCCCACCCCCACCCTTGTCTGAAATGCCCAGAGAGAGGTCTGCAGAGAGAGGCTTTGGGGGCACACATGTGTTTCTGTATTTAACTGTGTGTGGCCTTGTGATTGGAACCCATCCTCCCTCCCTGTCTGCAGTGGCCAAAGCCTAAGCAAGAACATTGGCAAGCCAATGGTTCACGCCTATAATCCCAGTTACTCACGAAACAGATCTGAGGGTGGCAGTTCAAAGCCAACCTGGGCAGGAAGGCCTGTAAGATCCTCTCCAGTTACACACTACGGAAAACCCAGAAGTGGAGCTATGGCTCAAGGAGTAGAGCTCTAACTTTGAAGGGAAAAAAGCTCAGGGACAGTGCCCAGACCCTGACTGAGTTCAAGCTCCATAACCAGCACAAAAGAGAAAAAAAAGACTAGCATTAGAAAAACTTGGCCCCCAAGCCTTCTCCACACTGCCACCCTCTCCCTCCAGCCTAGAACCTGGGGTAGGGGTGGGGGATTTGGGCCTGTAGAACTGTGATTGCATGGTCTTTATTCATCATTTTTAATGGTGTTGGGGATGGGACCTGGGCTCTTCACACACAAGGTGGGTGCCCTGTCCCTGAGCCAGCTCCCTGGCCAGATTCCCATCCCAAAGGGTTGGCTGCACCCTGGCCATGTGCCAGTCCTGGCTTTTCTGTCCCCAAGACAGGGGCAGAGCAGGCAACCTCAGGTGACCCAGGGTTCACTAAGCTATAGCCAGGTGCATGTCAGTGCAACCAGCGTGCTAACAAGCAGACACATCCCGAGTGTGCATGTGTGTGCGTGCGTGTTCATCCTTTGTGGTAACAAAAGCCACAAGCATGGAAGAAGAAACCAGGCCTCCGAAGACATGAGGTCCAGATGTGGCAGCTCTGTCCTCCATGACAATATGGGTCCCAGCCCGAATGTGCTGAGGACAAAGACAAACTCAGTGGTCCTCCGGCGCAGACCTCCCTTGGGTATCAGAGACGGAAGGACCAGCCCTGAGCGCGATGCTGTGGGGCCAGGAACCCCCCCCCCATCGGCATACTTGCTCATTTACATGGAAATTAATTGCTCTTCTTGAGGATTTCTTTAAAAATGGATTTTAAATGAGTGCATTAGGCAGCCCCATTTATTATTCATGGGTTTCCTTCCCAATATGGCCCCGTGTCTGGGTTCCGGAGATGATTTAATCATGGAGAACATTAGTTACAGATGGGGACCATCGTGATGCAGGAGGGGTCTAAGCAGATTCTCTGCGCACTGCGCTGGACCAGCGTGGGAATAGACGAGACGCCCAGCCCTGCTACCCCCCCACCGGCTGCAGTCCTTCCTGCCAGCCCCTGCTCTGTGCCATCTGGCCTCAGTCCAGGCAGAAGGGGCCCTCATCTTGTTCTTTGCCCCCTGTGGTACCCCAGCCACTGATTGACTCCTTGACTTCCTGTCGTGGCCTGGTCTCCTGTGGGAATCTCCCTACCTGAGCCCTTCTGGGTGTGAGCTATGCTGGTTCTTCTATAGACTAGGCTAAATGCATCCATAGACTGTTTCTACCTTTTATAACTCGGAAGAGTCACGGTTTGTTTAATAATGGGTTATTTTGTTGTTTAGTTTGTATGTATTTGTGTGCGTGCCAGTCCTAGGGCTTGAACTCGGGGTCTGAGCACTGTCCCTGAGCTTTTGTGCTCATGGCTACCACTACTCCTTTGAGCTACAGCAGCACTTCCACCTTTTTAAACCTAATTAGAGATAAGGGCTTCATGGACTTTCCTACCCAGGCTGGCTTTGAACCCCAGTCCCCAGATCTCAAATTCCTGAGTAGCTAGGATTTCAGGCATGAGCCACCAGTACCAGACTAAAAACGGGTTTTTAAATTACTAAGCAAAAAAAAGGCAAAAGGATCAGCTGGACAGGACTGTAACCTATCCTATCCAGATTCGTAGAGGCAGCCAGATTGTTAACAGACGCATTAAAGGACTGCCAGACAGCTCAATGATTGCTGGGCGATTGATCCGTGAACAGCCGGCGACACAAAATATTCATTTGAGGCCAATTTTCATCGTTGTAATAGAATTCTCGGTTTTGATCCAATTGCTTCTGATAGAAATACCTTTTGAGTTGGGGCTTCTCACCTGTGTTGTTACGAGCTCAGCTGGAGAAGGGGCGCTCTGCAGTGATGGGTCTCCAGGCTTAAACCCTGCACCTCCCTTCCCAACCTCTGCCACCATTGCATACACAGAGCAGGCCAAGAAGCATCAAATGTCAAAGGACCCATTTATTCCAGTAACCCCGGAAGGGAAACGTGTAAATTAAAAAAAAAAAAGTAAAGAAAATAAACATAAAAAGATCCATGCACTCAACTCCAAGGGTAAGGGAGAGAGAGGGGTGGGAAGCAAGGGGACCGGGAGGAGAGTGGAGGGAAGAGAAAGACCTGGAGGGTCAGATCAATCAAAAGAAAGAGCTGGGGGGCGGGCGGAGGGAGAGAGGGGGGGGGCATCAATAAAAAGGCAAGAAAGATCAAGGGGTGGCATATCAAAAGCAGAGATCCATAAAGAAGAGACCCAATTGAGAAAGGCATTGATGGAATAGGAAGGAGAGAGAGGGGGGGGGGATGGCGCGCAGGGAACAGAAGCCCGGGGAAGACTGGCAGGGGGCAGAGGGCAGGACAGAAACAGGGGACACAGGGAGCCCGGCAGCCCTAGGGGTCCCCGGAGGTGCTGATGACGTGGAAGAGCGTGACGTTGTACAGCACCTGGTGGCCGTTGTTCCAGGTGTAGAGGGCGCGCTCGCGGGGGTTGTAATCCAGCATGGAGATGTGCGAGTACTGGTTGTGGAAGGGCACGTCCGTGTACTCGTAGCTGGACGTGTTGGTGAAGTAGGCGAAGTAGACCTTGGCGCCGGCCAGGTGCGAGTTGGTGACGTAGAGGACGCCGCAGATCATGAAGGCCTCGCCGGCGCTGCGCTTCGGGTAGCCGGTGTCCCAGGAGCGCACCACCTCCAGGGTGTGCGGGTCCAGCCGGCTCACCACGATGTTGCCCGCGTTCTGGTTGGTGGTGTACACGGCCCACAGCCCGCTCTCGTCCACCATGAAGTCCAGGTCCGAGAAGCCGCCCCACGAGTAGGGGAAGGTGTTGTTGTAGCCGGCGCCGGGCAGGCTGCGCTGCACCAGCACGGAGCGCGAGCGGAAGTGGTACTTGACCACCACGTTGCTCTGGTACTTGTTGTAGAACAGCGAACCGTTGTACACCACGTGGCCCGTGCCCGCCCACGGCTGCGGCAGCAGGTGCTGGATAAAGTTCTGCCCTTTGATGAAGTCGCCCAGGGTGCGGAACTCCAGCACGCGCCGGCCCTTGTAATAGCCGTCCATGTACCAGACCTAGAGGGCAGAGGGGCGGGGCTCAGGGGGCGTGGCCCCGTATAGGAGGCGTGGGGGCGTGGCTTCTAGGGGGCGGGGCTCCATGGTGTTTGCTAAGCGTGTGTTCTATCACTTGGGCCACGCCCCTTGCGCGTGAGCCACGCCCCCATCCTCTGCCATTTGAGCCACGCCCCCTCCCCTGAGCCATGCTGTCAGCTCAACGGAGCCATGCCTTTATCCTTCCAGCCATGTCCTCCTGTGTAGAGCTGCCCCACACTTGAGCCACGCCCCCCACAGGAGCCACGCCCCCCAGGAGCCACGCCCTCCACAGGAGCCACGCCCCATGGCTTGAACCACTGGCCTTTATTCCTCAAGCCACACCCCCTTGGTTGAGCCATGCCTCCTACCCCTAGTGCCATACCCCAAATCTTTGGCTTGTCTGTGTGTCTGTGTGTCTCTGTGTGTGCATGCTTGCCTGGGCACTGTCTCTTAGCTTTTCGTTATTGTTGTTTATGTCTGTCGTGGGGCTTGAACTCAGGGTTTGGGCATTGTCCCTGAGCTCTTCAGCTCAAGGCTAGCGCTACCACTTGAGACACAGTGCCACTTCTGGTTTTCTGGTGGTTCATTGAAGAGTCTCACGACTTTCATGCCCAGGCTGGCTTTGAATAGCGATCCTCACATCTCAGCCTCCAGAGTAGCTAGAATTACAGGCGTGAGCCACTGGCAGCCAGCTCCCTTAGCTGGTGCTCTACCACTTGAGCCATAGCATCACTTCAGGCTTTTTGCTTGTTAATTGGAGGATCCCATGGAATTTTCTTCCTGCCAAAGCTGGCTACAAAACAAGATCCTCAGATTTCAGCCTCCAGAATTGTGACTAGCCCTCAACTGTCTCGAAATAAGGTCTCACCAGAGAGCCCAGGCTGGCCTGGACTAACTCCATCCTCCTGCTTCAGTCTCCTATGTGCCCATTACAGGCATATGACACCATGCATGGCTACTACTAGTGGACACGAAACATGTGGTGGCTGGATCCCAGAGCATCAGGGAAAATATCCCTCCCTGGGAGCTGACTGGGTCCACAAATCCACTGTTTATAGGACGTTGGATAGTTAGGGGGTCACTGAAAAGCTACTGGGGAGTAATGGGTCCTTGAACTCATCGCCCATAGGCATGCCTAGTAGCCACAAGGTGACACCATTCTTGTGTCATCATCCTCATGTTAATGGGCACTTCCTGGTACTTGAACTTGGCCAGGGCACTTCAGCTCAAGGGTAGACCTTGAGCCAAGCCCCACTTCCCATTTTCTAGAGGTTAATTGGAGTCTCAGGTCCTTTTGTGTGGGGACTGGCTTTGAACCTTGATTCTCAGATCGCAGTCTCCTGAGTAGCTAGGATTACAGGTGTGAGCCACCATGCCTGGCTTACTTCCAGCTTTTTCTATGTATGTGGTACCAAGGAATCAAACCTGGGACTTCGTGCATGCTAGGCAAGCACTCCACCACTAGGCCAAACTCCCGGCCCTTCTGAGCTTCTTTTTGCTCAAGGTTAGAACTCTACCACTTGAACACAGCACCACTTTCAGCTTTGTCTGTGTACGCGATACTGAGAAATGGAGCCCAGGGCTTCACTCATGCTAGGCAAGCACTCTACCACTAGGCCACATTCCCAGCCCTGGCTTATCTTTTGAGATGGAGTCTTCCTGTCCTTTGCCTTAAATCTTGATCCTTCCACCTCTGCCTCTCTGATTAGTTGGTATTAAAGGAATGTACCACCATGGCAGGCATAAGTGCTAAGACTCACAAACCCCAGCACTGACATTATCATAACCATTTTGAAAATAAAGAAATGGTCGAGTCAGTAATCCTAGATATTCGGGAGGCTTGAGATCTGAGGATCATGGTCCAGAGCCAGCCCGTAGAGAAAAATCTGTGAGACTCTTATCTCTAACCAGCAAAAAGCCGGAAATGGAGCTGTGGCTCAAGTAGTAGAGTGGCAACCTTGGGCAGAAAACTAAGAGATGGTAAGCTCCACTACTGGCACCACAAAAGGAAAAAGAACAATTGATAATTGGTCTGGAATCTCAGGGCAGAGCACTGTGTCTGGTTCTTCGCAGGCTCTGACCCCTGGAGTAGACAACATCACTCACCCGGAGTAGACAACATCACTCACCCGGCTGTCGGAACTGGGGGCCATGGTGTCTGTCATCCAGGAACCAAAGCGGGACCCCATGGCTCGGATGGTGATAGGGTTACTGACACCCGTTAACTTCCCGCAGCCTGGCAGGCAGAGACATGAGAATGAAGGACAGGAAAGCCCCCGGGGGTGAGGGGGGGGGTAGGACCCAGCCTTGGGACCAGGGATGAGGAAAACTGCAGAAACCCCATCCCAATCTAGAGATCGATTAGGGTAGGCCAAAGGTTGGAGGTCAAGGGTCAAGGCCATTCCCAGCTTCCGGACCCCTCTTCCACTCAACCTGGTTAGAAAGGATCAAAAGGTTGAGGTTTTGATCAGAGGTCAGAACTAATAACCAGCTTCTGAGCCACATGGATGGGCAGTCCTGGGGGTGGGTGGAGAGATCAAAGGTCAAGGTCAAGGTCATGACCTACCCAATTTCTGGGCACAGGCGTGCAGCCGGGCCTCCAGAGCCAGGACACGCTGCTGCAGGTCCTCGTAGCCGTAGGCGCCCATCTCCTCCTGGATGGCGGCCAGGCTGCCGGACAGATTTCTCACCTCCTCACGCAGGCGCACGATTGTCCTTGTGTCCGCCTTGTATTGCTCCAGGACGGGGCTCAAGGGCTGCAGCTCGGTCATCCTGTCCTTCAGCTCCTGCCCGCCAAGGGACAACAGTGACCCATCATGACCCCCTGAGCTTTCAATCCCAGCATCCTTGATGTACACCTGCCCTCTGTGTACTTTTTTTTTTTTTCTGCCAGTCCTGGGCTAAAGCTCAGGGCCTGAGCACTGTCCTTGGATTTTCTAAAGGCTAGAGCTCTATGCCTTGAGCCACAGCACCATTTCCAGCTTTTTTTCTATGTATGAGGTACCGAGGAATCGAACCCAGGACTTCATGCATGCTAGGCGAGCACTCTACCACTAGGCAAAACTCCCAGCCCCCCTCTCTGTACATTTCTTAATTTTTTCTTACTCGGTGGTGGGTCTTGAACTGTGGTCCTGGGCGCTGTCCCTGAGCTCTTCAGCTCAAGGCTCCCACCCTACTACCCCTTGAGCCTCAGCCCCGCTTCCAGTTTTCCAGTGGTTAATTGGAGATAAGAGTCTCATGGTCTTTAGTGTCCAGGCTGGCTTTGAACCACGATCCTCAGATCTCAGCCTCCTGAGCAGCTAGGAGGCAGACGGCAGCCACCGCACTGAGCTTCATCTGGGCATTTGGATGCTCCCACACTGTCACTCCTTTCCACAGACTGTCTCCATGGTTGTCTTGCCCTTCAACCCACCTGGAAGCTCTTGGCTGAGAGGGACCCGTCGGCGGCCCGCAGCCTGGCGTCCAGGCTACGCAGGAGACTCTCCATGCCTCGCACGTACTGCAAGTCCCTGTAGGTCCGAAGTTCAAGGACTTCCATGGACTGCGACACATTCTGGACCTGAGACAGAGGACCAGGTTTGATTCCTCAGTACCACATAAATAGAAAAAAAAAAGCCAGAAATGGTCCTGAGGCTCAGGTGGTAGAGCTCTAGCCTTGAGAAAGTCCAAGGACAGTGCTCAGGCCCTGAGCTCAAGCCCAGGACTGGGGAAAAAAAAAAGTTCAAACCTCACAACCGACAGAAAAAGAAAGTGGTGGAGGGGGCGGGCCTTGGGAAGGGGTAGGCATGGTGGTTCTTACCTCACAAGAGAATGGATTCTCAGGTAGTGAAATAAAGTGGGCAGAGGTCACTGAGTTATCAGACAGTTCTCATCCATGCAGATGGCTGGGTCTGCCCAAGTCCAGTTTAGACACAAGAGAAGGGGTAAGGTGGTGGGGGGGGGGGAGGCGGGGGGGGGGGGAGTTTGCCAGTCTTCCATAGGGGTTCATCTGGAAAGTTCTTACCTTCTCCATCAGCTGGCGCAGCTCCCGGCTCCGGCCATCTCGGGAGCAGGTGTTCTGGGCAGGAATCACAGCCGTGCAGATACATTTTCCATCAGGGGCTTGGGCCGAGGTATACAGCTGCCAGCCCTCCTCTGGGCTCTGGAAAAGAGTCTGTGGACAGAGATGTTGGGGAAAGGGGGGGGTCAGAGAGCGAGACTCCCCCGCGATCCTGCTGGGAAAAAAAGGCCGGGGTTGGTGGGGAATGGCTGGATCATGCATGGAAGGCCACCGCACGAGCCCAGTTCCCAGATGGTAAGACTGAGGGATTCCAGGGTGAAGGAGTGCAGCAAGGGACTGTGGGATTGCAGCCCCTCTGCAAGCCAGGAGTTCATTCTCTCACCCACACCTGCCCACAGGGAGTATGAGAAAGAGTGAGGGAGTGAATTTGACCAAGGGACACTGAATGATAGAACTATCGCAGTGAAACCTCTTTGTGCAACCTATATAGGCTAAAAATAAAGGACCATGGGGCCATGGCCTAGTGGTAGAGTGCTTGCCTAGCATGCACAAAGCCCTGGGTTCAATTCCTTGGAAGCACACACACAGAAAAAGCCGGAAGTAGTGCTGTGACTCAAGTGGCGGAGCAAAAGTGTTCAAGGACAGTGCCCAAGCCCCATGTTCAAGTCTCCAAGACTGGCAAAATAATAATAATAATAATAATAATAATAATAATAATAATGATAAATAATAAAAACAAAGGACCTTCTCAGGCATGCAACTTCAGGGGTCATTGGAATAAAAACCTAAAGAAGATTGAGCAAGAGACCATGTTGGTATCTCTAGGAGAGTCAGAGCAAAGACACTGAGGTAGGTTCATGTTTGGCGTAATGAGGAAGTATGGAGAAAGAGAGAGGAGGCGATCGGGCAGACACCACGGAGCTTTGTGCACTGTGGTGAGGTCTTTGCTCTGAATTGTGGAAGCCAAGGAAGATGCTAAGCAGAGGAGAGACAAGCCTTGACTTGGTTGCTTGCTGAGGGGGTGAGGAGAGGAGAGTTGCAACTGGGCCACAAATCCAAGATGACCTCCTGGGCTGAAGGCAAATGACCATACATATTGGCCATGAGATGGGAAATGGAAAATTCTGCTCCAATGTGAGATGCATTCTTATGGCCCTGGGAGACTTTCTGATAAAAACCACAAGTGTCATAAAACAGCAAAACACTGCAATGATTGATCTTTTTCTTTCTTTCTTTCTTTTTGCTCTTTCTTTTTCCCAGCAGTTTCTGATCACTCAGCTTAGGCCCTGCAGCAGACATCAAGACATCAGCCTAATCCTGGGAACTCCTTCTAGCACCCCACCTTTTCCCTCATCCCACTCAACATCTTCCTTGCTTTTCCTGAAGACGTATTGTGAGCTGATTAAGTACATGCTATCATTGCACAGATGAGCTCAACTGCTCCCCGCATTTATAAGAAAAAAAATAACCCATTCATAAACACCAGAGAAATGAGGAGTGACTCATTTTGTGTCTGTATTGCACCCTGAATGAATAGGGGGCACCCTCCTTTTTTTGTCAGTCCTGGGCTTGAACTCAGGGTCTGAGCACTGTCCTTATGCTTTCTCAAGGCTAGAGCTCTACCACTTGAGCCACAGAAACATTTCTGGCTTGTTTTTTCTATGTATGTGGTACTGGGGAATCAAACCCAGGTCTTCAAGCACTCTACCACTAGGTCAAACTCCAGGAAGCACACCACCCCCTTTCTTTTCTTTCTTTTTTTTTGTTGGTGGGTCACAGGGCTTGAATTTGGCCTGGGCGCTGTCCCTGAGCTCTTCAGCTCAAGGCTACCATCCTACCCTTGAGCCAAGCCCCACTTCCTGTTTTCTAGAGGTTAATTGGAGATAGGAGTCTCCGGTCCTTTGTTCCTGAGCTGGCTTTGAACCTTGATCCTCAGATCTCAGCCTCCTGAGTAGCTAGGATTACAGGTGTGAGTCACTGAGCCCAGATCCCCCCACCCCTTTCTTTTTTTAAGAGTCCATATGTACATCTGTCTGCCTGTCAATGAAGAAACTGCTAGGCTTCCTGAGCTAACCAGCATGGTCCCCTCTGCCTTTGCACTGGGTGGGAGTGACTTTTCCTTCCATGCTGTGTGGGCCCCGCAGGCTTGCCTGCCTGCCTGCCCCCAGGGAGAAATGTTTTTCTGTGGGTTAGTGTGTGTGTGTGTGTGTGTGTGTGTGTGTGTGTGTGTGTGTGTGTGTTGTGGGTGTTAGCAGGACTTGAACTCTGGACTTAGGCGCTATCTCTGAGCTCTTTCCCTCAAGGCTGGCACTCTACCACTTTGAGCCACAACCCCAGTTCTGGTTTTCTGGTGGCTCATTGGAGATGAGTCTCATGGACTTACCGGGCCAGGAGTTCGACCTAGTGTTTGCCTAGCATGCATGAAGACCCTGGTTCGATTCTCCCATACCACATACATAGGGAAAAAAAAAAAAAAAGCTGAAAATGGTGCTGAGGCTCAAGTGGTAGAGCTCGAGCCTCGAGAAAGCCCAAGGACAGCGCTCTGGCCCTGAGCTCAAGCTCCAGGACTGCCAAAAAAAACCAACAACGACAACAACAACAATGAAAACAGAGTCTCATGGACTTTCCTGCCCAAGCTGGCTTTGAACCACAATCCTCAGATCTCAGCCTCCTGAGTAGCTAGCATGACAGGCCTAAGTAACCAGTACCCAACTTCTAGTAATATTTGAACTCAGGGCCTGGACATTGCCAGGCAGGTGCCTGGCACTTGAACCACGCCTCCTACAGTGAGCCAGCCCCGCCACAGAGCACACCCATTCATAAAGAAATGTCTACGGTAAGGCCCCGCCCACCGCGGAACACGCCCCCACCGAGCCACGCCCCTCAACGGAACCATTCATCGCCGAGCCACGCCCACACGACAGAGCCACGCTCCATTCGTGAAACCACGCCCTCTCTGGCCACGCCCACAATTATGCCCCATTCGCCGCACTAAGCCCCGCCCCATCGCCCGGGCCACGCCCCCCAGAGAACCCAATAACAGAAACAAAATCAACAGAGGCTCAAGACTTCCCAGGCTTTGTCTGGCTGCCTCCCCAAGCAATTAGGACTGACTTTCCCCCTCTTCACCCCAAGATTCTCATTTCTGCAGAAACAAAGCAGCCAGGCCCAACACAATTAACATCTCCCAGCAAGGCCTTTGAAGTAAACAAGCCATTTTCTCCCTCACCCTATGCGAGGCTGAATTGGAAGAGGAGGATTTAAGCCGCACCAAGAGAAGGCTTCCGAAACGTCTCTTAAAATAATTGCCTGCGCTGGACACCCCCCACCCCCACCCCCAACCAGGCGAGTTCTTTGCAGCCCTAATTAAAAGCTTGGGCTTTGCCAAGACACTCAGCACGCTGCTGCGATTCTCCAGTTCTGCCCTGTGGATTCAGGTTCAAATGCACAGTCGAGTTCACGCCCCCGGGAGCGGCCCCGCCATGGTCGTAATGGAGTCTAAATGCTAGGATCCTTCTTGCCTGGGTCTAGCTTGCAATCCCAGTCTTTGAAGATCCAGCCCAGCAGACAGCCTGGCTCATCTGGCCACTCTCCTTGGTTGAATTCTGCCTCCAAATTGTAGTCATCGAGTCACAGGCTTGAAGAAGACTCTAGATTGTTCCCTTTGCTCATGGATGGCATCTCCTGCTCCCTGGAGTTTTCAAATCCCGTTGCCCCAAAGCCACAGCCCTAGTTAAGTACCGAGCTCCAAGGGCAGATCCAGGATGAACTCAGCCTGTGACACACAGAGAAGCTTTTCTCTGTGGAACTCCCTGCCTGCATCTTGGCTACCTGGGTGGGCTGGAGGTGTGGCTCTGTGGCAGAGCCCTTCGCCATATGTGCCAAGTCTTTGGAGAGAGAGGAGGAGGAGGAGAAGATGAAGAACCAGCATCAGCAGCTTGCTGGGTGCAGGAGTTATTTCTGGGTCCCCAGGGGGTAGCCATCCGGTGGCATCACTAGTTCTGAGGAGGAGGTGTCTAGAACACAGCAAGCAGCTGCCTCTTAATAAAATAAGGATGTTATTGAATTTGAGGCTGGGTAATTTAATCAGGAAGCAAAGGTGGCTTGGGACTTATATATTTATTTGGCCCTTGCTTTGTTCCAGAAAAGCATCTAAATGGTTTACAAGTATATGTAAAATACCAGAAGATGGCTCCAATTAAATATGAGAGCAAGGATTAGAGCTTTCTGGAGGGCAGACTGCCAGTCCCCCAGCCAAGGCGTTAAGATTTCTGTACTTGCATTTTTACCCAGCTGATCTAAGGCGAAGATTCCAGCTGATGGAAATGAAATGAACATATATCAGACAGTTACAAAGGTGCTCATTAGAATGCTGTTTAAAAAGGCAGAGCTCAAGTTTCCCCTCCAATTATCTGACAATAGGAGGACTTTACATTTTAGGATGTAACCACAGCGTGGAATATTATGCGGTCATTAAAAAGGAAGGATCTAGCGGGCCACTTGGAGCTTTTTTGTGTGTGTGTGCCAGTCTTGGGGACTGAACTTAGGACCTGAGCACTGTCCTTGGGCTTTCCTCAAGGCCAGAGCTCCACCACTTGAGCCACAGCACCACTTCTGGCTTTTCTATATGTGTGGTACCAAGGAATTGAACCCCGGTCTTCATGCATGCTAGGCAAGGACTATTCCACTGGGCCAAACTCCTGGCCCCGAGCTCACTCTTCTAATCGTAACTGCTAAGAGGCTGAGATGGAAGATCGAGGTTCAAAGCCAATTAGGGAAGGAATATTCCTGAGATTCTTATTTCCAATTAACCACCAAAAGGTCAGAAGTCGAGGTATGGCTCAAGTGGTAGAGTCCTAGCCGAGAAAGAGAGAGAGAGAGAGAGAGAGAGAGAGAGAGAGGAAACTGACAGTCCACCCATAGGTCCTGAGTTCAAACCCCAGAACTGGCATATATACAAATACAAGTAGAGCTGTGATTCAGGTGGTAGAACTCCATCCTTCAGTAAAAAGGCTCAGTGAGTGTGTGAGTTCAAGCCTCATTACAACACCCAATCCCCCTAAAAAAAAAAGTCAGGGGCTGGGAGTTTGGCCTAGTGGTAGAGTGCTTGCCTAGCATGCACAAAGACCCGGGTTCAATTCCTCAGTACCACATACATAGAAAAAAGCCAGAAGTGGTGCTGAGGCTCAAGTGGTAGAGCTCTAGCCTTGTGCTAAAGAGTTCAGAAACAACACCTAGGCCCTTAGTTCAAGCCCCCAGATGGAAAGAAAGAGAAAAAAAGAGGGAGGGAGAGAGAGAAAGGAAGGAAGAAGATAAAGAAAAAAAGACCCTCATCCTTTCAAATCCAGCCCATAAACATATGGTTGGACTAGAAATTTGGCTTGGTGATTCTTCACATCTAATTCAAAAGGAGAAAGCTGGTCATTTATGCAGTTCCAGCATCCTGAAACCCCAAGCACCAGATGCTCAGGAAAAGGCTGGACTATTTTGAGTGCTGAGAACAGGGAAAGTTTCTCCCACGACCCTCCCAAAATGGATTCAGTGTGCTTTTCACCCCGCCATCCTTCCTTTACGAGAGAAACCACTCCGTTCCTGGGAGTGTCTCTTACTCCTGTTTGGGTAGAGTAGAGCTGACAGTTATGTGAAGGGTCCTGGGGTCAGGTTGCCTAAATGTATGTCAGTTTTTCACTTGGGCAATACCGTGTGACCCAGGTACAATTGCTTCACCTCTCTGTGTCTTCCTATGTACAACAAAGCCATCAATTGTCCCCTTCTCACAGCACTACCAAGAGGACGCAAGAAACTGAAGATGAAAAAAGTTTGCTGGGTACCTGTGGCTCAGGGCCTGTCATCCTAGCTTCTTTAGGAGGTTGAGATTTGAGGACTGGCGTTCAAAGGCCTGGGCAGGAAAGTGAGTGAGACACTTAGCTCCAATTTCTGCCTCAGGCTGGCTTTGAACTGCGATCCCCAAAGCTCAGCCTCCTGAGTAGCTAGGATGACAGGCTTGACGGGCCTCTGACTCTACAGTTCACGTTGCCTTCCTGCTCCTGGCAGTCCCTTTTCCTCTTCCATCTCCTAGTCATGCCTGAGGCTGGTCTCTGGCCCTGACAGGAAGTAGCTCCGGGGTGGAAAACTTCCATCTGCTCTGCAGATAATTCAAGCCTTGATGGGTGTTGGTTGACTGCCTCAGCATTGGTAGCGGGATTATACCAAGCTTTCTCTCTTGACACCTGGCTGGCTTCCTTCCTCTGGTACCAGACAGGCGCTACCAGCTTCATGTCCCCAATGGCCCATGGCAAAGGGCTGTGATGAGAAATCAGGACATGACAAGGCTGGCCACATCCCTGTAGGAGGCTGAGATCACAGCCGGCCGCTCTGGTCAGTCCCCGAGGTGCTGGCACAGTGTCCCTGAGCCATCAGCCTGACAGGCCTTAAATAAGACATCAGCTCCTCCACACAGACTGAGGAAGCAGACTGGTTGGGGCCTCCTGCAGCCTGAGAGGCCCCGGCTTTGCCTGAAAGAGCTGAGGCAGGGAGGAATACTGGAAGTTCATTTATTTATTCCTTCACATTCACCTAGCCCCTGTCCAGTCATCATCTACTTATCCATTGTCCATCCATCCATCCATCCATCCATCCATCTACCCCGCTGCCAAATTCGTTCACCTATCCCTCTGTCTGTCTACCCATCTATTTATTCATCCCTCTGTCAATACATCCATTCAGTCATGAATCCATCCATTCATTTATTCATCTATCTATCCATCACCCATCCATTTTTTTTCCAGTCCTGGGGCTTGAACATCAAGATCTGGACACTGTCCTTGAGCAATCTCAAGACTCGTGCTCTACCACTTGAGCCACAGCACCATTTCGGGCTTTTCCTTTATATAGGGTACTGAGGAATCGAACTCAGGGCTTTGTGTGTGCTCCACAAACACTCTACCACTAGGCCACACTCCTGGCCTCCAGCTCCCATCCATTTATCTACCTATCCATCCATCCATTCTCCCATCCATTCATGTATCTACCTACCTATTCATTAACTCATTTATCTATCTACCCCATATCTCCACTCATCCATCCATTCGTTCATCTACCACTCATTAATTTATTCATCTATCTATCCACCCCCTGTCCATTAATCCACTTACCCATCCATCTAACCATCCACCTATCCATCTATGCAGTTAGTAAGCCAGTCACTTTTCCATCCACTTGCTCATTCATTCATTCATCCATCCATCCACTCATTTATACAGCTCTACAGACAAACTGAAGCTATCTGGCCCTGAGATTGCATCCAGGCTGGCAGCTGAATGTAGCCTCTTAGGCTCAGAGCCATGATGTCTTAGTAGAAGTCTCCCAGCTCTAGTGGAGGTCAGACTTCACGTTCAAGGCTCTGACATCATGGTACCCCCAGCCCCAAGGAAACAGATTTCCTTGGAACAGAAGGGAAGAAACTAGGTTTGACTGACTTCTCTTCAGACCATAGAAAATGTGGAGAAGGCTGGCTTGGTACAAGAATTTTATATACCAGGTGCTGCTGTCATCCTAGCTACTCAGAAGAATGAGACCTGAGGCTAGTGGTTTGAAGCCAGCCTGAGCAGGAAAGTCCAAAGAAGCTGGAAGTGGAGCTGTGGCTCAAAGGAGCGTGCCCAGGCCATGAGTTTAAGCCCCAGGAACCACACCAAAGATAGGACTAGCACACAAGTACCCACTGAGTCACAAGACACCTTTCCTAACCACACCTAGAACCTGTACCATTTCAGCACTATGGTAAACTGATTTTGGAATTTTAGGCTGGCCAGAAAATCACACCGATAATACAGGCAGCCCTCTCACGCTGCAACCCCATCATTCCCCGTCGCCAAGATGTTATGTAAATCCAGCTCTTCATCACAACTGCAATCCCAGCATTGTCACTAACTCCATGCAGACGTTTTTCAAGTCTCCCCATTTTTCCCACTTCTGTCCTTTTTCTGGTCCAGGATCCCACGCATTGAGTCATCAAGTCCCCTTAGTCGTCTGGTCTGTGACAGTTTCTTGGTTTATTTCATGACCTTGACGGCTTTTCCTTTGTTCCCCCCCCACATACACACCATCGGTCATGGGGGGGGGACTTGAACTCAGGGTCTAAGAGCTGTCCCTGAGGTTTATCTGCTCAAGGGTAGCTCTCTACCACTTTGAGCCACTGCATCACATCGATTTTGTTGTGATTCATTGCTCAGAGGAGTCTCAGGGACTTTCCTGCGTGAAGCTGGCTTTGAACCGCGCTCCTCAGATCTCAGCCTCCTGAGTAGCTAGGATGACAGGCGAGAGCCATCACCGCTGCCATGTATAATTCTGACAAGTCTTGAGGACTGCTAGTCAAAAAGATTTTGTAGAATGTCCCACTGGCTTTATTTATGTATTTATTTACTCATGTATTGGTTGTGCTGGGGATGGAACCCAGGGTTCTACCACTAAGCCACACCCCCAGCACCTCGTCATTGGCTTTTGACTTGGGGGCGTGGCTCTGGGATCTGGGGCGGGTCTTCCTAGGAGAGTCCTAGCTTTACCTTGAGTGGCTCAGCACCGTGATCAGGGGGCGTGGCTATGCGTGTGGGTGTGGCTCTGTAATAGGGGCGTGGCTCCACTCTAACAAAGGCCTGGCTCTGTGGTGGGGGCGTGGCTCCGTGGTGGGGGCGTGGCCCGGGCATGGGGGCGTGGCCTCATGGCAGATGGCCTAGTCTACCATTCTTTCAGTAACTCTAGGTTCCATCCCCAGCACTGCAGGGAAAAAAAAAAAAAAAAAAAAAAAAACAGAAAAACCCACAAGGATGGAGGACAGCACCTGGATCCCCAAATCCCCCCTTAGCGGGAAGCCCACCTCTAGGCCGTAGGAGCTGCTCAGGGAGCCAATTCCCTGGTAGATGGATGAATGAACTGCAATCATTTAGTTCATCCAGCTCGCCTGGCTTTGTTCTCAAGGCCTGCCTGCCAGAGGCTAGATCTAGCAAACTTCCCAGAGACATAAAAGGGCTTCTCCCGTCACAGAGATTTGGTCTTGATCCTGCCTTTGTAGACATCAAGGATTCATTTCTTAAATAGTTAGCGGCTTTTGAACCAAAGACAAGCGGCTCCATTCACATCAGACGGCTCCTTTTTCAAGGCAAGGGAGGGAGTGCTTCCTAACACTGCGTCCTCCCTCTCAGACCTGTCTCTTGATTTCAGGGCTTGTTCCTCCCAGACTTGCAGGCCCCTGGCAGGAGGGGCAGGAGGGGGGGGCGGTCAGCTGGAGTGAAGGTTCTGGAATGATCCACACACTCTGATGTCCTCTGTCACAGCCCCTGGGCTGTATAACAACCAGGCCAAGTGGCCCAGACAGAGTGAGTTCCCCAGAGCTGGAGATAGAGATAAATCACCAGCTTGAAGTCACATCTTGCTAATGGTCTCCTAGTTGCTACCAGGACAGAAAAACCCTGTGTTTAAGGACACAGAGCTTCCCCCCATCCCTTTCTAACACCAGTGGCACTGAATCAGGGATTCCCTCCCTGCAGCGCTAAAGGCCTTTGTTTTTTCCTCCCCCCTCCACAGGGAGGGAAAAGAAGAAGAATGCCCCGGTAAAAATCACTGCAGTCTGTGCGGATGGAAGACACCCATCCAGGTTTAATCTCTCTCGCCTGAAGTTTGTCAGAAGTAAAAATGAGCCTAGGCGAGCTTTTGAGACACTATACTGTGACTTACAGGAATTCAATTTCCAGCTGGGCTATAAATCCGGGCCAGGGGTGGGGGCTGGGCCGGGCCGGGCTCGCAGAGGCTGGGGATGGATTTCTGAAATCAATCCGGCAGTGTGTGGAGAAGGTCGTCAAGGGGGAGATTAATCTTCGGGAGCTGCCTGAAGCGTTTTGTGTCCAAAGCTTGGGACATGGCTACACAAAATGGAGGTGTTAGCTGCCAGTACCCCAGAGCCGATGAGCAGGGATAGGGTGGGGGGGACAAGAAGGGAGGCAGGAGGGAGAGATCGACCTAAGAGTCAATAACTCAACGACAACCAGGTGTCAGCTCTGCCTCGATCCAGCGGCCAAGGACACCTTCCTGTTAAGTCCAATGAGCCTTCCACCCCTCCGGGTAGTAGCTGCCTATCTCCTGACTCTCCTGCTGTTCATGCATGCCAGGGTTCCAACGAAATGAGTCTAAAGGCATTTCTTTCCGTCTCGCCATCCTAAGCTGATTCTGGACTAGGGTCTCTTGGATTTAAGTCTGAGCTGTGCTGTGTGACCTTGGGTTAGTGACTTAACCAGTCTGTGCTGTAAGGGGATGCGAAGAGTGATGATCAAGCCAGCCCTGGCGGCTCATGCCATCAGAAGATTGAGATCTGAGGATTGTGGATGGTGGTTTGAAGCCAGCCTGGGCAGGAAAGTTCAAGAGACTTTTTTTTTTTTTTTTTTTTTTGGTCAGTCCTGGGGCATGAACTCAGGACCTGACTGTCCTTGGCCTTTCTCAAGACTAGTGCTTTACCACTTGAGCCACAGCACCACTTCCAGCCTTTTCTGTGTATGTGGTACTGAGGAATCGAACCCAGGTCTTGGCACAGGATAGGCAAGCACTTTATCAAAGTCCTGGCCCCGAAGAGACTCTTATCTTCAATGAACCATTAGCAAAATGCAAATGGATGGGCTAGGATAAGGCTTAATGGTAGAATGCTTGCATAGCATGCACGAAGCCCTGGGTTCCTTGCCTCACTTCCACATTAATAGAAAAAGCTGAAACTGGTGCTGTGGTAAACGTGGTAGAGTGCTAGTGTTGAGCAAAAGAAGCTCAGGTACAGTTCCCAGGCCCTTAGTTCAAGCCCCATGACCAACAAAAAGAAAAGAAAGGTGATATATTAAAATGGTTTCAATGAGCCAGGAGTGTGGCCTAGTGGTAGAGTGCTTGCCTAGCATGCACGAAGACCCAGATTCAATTCCTCGGTACCACATATATAGAAAAAAGCCGGAAGTGGTGCTGAGGCTCAAGTGGTAGAGCTCTAGCCTAGGACTGGTAAAAAAGAAAAAAAAAAAATGGTTTCAAGCTGTATGCCAGTGGCTCACACCTGCATGCTACTCAGAAATGTTACATCAGAAGGTCACAATTCAAAGGTAGCCTGGGCAGGAAAGAATATGAGACTCTTTTCCCCAATTAACCATCAAAAGAAAAAAAAAAGCCAGAATTTGGAGCTGTGGATCAAATAGTAGAACACTAGCCTTTAACAAATAAGTTCAGGGACAGTACCCAGGCTCTGAGTTTAAGCCCCAGGACTGGCACAAATACATAAAATAGGAACTGTCTTCACTTCTCCAGGTTTGGTGGCTGCATGCCTGGCAAGCTGAAATAGGAGTTTGAGGCCAGCAGGGCACCAGTGGTTTATGCTTGTAATTCTACCTACTCAACAGGCTGAGATAAGAGGATCTCTTGGTTTGAAGCCAGCCTGGGCAGGAGAGTCAACGTAAGACTCTTATTTCCACTTACTCACTCAAAAACCAGAAGTGGAGCTGTGTGTGGCTCAAAGTAGAAGAGTGCTAGCCTTGGGCAAAAGCGCTCAGGAACAGCATCCAGGCCCTGAGTTCAAGCCCCACAACTGACAAAACAAAGTTCGAGGCCTTTCTCTTGAATTTGCAGATGGCTGTCTTTGTCTCTTTGTCTTCCCATGAAACTCCCTTGGGTGTGTGCCTGTGGCAGGTTCCTCGTATAAATATGCAATATTCACACGGCACCGCACACCCTCCTGTGAACTATTCTGGTCTCTAGATGGTGGAGAACCACCCCCCACAATGTGAACACAGAATCATTTGTTGTGCTGTGTAGTTAAGGGACCAGAGCAGAAAATAGCCCATGGTTCAGGAAGAAGTGACTCAGTACACAGATCACAGGCTGGAGGGACCCAGGGGTCCTGTGAAAGGACAGGAGGTGACAGCGGGGAGTTCGGGGTTCACCCCCACATCACTCATTCACGTAGCTTCAGTGAAGGGATTGAGAAGACCAATAAATTCAAGCTGAGCTTTTTGGAAATGTTTTTGAATTATTCCCCTCCCTCCATTTCTTGTATTCCTAGTTCTGGGGCATTGTCGTTGTGCTTTTGTGTTCAAGGCAGGCATTCTACCACTTGAACTACAGCTCAGCTTAATTGGAGATGAGTCTCATGGACTTTTTACGGTCCAGCTAGCTTGGAACTGCGATCCTCGGATCTCAGCCTTCTAAGTAGTTGGAATTATAGACACATGCCACAAATGTGTTTTGTTCTCGTTGGCTGTGGAGCTTGAACTCATGGCCTGGGCACTATCCCCGGGCTTCTTTTGTTCAAGGCAAGCGACTTGAGCCACAGTACCACTTCCAGCTTTTTCTGTGCATATGGTACAGAGGAATGGAACCCAAAACTTCATGCATGCTAGACAAACACTCTACCACTAAGCCACATTCCCAGCCCCAGCTGGGAATAATAATTTTTTTTCCCCCTGTATATATGCTATCAAGGAATCAGAGTTTCATGCATGCTAGGCAAGTACCCTACCACTAGGCTACACTCCTAGTCCTGTTTGGTTTTGGCTTTTGAGACAAGGTCTGCCTATGTAATATCCAAGCCAACTTGAGTTTCAGTCTTCCTGCATCTGCCTCCCTAGCTCTGGAATTAGAGACATGCACCCCCAACCTCAGCCCTGATCTGTTTTTTTGTTTTTGTTTTGGTGTGTGTGGGGGGGGGGCAGTAATGGGACTTGAACTCTGGGCCTGAGTGTTGTCCCTAAGCTCTTCAGCTCAAGGCTACCTCCCTACCCCTGAGCCACAGCCCCACTTCAGGTTTTCTAAGGATTAATTGGAGATAAGAGTCATCTTTTGTGCTGGGCTGGCTTTGAACCTTGATCCTCAGATCTCAGCTTCCTGAGTAGCTAGGATTACAGGCATAAGCCATCGCACCTGGCTTGTTCTGATCATTTTTGATATATAGTTGGTTAAATCTGCACACACACACACACACACACACACACACACACACACACGCACATTGACACACAATTGTACCTTTTTTAAGACTTCCTGCTTTAGGCCAGGAGGCATGGCTCTAGTAATAACAGAGAAAGCACCTTGCCTGTGTGAGGTCCTGGGTTCAAATTCTGGTACAGTAAAACACAAACTCTCTCCAAATACCCTCACATTCAGGGTATTGGGAGTTTAAACCTCCATATATAGGGGGAAAACAATTCAGTCCAGAACCATCGATGAAGGATAGCAGAAAAGTCCACTGAGGCTGGCTGGCAGAAGGAATGGGCTCTGCTAGTCCTTTAGATTAATCCCCCACCACCTCCCCCTCTCCCCAGGGCCTTCAAAGAGATGTTTCTGGAAGACAGATTCCCAGCTGTGAGGCAGGTCCCCCTGTTTGGAGGGGAGGGGACAAGGTGGCTCTCTGGGTCACAGGATCTACTGTGAGCCAGAATGGCCTGCTTGCTGGGAAATTGATTCTCCCTCCCCCCCCACCTAAGCAGGGAGGGCTGCCTCAAGCCAAAGCTGCAGGGAAAGGTCATGGCCCCTCTTCTCTCTCCTCTGCATCCGGAAAAGAGCCAGTAGAACTAGGCAGAGGGTCTGTCATTGTCTTGCCAGGTGGCCAGGCCCGGAAGGGCCTGCAATCAGCAGGCATTGTGACCAGCAGCACAGCCACCTGTGTCCCTCCCATTTCAAGTGTCACCTCCAAGCCCCTGCATTGAGCAGAGACAGCAGATGGTAATGGTGATCACCCGCGTCCAGGTGCCTGGCACCTTCCATAGTGGGCATACAAGGACCTGGCAGTGCCAGCCTCTAGACGGATGCCAAGAGGCAAAGGAGAAATAAACATCAGGCTGAAGTAAAATGAAGGCTGGGACGGCAAGATGGGCTCCAGGAAAGAAAGGATATCTGTGTGTGTGTGTGTGTGTGTGTGTGTGTGTGTGTGTGTGTGAGCTTCTTTTTTTTTCCCCTCCTCAGAACTAGTGCTCTATCACTTGAGCCACATCCCTCCATCTGGCTTTTGGGTAGCTAACTGGAAGGAAGAGTCTCACAGACTTCTTGCCCTGGTTTGGCTTCGAACCACTGTCCTCCAGATCTCAGCGTCCTGTGTAGCTAGGATTACAGGGAGAGCTACTGACGCCCGACCTGATCAACAACATCTTTATGACAAGAAACTACAATCGACCCCTAAAGAACCACAGCACCAACAGACCACCCGAATGAGGACAATACCTATAATGATAAGGCCGCACCCCAAAACTAGAGACACCGTCTCTTGAGAACCAGATTGCTCTCCTCAGGTAATGACGTGTTATCAACTTCCACCCGCTTCTGCCTCCACTTAAACCTAACGCTCAACTCATGCCTGTACCCCAGAGATGGCTGAAGATGAACGAAGGTGCCAGGTTGGATGGTCTCGAGGAAAGACTTCACCACAAAGCCAAAAGGTTGCAGATGTGAAAAGGCAGAAGCTATCAAGGTATCAAGCTGTCAAGGGTAGCTGGGGGAAGGAAGAGCCAGAAACTGGGGACACCAAGACAGAAAACACCGGTGTGAGAGATGAAGCAGATGAGGTCACTGGACTGGAGCTAAGAGCTAAGCAGAAAAATGTCTTGACTCCTCTCCAAACTCCCACTGCAGCCTCTCATTGGCTGAATCCAGCAGGAGGTCAGTGAGCCAAGCTTTCTGGGAAATGTAGTTTTTGGATGTGTGCCAGTCGCAGAGCTGGGCTCAGGGTTTCGGTGCTGTCTTTGGGCTTTTTTTTTTCCTCCTGGCTTTTTGCTGGTTCATTGGAGATGAGTCTCACAGACATTCCTGTCTGGGTTGGCTTTGAACCTCTGGTCTCAGCCTCCTGGGTAGCTAGGATTACAGGCATAAGCCACAGGCGCCTGGCTGGAAATGTAGTTTTCATGATCTCCTGTTCTAGAATAAAGTGGAACCAGGAAAAGGAGGAGAGAGGAGACCCCTAAGTGACCAGCCTCCAGGACTCAGGGCCCAGGTTCCCTCTCTCTGAAGTTTGCTCAGCTGTCTGCTTACAGGACATTTGCTGGGATCCACTGTCCCATTCCAGCTATGCAATGAAATGGTGGGGATAATGTCTGCAGTAAAGGGCTGAGCTGAAAAACCACCTCCTCGGGGAAGCCATCCATGATTGCATTTTAAAACAGCTCTACCCAGGTCCCATCAACCTGTAGCACACTTGTCACAACAGAAGGCGTATTATGACAATCGTTGGGTGACTTATGGGTGTGATCATTTGCATGTGGTTTGGCTTTAAAGGGCTCATTGTATTGAACGCGTGGCTGTGTGAGGAGCTGATGGGACTTTTAAGAGTTGGGGCTAAGGGAGAAATTATTGGGGTTAATGGGGGAATTCCCCTGGTTAATTCTTTCCAGAAGGCTGTCATGAAGAAGTAAGCCTACCCGCGCTCTACCACGCTGCCAGTGAGCCAGGCCCAGTCACAAGCCACACCCCCGGACTTAGCCACGCCCTTCCCCATTGATCTACGTCGCATAGACAAGCCCCGCCCCGCGGCCCCGCCTACCAACAAGCCACGCCCCCATCCCCACACTTTCCAGTTCCAGAGCCAACTTTAGCACATGGTGGGACAGAGCAAGCAGGTGAAAAGAATGAATGGAGGAGTCCAGTGTGGTATGACGCCCAGGCTGGCCTAGAACTCATAATCCTCCTGCCTCAGCCTCCCAAATGTTGGGGTGACAGGCAGGCACCATGGCTTATTTTTTTTTCTTCTCTTTATAAACCATCCAGCCTCAGGTAATGTGTTACAGGAACACAGCACGAAGACTTTCTTCTCTCATTCTGTTCTCAGTGTGTGTGTGTGTGTGTGTGCCAGTCCCGGGGCTTGAACTCAGGGCCTGGGCCTTGTCCCTTAGCTTTTCTCCTCAAGGTTGGCATTCTACCACTTGAGCCAGAGCTCCCCTTCTACCATAGGCCTGTTATTTATAGATGGATCTTGGTTCATAAATTCCAAATGCTTTTTTTTTTATCTGCTTCACTGCCAGGCCCTTATACATATTCATGAGGTTGCTGCCTGGGAACATTTGAGCTGAGAGAGAGGAGTGGGCTGGCAGAGGGGTGGGGGGAAGCAGAGAGTCCCTGGGGGAAGGGGAGGCCTGGGGTCTGTGTGGATTGCTCCCTGGGATTCCCCCTTCACTTTCAGCTGTCCTGGCAGGAAGGGGAAAGACAACATCCTTGAGGCCATGGTCCAATCCCCCCCACACTGTGGAAAAACACTGCCACTCATTTGAGCCCAGGGCAGGCGCTGTTCCCTAGCTGCAGCTCTCGCTCTGCGTGGAAACTGGACACCCTGGGACCTGCCCAGGACAAGGAGGAATGGTGTGGGGGGAGGTTGATAGAAGAAGGTATTTGTGGTTTGGTCCTCATCCCCAAAATAAACAGAAGCAAAGGATTGGGCCCTATGGAGCAGACTGTGTGTGCATGTGTGTGTGCATGTGTTCTCCAAGTAAGACACAGCAGTACTGAGTGAAACTGTTGATAAATTTTCCAATTCCTCTGCGTGTGTGTGTGTGTGTGTTACTTGGATTTGAACTCAAAGCCTCCTGCTTGCCAAGCCTCCTATCCTCCCCCCCACAGGCCTTTTAGGGGGCTGGAATTACAAGTACACATCATTTTATTTATTGTCAGTCATGGGGCTTGAACGCAAGGCCTGGGTGCTCTTTCACTCAAGGCTAACGTTCTACCATTCTGAGCCACAGTGCCATTTCTGGTTTTCTGGTGGTTGATTTGAAGCAGGAGTCTCATGGACTTTCCTACCCAGGCTGGCACTGAACCAGGATCCTCACATCTCAGCATCCTGAGTGGTTAGGATGCCAGATGTGAGCCATCCGTGCCAGGCTGGTCTTGTCTATCTAAAGTTTAAGCCAAACCTGGCCAACTCCCTCCAGTTCTGATCCACACAGACCTTGGATTTGACCCTGTGTCTTTCCTCAAACCCAAACCAGTCTGGTCTACCCAGGATTGGGTTTGATCTTGGTCTGGTTCCTTCTCAACCAAAGAGTATGCAACACCCTTGGGGATGCATTTCTGTTTGGTCCTAAGGCTTGGAATATGTGTGTGTGTGTGTGTGTGTGTGTGTGTGTGTGTGTGTGTGTGTGTGTGTGTGTATTGGTCCTGAGACTCAGGGCATAGGCCCTGTCTCTAAGTCTCTTTGCTCAAAGCTAACTCTCTACCAGTTGAATCACAGGTCCACTTCCAACATTTTGTTGGTTAATTAGAAATAAAAAAAATATATAGACTTTTCTACCAGGGCTGGCTTCGAACTGAAATCCTCAGGTCACAGCTTCTTGAGTAGCTAGGATTATAGGCATGAGCCACTGGTACCAGACCGGACTTGGGAATTTATTCTCCACATCTTAGGACCTGAGCCAAGCTTTGTCTGTCTCACTACCCGGGTCCACCCCTGCTCTAGTTGCACTAGGCAGAAACCAACTCAGCACCCCGCCCCCAACACCCTTCTCCTCCAAATTCTCAAGCCTTTGAATATTTATCACCCATGATTGACGAGCCCCCCCACACCCGGATTAATGAGAGTAAGAGGATTTTATCCTTCCAATGTGATTATCTGAAATTCATTAACATGGATTTATGGTTCTTTCTCAAGGATTATTATTACAGGGTTTTCGCCACAAGTTAATATACATGTTATTCTTCAAGATTTGGGTATTTTAAAACTGGGAGTGTAAGTAGTTCAGAACATTTGCATTTCATCACAAATTACACACACACACACACACACACACCAAAAGACTTGAGAAAGCTGGGCGTGGTGGCTCACACCTGTAATCCTAGCTACTCAGGAGGCTGAGATTTGAGGATCAAAGCTCAAAGCCAGCCTGGGCACTAAAGAATGTGAGACTCATCTCCAATTAACTACCAGAAAACTGGAAATGGCGCTGTGGCTCAAGTTGTAAAGAGCTAGCCTGGAACTGAAGAGCTCAGGGACAGCTTCTAGGCCCAGAGTTCAAGTCCCATAACTGACTAAAGAAGAAAAAGACTTGAGAGACCTTAGCTGGGCATGGTGGTACATGCCTATAATCTCAACCCTTAGAAGGGTCAAGCCCCATGACCCACAAAAAAAAAAAATAAGATTCATGCTGAGATCTAAGGATGATAGTTCAAAGCCAGCCCACACAGCAAAGTTCCTGAGACTCTTATCTCCAATTAAACACAGAAAAAGCCAGAAGTAGCACCATGGCTCCAGTGGTAGAGCACTAGTCTTGAGCAAAAAAAGAAGCTCAGCAACAGTGCCCAGGTCCAGAGTTCAAATCCCAGGACCAGCACAAATAAAGCTAAAAAAAAAATAAAAATTTAAAGACTTTAAAGCAAGAAAAAAAAAAAAGTTGAAAGTATGGTTCAATTGTTAGAAAGCATTTGTGAGGCAATGCAAGGCCAAAAGCTGGGGTCTTTAGGAGAACATGCCAAATGGAAGTTGCCCCCATCTGAGCTGTCCCCAGCCTCAGTTGCTTTGTTCATGATGGCACTATGACAAGTCCACTGGCCCATGCTAACTGGGACAATTCGGGTCCACCCATCACTTCCTGCCTGTCCTGGCCTTCATAAATTGCAGACATTTTCTGCCAAGGCATAGCCAATCAACTGTCGCCTTTTCTTGGCCCTTCTCTCTCCAGCTCAAGAGCTACAGGGCCATTTCCAGCTTTGGGGGGTTAATCGAAAATAGTCTCCCAGACTTGCTTGTCCAGGCTGGTATAGAACCACAATCCTCAGATTTCAGCCTCCTGAATAGCTCGGATTACAAGCAGCCAGCTCATGAGCTAGTTTTGTTTGGATTCCCCTCTGCCTTTTAGGGAATCCCACCCAGACAATCTCATTTGCATATTCAATTACTCTTTCTTGAGCGCAACTTTTCTCATTATTCACTTGTTGGTTTACTTTTACTGGTTTGCTTGGTTGACTGGCTGGTTGGGGTTTTTTTGTGTTTTGGGGTTTTTTTTTGAGAGAATGCCTCAAAGCTGACATTGAATTTTTAATTTTTTTTTTAAATTTGTGCCAATTTCAGGAATTGAACTCAGGGCCTGAGAGCTACCTCTGATCTTTTCTGCTAGAGGCTAGTGCTCTATCACTTGAGTCACAGTTCTACTGCTGTCATTTTTTGCTAATTGATTGGAGATAAAAGTCCCATGGATTTTCCTGCCTAGGCTGGCTTTGAACTGCAGTTCTCAGCTCTTGGCCTTCCTGAGTAGAAATGTCTTCAAGGAAGAAATGTATCCTGGGAAAATGGCTCCTTTCAGCACAAAATGCATTTAAGGAAAATGTTTAAGGGAGAAAACTTATCTTGGGGACATATATTTGCCTTGGAGGGAAAGTGTAGTAGAATCCCTCCTTTCTGTGAGAAGATGCTCAGCTTCAATGACCTAAGTTTAATGGGCAGAGATCCATCTCAGAATCTCTGGCCCAACTGACCAAACTGTGACTTCCTCCAACCAGGCCACACTTTTGTGGTCTCCACCCCGCCCCCCCCAAGATGCCCTTCAACTGTGAATCCACCAATGGATAAGTCCACGGATGATGTCAGAACCCCCTGTGAGCCAGTCACAGAGCAGGCTTTCAACCCATGCACTTTCTAGTCACAAATCACAACACTCAGAATCCCCAGGCTGAAAGGAAAAAGGACAAGAGATGTCAGAAAGAAAAGGTGGAGTTCAGTCAGACCGTGGCTCAGGTCTGTAATCCTAACTACTCAGGAGGCTGAGATCTGAGGATCGTGGTTCAAATCCAGCCCAGGCACTAAAGACCGTGAGACTCTTATCTCCAATTAATCACTAAAAAAGGGGAAGTGGTGCTGTGGTTCAAGGGGTAGGGCGGTAGCCTTGAGCTGAAGAGCTCAGGGACAACACCCAGGCCCAGAGTTCAAGTCCCATGACCCACCAAAAAAAAAAAAAATGGATGGAGATCCTTTCGGGGGTGAAAGGACACCCCTCTTTGATAAAAGGATGGGGGAGATGGAGGAAGAGTCTGGAAATAAGACTGAATTGTTAGGAACTGTATTCATGTCTGTGATGATAAAGAAGCTTGTGCTAATGAGGCTTTTAACTGCACCTGGCTCTGCCTCACACCAGGCATCTTTCTAGGCATCAGCTCATAATTAATCCCAAGGAGAGAGGGAAGAGACTCAGGTGAGGGGAGACCCGGCTCACAGTTCTGTATCCTTAGGTGGCAGTGGTGACGCCAGATAGATAGATAGGCCATATATATGCGTCTATATTATTTCTATGATTTACTTTGGGGGCCTGAGGTTCAAACCCAGGGCCTGACTCATGGGAGTCGTGCTGTACCACTTGAGCTATGCCTCCCACCCTTAGTCTCTTGCTTGACTCAAATGTCCCTTCATGGTTCTCTGGAAAGAGCTGCAGGCACCCCCCAGGCTGCCCCTGCTGGCTTTTGTTTTGGTTTGTTTTGCAGTAATGAGGACTGAACCCAGGGCTTACAGGGCAAGTGCTACATCACAGAGCCACGCCTCTACTGTGGAACCCCGCCTCAACAGCTAAACACGCCCCACCCCAAGCCCCACCCCTGACACTGAGCCACACCCTCTCCGATTGTTATCTTTGAGGGCTAATTTTGCCAGGTGTTCCCAGGGACTTTTGAAGATTTGGTTATTGAGGTCCCCCAATACACTAGGATTGTGTGACTTCAGCAGGCGTCCATGCTTGGGACATTATGGACTATCTGGACACAGGTGTGAGTAGTCATGTGTATACATTTATCCAGGCTCTGAGCATAGGGGGACAGATGGGAGGACATGACCTTTGTGTTATTGCGGAAGACTGGGTACAGACAGAAATGCACAGCAAAGTAGACACCGGTGCCTCTCACCTGTAACCCTAGCTACTCAGGAAGCTGAGATCTGAGGACAAAGGTTCAAAGCCAGCCTGGGCAGGAAAAGTCCATGAGACTCTTACCACCTTAAGTGGAAAAGCTTAGGAACAGCACCCAGGTCTTGAGTTCAAGGCCCACGACCAATAACACACAACAATTCTGTACTGAATATTCATCGCTTTTACACCATCTGAAGTTGTAAAATCCTAAAGCAAACGATCAGAGGCCAGGGGCCAGCTGTCCTGTGAGTGTGTACAGCTCTGTGAGAATCTCTACATCTGAGTGTATCTTCGTCTAGTTAACTCTTCTGTGCTCATTGGTGCCCCAGGGACAACAGGCAGCCTGCCTTACTTTGCCCATACCTCACGAATGGCACAACCACACCATGAAACACACTCCTCCCACAGGAAAACGCCTCCCTGTGAATAACCAGGGTTCCCCCTGCACGCTGGCCGTGTCCATGTTATGTCCACTCAAAAGCCACACGCATTCCACCTGTCGGTGAATGCTCAAGAACAGCAAAGCTGGGCACTAGCTTATCTACTTAGGAGGAGTCCATGGGGAAAGCGAGAATCACAGTTCTAGGCCATCAGGGGCACCAAGATGGAAAAGACTCCATGTCAGTGGTGGGGTGTGGTGGCCCTGTCATGTCGGGATGTCAGGAGCACAGATCAGAGGATGGCAGTCTAAGCCCATCTCAGGCACGAGACAAGAAGACCGGAACTGGAAAAAGGAGTTGGAAGTGAAGCTCTGCTGGAGGTGTGGCCTAAAGCTGGGGGCGTGGCTTATGAGGTGGGCGTGGCACAAGTGGTAAGGGGTGTGGCTTACTAATGGGGCGTGGTTAAAGGGGGCGTGGCTCAATGATAGGGCCTGGCTCAGCGGTGGGGACATGGCTGGTGACCAGGCATGGCTGAGTGGTAGAGGGTGTGGCTCTGGTGGCAGAAGGGTGTGGCTCACCCAGAGCCCGATGCCCTGAGTTCAAACCCCAGTACCACTAAAACACAAAAAACGGAGGCCGGGAGCTTGGCCTAGTGGTAGAGTGCTTGCCTAGCATGCACGAAGACCAGGGTTCGATTCCTTGGTACCACATACTTAGGAAAAGCCAGAAGTGGTGCTGAGGCTCAAGTGGTAGAGTTCTAGCCTTGAGAAAAATCTGGCCCTGAGCTTAAGCCCAGGACTGGTTAAAAAAAAAACACACACACACACTGGTTAAAAAACAAAAATGGGACAGCTGTGCCCTTGCATGTGTCACCCGGATGTCACTTGCACCCACCTGCCAGCACCGGCAAACACTACACTCCTCTCAGGGGGAGGTGACATTTGTGCACCCTCTGCCAACTGCCTAGTGGCTTCCTAGCCAGCTCATTAGCGTTGCGGTGAGGGCTGAAGTGTTCCCGCAGAGCTGATGTTTTACTAATAAGCTGGGTGTCCTGCTGGGATCCCCAAGGCCAGCTGGGGTTCTGATGTCCTGCTGGGGTCACGTGGTGCTCACAAGGGCTAATGGAGTCAGCCCCAGCTGAAGTCAGAGAAGCAGCAAATCCTTCCTTCTCACCAAACCTAATGTCTGTGTGTGTCACATCCACAGTCCCATTTCCAGATAGTTAGGGACCCAGGCACCCCCAGGGGGTCACATTTACAGCTGGATCTCTAGATCTGGCATTGTGCCCAGAGCTGTGCCACACTGATGGGTGCCACACTGGGGGTGGCTTCTCACCTGTCATTTACAGTGAGGGCTGGGACAACAGACCTGTCATGGCGCTGAAGGCTGTGCTACTCTCTGGAGCAACTGATACACTAAGGGATTTTGTTTGTTTGCTGGTTTGAACTCAGGGCCTCATGCTGTTCAGCTTCCTTGCTCCTAGCTCGTGGTCTACCACTTGAGCCATGCCTCCAGCCTGGCTTTTTGCTGGTTAACTGGCAATGGAGATTCTGGGTCTTTTCTTCTCCAGGTTGACTTTGAATCAAGAGCATCTAGGTCTCAACCTCCTAAGTAGTGAAGACGACCGTGGTGAGCCACCAGCACAGATCAGATCTGAATCGCACGGGTTATAAAGTTACAGCATGAACGGCTTCAATCATACACTGGGCTAAAACATACGCGTTTGGTAGCTAGACAGTGTAATGGAGAGATAACATTTTCCCTTTGTGGTGGGCCAGCCTCTGGATGGGGAGCAGGGATGAGGCTTAGTGACCCTCAGGGGTCTAACAGGAAGACGGATTTCCAAGGAGGAAACTGGGGGCTCTAAAGTCATGAGTGGGAGAAAAGCCCCCAAAGACAGCAGAGCAAACCGTACATCAAGAGCTTCGGGACCACCAGATAGGGTGACTCACACCTTTAATCCCAGCACTTGGGAGGCTGAGACAGGAGGATCGTGAGTTCAAGGCTACTCTGGACTCCACAGTGAGACCCCCATCTCAAAGACTTATAAAAACAAAAAAAAAATTACAAAGAAAGACCTGAAACTCAACCCGATTGACCCTCCAGTGCCGCAGGGACTGGAGCTGGGGGAGGGGCGTGACTCAGTGTGTAGTTTGAGGTTCTTCCATGGATTTTCCCAAAAGCTGTAGATCCCCTCATGTCTCTGGCATCCCCGCCACAGAGCGATGCCAAGCCCAGGAGTTGGTGTGTAAACACCCCCAATTTGTCCCATCCATAAAACCACGCCCCTTCTGGCCCCGCCCAGACTTGTGAGCCCCGCCCAGCCCTTCCAGACAGGACCTTCTCTTCAGTCAGGTTCAAAGCCCTCCCTTCCACAAGCCTGAGCACACTTCAGGGTCAGGCAGGTGGCCAGCTGCCACCTGCACCCCTTGGCCACCTTACCCTTCCAGATGGATGGATGGGGCCACAGGGAGCAGGCTGTGATAAATTAATCATCCAGCTGGAGTGAGCTACCACCCTCCGCCATCCATTCATTGGCTGGGTCCCTCTCGAGGGAGGCCAGAGGAACCGCAGGGCAAGGGGAAGTGGCTCGCTTCATTAATTAGTTCTAATTGAGATATCTTTACAAATATCCTTCTATTGAAGGACACGATTCCATCTGTTTCCGGGGAATTTTGTCACCTCTATTTATCTCTTGGCCCTGGAGGAGGACTGAAATGAAAAGATAAGAAAGAGGACTAGGCAGAGGGTTGGGGTGCGCTCTGTGGGTGTGCTTCTGATAATGACACCTGAGGTGACAGGGGACGAGGAGGAAGGCCCACTCTGAGCAGGGAGAAAGAGACAAGAGGCAGAGACTGAGGGCCGCTCTGAAACACTGGAAGAGACAAGCAAAGAAAGTTTGCAGCAGAGAGGACCAGAAATGGGACAGATGGAACCATGGCTGGGCAGACAGATTTTCCACTGTCTTTTCCAGCCTCCATCGCCTGCTCTCCTCAGCTCCCCAGCCTCCACCCCCACCCATCCACAGCTCACAGCAGCCACACTCGTTTCTGATTCCTCTGTGGCCCTGGCGCCCTCCCCTCCTCTCCCTCCTCACCCCCTCCCTGCACAATCATCTCCCTTGTTCTGAATAAGCTGCAGCTGTGGTCGAGCTGTTTCTCCTGGAGGCCAGCGCTGGGTGTCTGGGTCCTAAAGACACAGCTTCCGGGGTGGCCGTGACAGGACAGGGATAGCAGAAGGAATGGGAATTTGGGTGCACATTTTCACTCCCTGCTCCCATCTGAGCTCATTCTCAAGTGTCCCAGGGGATCAGACACCCCTCCCCACCACACACACACCAAACTCTCTGGGGCTTTCATCCTCAACCACTCATCTACTTCTTCCTGTCAGGAGACCTCACAAGTTTGAGATTTGTTCATTCTCTCTCTCTCTCTCTCTCTCTCTCTCTCTCTCTCTCACACACACACACACACACACACACACACACACATACACACACACCTCCTACTTCCTGGCAAGAGCCTATGGTAAGAAAAAATCCCAGAGAGATAGACAGATGCAACAGGCAGGCAAACATAGACACATAGAGATGTCCAAGAGAAACGAGAGACAATCAGAAACCAAAGAGACACAGGGAAGCAGAGACTGAGATAAACTCAGAGACAGAGGAAGAGAGAGATACACATTAAAACACAGAAATAGGGCTGGGAGTTTGGCCTAGTGGTAGAGTTGCTTGCCTAGCATGCACGAAGACCCGGGTTCGATTCCTTGGTACCACATACATAGAAAAAAGCTGGAAGTCGTGCTGAGGCTCAAGTGGTAGAGCTCTAGCCTTGAGAAAGTCCAAGGACAGTGCTCAGGCCCTGAGCTCAAGCCCAGGACTGGCAAAAATAAAAAAAATAAAAAAACAGAGAGATAACCACCCATGGTCACTGAGAGTGACTGTGTGTGTGTGTGTGTGTGTGTGTGTGTGTAGTGTCTGTGTGTGTCTGTGTCTGTGCTAGTACTAGTGATTGAACTCCGGGCCTGGGCCCTGTCCCTTGGGTTTTTCTCTCAAAGCTGGTGCTCTACTACTTGAACCACAGTTCCATGTCTCCTTCTGGCATTTTTTGCTGGCTAACTGGAGTTAAGAGAGTCATGAATTTCCTGCCTAGGCAGGAACTTAGATGATCACACCCAGCCTCCTGAGTTGATTACCAACGTGAGCCACCAGATCCCAGCGACACTCTCATCTTACGGAACTAAAGACGACGCCCTAAACATCTCTGGCCAAATTCCTCTGCGTACTGGAACCTCTCTGACCACCCGGGACATTTCCACACCTATCTCAAAACTTTGGTCTGCTTGCAATTTTCCCTTTGCCCTATAGGATGCCGGTCGCCTCTTGCCACTGAGACTTCCATCTCTCTTCCTTCTCTCTGGAGGGTGACTGCCTCTCCCTTCACTTGGCTTAAAGTCCTTTCAGACTTTAAGACTCAATTAAGGAGCTGGAGATGTGGGTCTGTGCTTGCCTAGCATTTGTTGGGGGGGAGGGGTAAGGACTCAATTTAGGCATCACCACCTCCAGGAAAATTCCATTGCAACCAGGCTGGTTTTGGTACCTCTCCTCTGCCCCCACAACGTTCTGGAAATATCCCTGTCACTACCCATACCATGCCATGTCACAGGGACTGCTGATGGGATTGAGCTAGGATCTTGGCGGAGGCTCTAGTCAGGGCTTTTTGACCTACAGAGGACATCCAGGGCTTCTCTCCCACAGGCTAGGCAAGTCCTATACCTGGAAGCCACGCCCCATGACAAAGCCACGCCCAGTACAAACCCATACCCAGTCGTATGGCCACACCCACAACCCAACCACGCCCCACCACAGGCCACGCCCCCACCAAACAGCCACACCCCCGGCAGTGAGTCACAACCCCAAACCACGCCCCCTACAAATAGGCACTGAGTCTGCATCTTGTCACTTAGCAGAAGCCAGCTGTCCACAGCTGAGAACAGGTAAACATGGTTGCTGGGGGTCAGGTGCTGCTTTCCACCTCCTTGACCTTGACTCTGGTCCAGCTCCCATCCTCACACACCTGGAGAAGCGTGCATGCCTGTGTTATCGTTTGTTGTTTTTGAGTTAGGCTCTCATCACTGGCCTTAAAACTCAACAACATCCTCCTGCTTCAACTTCCTGTGTGCTGGGACTCTAGGCATGTCCTATTATGCCCTGCTCTTAGTATTGTTCTCCTGCAGACAACCCTCCATAGCATTCATTCTGTTTCATGCATACATTTAACTAGTATTTACTCAGCACCTACTATATGCTAAGGTTGCAGACTAGACACTGTGACTAACAGTCACCAAATGGCTTGAAAACAAATGAGTAAAACAAAAGCCCCACCTACAGGACAGGACCTTATATGATATGGAGAATCCATGAAGATACGTGTGTGTGTGTGTGCGCGCGCGCGCGCGCGCACGCCAGTCCTGGATTTGAACTCAGGACCTAGGCACTATCCCCAAGCTTTTATGCTCAAGACCAGCACTCTACCGATTGTACCACAGCCCCACTTCAGACTCGTTGATGGTTAATTGAAGATGAGTTTCATGGATTTTACTGTCTGGGCTGGCTTTGAACTGTGATCCTCAGATCTCAGCCTCCTAAGTAGCTAGGATTACAGGTGCCTGCCACTGTGCCCAGCTCAGACAAGATAAAGAAGTCAGCAATACAAAATCTGTTAGAGGTACAATCAGAAAAAAGAGGACAAGGAGAGGCCAGGCAGTATACAGACATCCAATTTAAAGTACCTACAAGACATCTCCCCATGAAGCTATGACTCTAGGCACTTCCTTCCCTCATCTGCTCTTAATCTCCCCCTCACCCATACTGTACTAGTCAAGACTGAACTTTAGTACAATTCTCATTTCTACCCCAGGACTTTTGTACATGCTTCTGCCTGTAACTTTCTCTCTAGATACCCTTCCTCCCTTCCTTCAGATTCTGCAGATTCTGCTTTGCTTCTGGGGTGAGGGGAAGCTCTGGGGCCGGGGAGGGGTGATGTGCCCCCTCTTTTATTGCTTCAATGCTTATGTTAAAACATAAGATAAGCCGGGCACTCATGACTCACGCCTGTAAGCCCAGATACTCAGGAGGTTCAAAGCCAGCCTGGTCAGTAAAGTTTGTGAGACTCTTATCTCCATCGAACCACCAAAGAGCCAGAAATGGAACTGTGAAGCCAGGCAGGGTGACTCACACCTGTAATCCTAGCTACTCAGGAGGCTGAGATCCGAGGATCACGATTCAAAGCCAGCTTGGGCCCTAAAGAACGTGAGACTCTTAACTCCAATCCCTTAGTAGAAAACGGGAAGTGCGGCTGTGGCTCAAGGGGTAGGGCAGTAGCTAAAGAGCTCAGGGACAACGACCAAGCCCAGAGTTCAAACTCCATGACAGAAGAAGAGGAAGACGAAGGAGAAGAAGAAGAAGGAGAAGGAGAAGAAGAGGAGGAGGGGGAGAAGGAACAAGAAGAAGAAGAAGAAGAAGAAGAAGAAGGAGGAGGAGGAGGAGGAGGAGGAGGAGGAGGAGGAGGAGGAGGAGGAGGAGGAGGAGGAGGAGGAGGAGAAGAGATTCTCCTATCTCTGCCTCCCGTGTAGCTGAGATTATAGGTGGGCCCAACCTGAGCTTAGGTCTCTTCCTCCTGCCCTCCCTCCCACTTCCTTCTTTTGTGGAACTGGGATTTGAAATCAGGGCCTCATGCTCAAGCTTGGGCTTTGGTATTGATTGGGAAAGCACTGAAGAGGCCTGTGCTGAAGGCTGCTTAAACATTTCCCACGCTTTCTGGGAACAAGAAGGTGCTCCCTAAATGAAACACCCCTGCCCTTCTTCTCCTCCCTTCCCTGCAGTCCTCACAAAGCTGAGAGGGAGACTGGAGGAAGGCAGAAGGCAGAAGATACAGGTAGACCTGCTGCAGGCTCTGGAATGGCAGACAGCCTGGCAAGAGGGCTGCCAGCATGAAGACTGCTGGAGGATTTACAATCTCCAGGGAGAAGCCGTTCTGCCAAAGGCTCTCCTCCAGCGGAGATGGTTTATGGCTGGGAAGGACCCAAAGCTGGAGGCAGGGGCAGGCTTCCTCCGGCTTGGTCTTCTCCATGCTTGGGAGTGGGGGTGGGGGAGAAACTGCTTGTGTGGATAATGGAGTGGAGAGGGAATTCACGCTGCTGAGATTTCTAAATCCATCTGCCTCTCCCAAATTAGCCTTCGCGGCCATCCCACCATCTCTCACTGAGCACCTACTGTGTGCCTGCCTGCTGCGCCCATTCCCTCTCCTCAGTCCCCAGGAAGTAAACTGGATTTAGACACACTTAAGTATTTATTCCAGCTGAGCACCGGCGATAACCATCTGTCATCCTAGCTATCCAGGAAGCTGAGATCTGACGGCCGTAGTTCAATGCCAGCCTGGGTAGAAAAGTCCGTGAGACGCTTATCTCTAGTGAACCAACCAAAAGCTGGAGGTGGAGATGTGGCTCAAATGGTAGATGGCCAAAAGAAAAAAAAAAGGCTAAGGGCTAGTGCTCAGGCCTTAAGTTCGAGCCCCAGTCCTGGCATATGTGTGTGCGCACACACACACACACACACACACACTACCCAGGGGGTAGGATAGACTCAGTTCTCCTTGACTAATGAGCAAAGTGAAGTTTAGAGAGATTAAATAATTTCCCCCAGGGGTCATAACAGCTACTAAATTGCAGGCTCGAATTCAACCCCAGATATAGTTAACTCAAAATGCTACCACTAACTGATCATCTGCTATGAAAGGCAGTAGACTGGGAACTTTCCAATACAACATGTTGGACACACACGCGGTGCTGGGTAGTTCTGTTGGAGACATAAAATGAAGGCCTGGGAATAGGGCTTAGTGGTAGAGTGCTTGCCTAGAATGCATGAAGCCCTAGGTTCGATTCCTCAGTCCCACATACACAGAAAAGGCTGGAAGTGGTGTTGTGGGTCTAGTGGTAGAATGGTAGACTTGGGCTAAAGAAACTCGGTGCCTGGGCAGATGGATGGCTGAACGATAGATGATGGATAGTGGAAAGAAGGCTGCGTGGATGGCTGGGTGGGTACAGAGATGGTTGCAGGATGGATGGATGGATGGATGGATGAGTAGAGAGATTGATGAAAGGATGGATGATGGATGATGGGCGACAGGTGATGAATGATGATGGCTGGGTGCAGGGATGGATGATGGATGGAAAGACAGACTGGGCACGAGACGAGCTGGTGGATGCCTGGATGGATGGATGGACGGGAATCCGGACAGCAGGACTCTCCCCACAGCAGTCACTGGAGACTTCCTCTCTGATCAGTGTGAGGTGCATGGAGAAAGTTGGGGGGCGGGAAAGGTAGTTTCTCAGACTCCTCAGAACCCCTCGTGTCACAGCCCCATCCCAGGACCCACCGGCAATCGTTTGGTATTTTCACCTCACCCACAAATCCCCTTGGCAAGGCACAGGAGGAGGAGGGGACACACACGACACCAGCCTTCAGCAGGTGACAAGAATCAACCCAGCTACAAAGGCGCCAGAGCAGAGGCACCGGGGCCTTCTCATGTACACTTGCACACATGAAAACATGCCACGCGTGCACACTGACACACTTACGGAATCCCCTGTCACTCATGCACGAGGGCCATGATGTGCATGCCAAGACAGCAAACCCATTGGCAAAGACTTATTGGCACACAGTGGCACGCGCCTCCATGCATGTGCACACACAATTCCAGTTCGGAGACTTGTGTGTGCACACAGTCTACATGCCAGCGCCGGTGTTTGCACAGGGGCACGCATGTGTGCGTGCATGGACACACTCACACTCGGGAGGAGAGAGAGGGGAACTTGGCTCTGGCTTCAGTCTCCTCCCCCATATCTATGCATACCCCAAGACACAGGCAGCAACATACACACACATGCCCAGACAGAGCCTGGCAATGTCACTCCATGTCACACACACACACACACACACACACACACACACACACACACTCTGGGTTCATCTAGTGGCTTCCAGTGTGAGAACTTGCACCTTGTGTCCAGCTCAGGACCACCTCTGGGCAGAGCCCCCCACAAATACTTGTGTGCACCCTGAGCGAGCCGAGCCCCCTTTCTTTCTGGGAGGAGCAGTGTAATGGTTGGGGGGGGATAGATAGGTGGGGGGGTTGGCACGGCCTGGGCCCTTGCCTTGTATTGGGGTGAATCGTGCAAAGACATTGGGGCAGGTGGGGAGGGGCCGGGCTGGGGCGAGTTTGCAAGGGGGGCGCCCCCTTCCTTCTGAAGAGAGGGGAAGCCAGGACACCGAGGGGGAGGGGAGGGGGTGGCCCCATCCCCACCCCCCACCCACACACCTGCCAGCCAGGGTGGGCAACTCGAGGGGGGGTGCAGAAAGAGTTGGCACTTGGGAGGGAGAGGAGAGACAGCGGAGAGAGAGGTGCAAAGTCTGAGACAGCGCCGCAGGGATGGAGACCAGACAGGGGAGAGAGGGGGAGACTGAGAGAGGGAGGAAGTGTGCCGAGACAGGCGGAGCCGCCCCCTCCCCAGACCACCCGCCCCCTCTCTCCCGGGGTCCCCCTCCCCCTGGCACCCCACTCCGCTGGGACCCGCTCCATTCCGCAGCCCTGGCCGCCCCCCTCCCGGGGTGTGTGTGGGGGGGAGCTGGAGGGAGCCCGGCTCCGTTCATAATGGACCCCCCTATCCTCCTCCTCCTCCTCCCCTCGGGCACGGCGAGCCGCGGGGGGCCGCGGAGGGGTCTCGGGGCTCCCTCCGCCCCCGCCCCGCCACGGCCGGGTCCTGGGGGGCTGCGGGGACCGGGGGTGACGGGGTGACGGGTGGCCCGCGCCCCCCCCCCCCCCCCGCGCACTCACGATCTTCTCGGAGGAGCCGGCGCGGGGCGCGGTGCCGTTGAGCCCCACGAGCGAGGGCAGCGTCTGCGACATCCAGTTGGTGACCATGGCCATGGTACTCAGCACCGCCCCGATCTTGAGCAGCGGCACCGACATCGCGGCCCCGCCGCATGCCCCGCCGGCCCCCCGGCGCCGAGGGGGACCCCGAGGAGGAAGACGCCGCCCCCCCCCCCGCTCTCGATCCCCGCCGTGCGCCGCCCCGCGAGGGGGGACCCCTCGACCCAGCCGTGCGCCGCCCCGCGAGGGGAACGGGGGACCCCCCGAGACGGAGGCAGAGCGGGGACCCCCCGCGGTCCACCACGGTCTGGGGGCCACCCGGGACGCGGGCTGCGGCTGGGCGCCTCGCGGGCGCCGCTTATAAAGCGCTGGCCCCCCGCCCCCCTGCACCCCGCCTCCCGCACCCCGCCTCCGCGCCGGGCACTTCCAGCCGCCTGACGTCACGGCTCCCGCCCCGAGCCTGGCGGGGGTCTGGGGGCGCCCCCACCCCGGCCTCCGCACCCCCTCCTCTGGGGCCAGCAGGTGGGGGACCCCCCACTTTCTAAGTCTGTCCCTCCCGGGGGGGCTCCCATCCCCTCCCCCCGAGGGTCTCCCGGGGCCCTGCGGAGACCCCACCCTGGAGAGGGGGTGCGGCCCATCACGACCCCCCCCCCGGAGCTGGCAGGGGGCAGTGGGGGTCAGCACGTCTCCACCCACCTGCTACAGCGAGGGCTCCCCCAAACGCGGAGGGACACGGGGGAGAGACGGGACCCCCTTACTCTGGGGGAGAGACAGGACTTCCGTGCGCTCTAGGGGACAGACAGGGCCCCAAGCACGCGGGGAGGGGGGGACGGGACCCCCATGCGCCACGGGGGGGACGGGACCCCCATGCGCCACGGGGGAGGACGGGGTCCCCATGCGCTCCGGGGGAGGACGGGGCCCCCATGCGCTCGGGGGGGGGATCGGGACCCCCATGCGCTCCGGGGAGGACGGGACCCCCATGCGCTCCGGGGGGGACGGGACCCACATGGGCTCCGGGGGGAGACGGGACCCCCATGCGCTCAGGACGCACATGCGCCCCCACGCGCTCCCAGGCAGATGGCGCCCTCGTGCGCTCCCAGGGGAGGGACGGGACCCCCGTACGCTCGGAGGGGGGCTCGAGCGGGGGGGGGGGGGGACCCCGGGTGGAGCTGGGGAGCTCCCGGGCCGGCGCGGGCCCCGCGGGGTGACCAGGTCCCCGGGGCAGGGCTGGGTCGCCCCCTTCCCCCCGCCCCATCCCCAGTCCGGGATGGTGAACTCGAACCTGGGGCCGGGCGGGACTGGGCCCTGGGCGGGGCGGGGCTCGGGCCCGGCGGGCCGCGGGGCTCGGTCCGGGCGTCCGGCCGCCGCTCTGCCCCCTCCCGGCGTCCCCGCGTCACCCCGCGCCGTCGCCCGCCGTCTGGAGGCGGCCATGACTCAGCCTTTGCGGCCGCCGCCGCCGGCCAGGGCTGGCAGAGGGGGGACCGGCGCCAAGCTGGGGGGGGGGGGCGATGGCAGGGAAGTGGGGGTCGTCGCGGGCCGTTTGCGGGGCTCCCCCGGGGGACCCCCACCCCCCGGCCACGACCTCTCCGCGCCCGCCGCGCGCGCGTCCTCCACCACCCAGGGGCCGCGCAGCTCACAGGTGCTTCGGAGGTTTATTTAACACCTACTATTGTCCAGTCACCGAGAGCGGCCAGACATGCCTGACTGCGGCTGGGAGGCGACAGGACGGGGGAGGGGGGAGGAGGCCTGGTGCGGTGGCCCTGGCCGGTTCATCTCAGCCACTCAGGGGGCTGAGGTCTGAGGATTCTCGGTTCAAGGCCACCCCGGGGAAGGAAAGTCTGTGAGACTCTGATCTCCCATTAACCACCACCAAAAAAGAAACAGAAAAAGGCAGAAGTGGCGCTGTGGCTCAAGTGGTAGAGCGCCTAGCCCTGAGTGGAAAAAAAAAGCCCAGGGACAGAGCTTGGACTCTGAGTTCAAGCCTCATGACCAACAGAAAGAAAACAGAAAAGAGGATTAAAGCATCCTAGACATTGATTGATTGACTGATTGATTGATTGATTGCGGGGATTATCCTTCTGCAAGGCACCTAAGGAAAACTGCATGTCTCTCCCCTCTGCTCCTCACCCCTCCTCTCTGCTCTGTCCCACCAGCTCATCTGGGGATTTCCTGGCCACAGGGTTTGACCAAACCCCTCCAAGTCAATCCCCAATCCCCAGAAACACCCAGCATGCCTTGCCTTGGGGCGGGCTCCCCAGAGACCTCAGCCAGTGCTGCAGGATTTTGTATTTTTATATTTCGCACTTTCCCTCACCCTCTCCAGACATCTGGGCCCCTAACCACTCTCCAGCCTCTGCCCTATTTCAGTTTATTTACTTGGTTGTTTATTGTCAGCCCTGGGGTTTGAACTCAGGGCCTGGGCACTGTCTCTGAGCTTCTTTTGCACTACCACCTGAGCCACAGCTCCACTGTGAGTTTTCTGGTGGTTCACTGGAGTCTCACCGTCTTTCCTCTCTGAACTGGCTTTGAACCACGATCCTCATGTCTCAGCCTCCTGAGGGATTACAGGTACCTGACCTCCTCCTCCTCCTTCCTCTCTCTCTTTTTCTCCCCCCAACAAAGCCTTCTGCATGCTCCATAAGCAGCTTACAACTGATCTAACTTCCTCACCTCTTCCTCCTCTTCCTCTTTTTGTACTCAGGACTAGCACTCTACCACTTGAGCTACAGATCTACTTCTGGCTCTTTCTGCCGGCTCATTGGAGGGAAGGGTCTCATTGACTTTAGTCATAGGACTTGAACTCTGGGCCTGAATGCTGTCCCTGAGCTCTTCAGCTCAAGGCTATCGCTCTACTACTTGAGATAAGAGTCTTTGAACTGCAATCCTCAGATCTCAGCCTCCTGAATAGCTAGGGTTACAGGTGTGTGCCACAGACGCCTGGCTCAAGCAATTTCTTAACTAGAGACTTGCAACTAGGCCCAACAATTCCATCTCCTCCTGCCGCCCCCACAAAGAATATTTAATCAGGCCCAGAGTTTGGCCTAGTGGTAGAGTGCTTGCCTAGCATGCAGGAAGACCCGGGTTTGAGTCCTTGGTACCACATACTTAGAAAAAGCCAGAAGTGGTGCTGAGGCTCAAGTGGTAGAGCTCTAGCCTTGAGAAAAATCCGAGGACAGTGCTCAGGCCCTGAGCTCAAGCCTAAGACTGGACAAAAAAAAAAAAAAAAAAAGAAAGAAAGAAAAAGGAAAAAAAAAGAATATTTAATCAGAGGACATGGTCATGAATATTCATGAGCAGCGCTTTCCATAATGAATGAAACCACATGTCCATACCTGGAAAAGGACTAAATGAAGGCTCTATAGCAACACCAAGGAATGTCTCTTAGACTTAAAAGCAACAAGCAGGGCTGGGAGTGTGGCCTAGTGGTAGAGTGCTTGCCTAGCATGCATGAAGACCCAGGTTCAACTCCCCAGTACCACATACACAGAAAAAAACCAGAAGGATGCTGTGGCTCAAGCGGTAGAGCTCTAGCCTTGAGAAAGCCCAAGGACAGTGCCCAGGCCCTGAGTTCAAGCCCCAGGACTAAGAGGGAAAACAACAAAGAGGAGAAAGCATTCACATACAGATACCACAAAGTAGATGAACCTCAAAGTATTTTGCTAAGTGACAGAAGCTCAACAGAAAAGGACACATATTTTATGATTCCACTTAGACAAAGTATCCAGAAAATTGACAGGGACAGAGGAGATTTTGGACTGCAGGAGTCCTCACGTGGGGGTGACAGAAATTTCTTGAAACTGGGTTGGAGTGGTGGTTGCGTAACTCGGTACATTTATGAAAACATATTGAGCTGTAATACGTCAACAGGTGGATTTTATAACTCTACAAAGCTGCTCAAAAGTTGCTCACTGAAGCCAGGTGCCATGGCTCACGCCTGTAATCCTAGCTACTCAAGAAGCTGAGATATGAGGATCAAGGTTCAAAGCCAGCCCGGGCACAAAAGGACCTGAGACTCTTCAATTAACCTCTAGAAAATGGGAAGTGGGGCTTAGCTCAAGAGTAGGGTGGTAGCCTTGAGCTGAAGAGCTCAGGGACAGTGCCCAGGCCTAAGGGTAGGGTAATAGCATTGACCTGAAGAGCTCAAGGACAGTGCCTAGGCCAAGTTCAAGTCCCATGACCTCCCACACACACACACACAAAAAAGCTGCACACTGTGTGTAGCTCACGCCTGTCACCCTAGCCACTCAGGAGACCTGAGATCTGAAGATCATGGTTCAAAACCAACTGGGCCAGCAAAGTCCATGAGACTCTGATCTCCAATGAACCACCAAAAAACCAGAAGTACTGCTGTAGCTCAAAGTGGCAGAACACTAACCTTTAGTGAAAGAGCTCTGGGACAGCACCAGAGCCCTGAGTTCAAGCCCCAGTACCAGCAGAAAATATTCGAGAATTTGAATCCCTACCAAACACGTACAGACGTCTCATCATTTTCCTTTAAACAGCACAGCCTTACAGCTCTTTCTATAGCTTCAGCTGCATTAAATATTCTAAGTCACTTAGAGACAAGTCAAATTTGGCTCTGCAAAGCTACATCGTTATGCATGCAGAGATTTAGGCACCCATGACAACAACCCGAATCTCCTGAATCCCAACTCCCTGGAAATACCTGACAGGCACGCTCAGATGCCTCCAAGATTGAGATAAGGCAGACTGAGTAAGGCTTGAACTCAGGCCTGAGCTTCTTTGTGCTCAGGGCTGGAGTTCTACCACTTGAACCACAGCACCACCTCCAGTTTTGTTTTGCTTATTTAGTGGTTCATTGGAGATAGAAGTCTCATGGAGACTTTTCTGCCCGGACTGGTTCGGAACTACAATCCTCAGATCTCAGCCTCTTGAGTAGCTAGAATGACAGGCACAAGCCACCAGTGCCCGGCTTAGATTTCATTTTAGAATTCATTTTGGTTTTCTTAAAATATTGCACTAAAAAAATTGTATCTTGGCTGTTTTGTTTTAGTTTTTTGGTCAGCTGTAGGACTTGAACTCAGGGCCTGGGGGCTGTCCCTGAGCTATTTTGATCAAGGCTAGAGCTCTACCACTTTGAGTCACAGCACCACTTCCAGTTTTCTGGTGGTTCATTGAAGATAAGAATGTCATGGACATTCTTCCCCAGCCTGGCTTTGAACCATGGTCCTCAGATCTCAACCTTAGCTAGGATTATAGTCTCTGACTCCCGGCCTTGGCTGGGGTTTTTATTTTGTATGTGTGTTTTGGAATTCCTTTAAAATTTATCCTTAAGGCCAGTACTTAACTGATTTATCTTTTTTTTTTTTCTTTTTTTGCCAGTTCTGGCTTGAACTCAGGAACTGAGCACTGTCCTTGGGCTTTCTCAAAGCAATTAACTCTACCACTTGAACCATAGCACCACTTCTGGCTTTTTCCAAGTATGTGGTACCGAGGCATCGAACCAGGGTCTTCGAGTAGGCTAAGCAAGCACTCCACACACACACACACACACACACACACACACACACACACACACACACACACACTCTCTTCTTGAACTAACCAAGTTCTACCACTAGGTGTCGCCCTTACTCTGCCAGCCTCAGCCTGCCTTCCCTGCAGCAATTATGAAGTGGTTAAGGCTTTTGGTTGTAATGTCTACCTGGCATGTTTACATGTTTTGGAAGACCCTGGGAGGAGGGAAAGGAGCTGCATCTTAGCTCTAAATACCAGTGCCCTCTAGAGACGTCAAAGTTCACCTGTGTTTATGGAAGAATTTCAGATATGGGTAAATAAGTTCCGTTTGCTTTTGCTTTTATTCTTATTAATGTTTACTTGAAGGACTAGCATTAGCATCCAGGGCCATAGGCACACAGGCAAGCGTTCTCCCGCTAAGCTAGAGCCTCAATCCAAGATGGGTTTTCTTTTTCTTTCTTTCCTAGCACTATAGGGGCTTGCACTTGAGCAATTGTGCTTGCCAGCCAGGTACTCTACCACTTGAGTCTCCTCCCCAGATCATTTTGCTCTAGTCTTGTTTTGCTTAGGCCAGAACTGTGATTCTCTTCTTTTCAACTCCTCACTGGGATTAAAGGCCTGAAGCTCCACATTTGACTATTAGCTGAGATGAGGGTGTCAGAAATATTTTGCCTGGGCTGGCTTTAAACTATGATCCTCAATCCTTGTGCCTCCTGAGTAGCTGAGATTGTAGTCATGGCCTACTAGTTTTCTCTTTCATTTATTATTTTATTTTAATTAATTATGTTAGTTTTTGCTGGTCCTGGGACCTGAGCTTCTGTCCCTGAGCTTCTCTGTCAGCTGGTGCTCTACCATCTGCGCCACATCTCCACTTCCAGCTTTCTGGTGATTAACTGCAGATAAGTCTCATGGACTTTCCTGCCCAGGCTGGCTTTGAAACAGGATTTTCAGATGACAGCCTCCTGAGTAGTTGGCACACGCAGTACCACAGCTTGAACTCAGAGCCCAGGCACCGTCTCTAATTTTTTTTGCTCAAGGTTGCTGCTCTACCACTTTGAGCCACAGCGCCACTTCTAGTTTTCTCCTGGTTCCTTGGAGATAAGAGTCTCACAGACTTTCCTGCCCCAGGCTGGCTTTGAACCTTGATCCTCAGATCTCAGCCTCCTGAGTAGTTAGGATGACAGGCACGAGCCACTCATCTATTTATTTATTTATTTATTTAGCCTATTTCCTCTGCCAGAAAGTTAGGTCCAGGAAGGCAGGGATTTGCCCATTTCCTTGGTGGATTGCCTGATGCTTAACTGTATCTGTGAACACAAAGGATAAATAAAAGATCTGTAGGTAGGGGTGGGAGCCCATGGCCCACTGAAGGACTGGGGAGGGGTCTCTGACACCTCAGAAGAGGTCTGAACTCCTTTTAAGAAGGCAGCCTTTCCCCAGACCCTTTGACATTAGACCTGAGGCTGTTTTTACACACACTTGTAGTGCCCCCTGGTGGCTGCCCATGGAACTGCAACCACGGACCGGATTCCACCAGCCCCGCCCCTAGTGATGACTTCATCTCAGCCCCACCCCGTCTGCGTTTAGCCCCGCCTTCGCTGAGTTCTGATTAGTTCTTCCTCGCAGTCTTGACTGGCCCCGCCCCCTCAACAGTCTCAGGCGGGTGGGGGGGGGGTCCCCCCTCTAACTGACCAGCACACCGGGCTCTCAAGAAATCAAATTCACATCACTTCTGGTTCCTTCTTGTATTCCTAGCAAGTTCTCTAGTGTGACATTCTTTTAGTGTGAAATTCTTTCATTTTGTTTTATTTTATTTGCCAATCCTAGGTCTTGAACTCAGGGCCTGAGCACTGTCCTTGGACTTTCTCAAGGCTAGAGCTCTACCACTTGAGCCTCAGCACCACTTCCAGCTTTTTTTCTATGTATGTGGTACCAAGGAATCAAACCCAGGTCTTCATGCATGCGAGGCAAGCACTCTACCACTAGGCCACACTCCCAGCCCCTCTAGTGGGAAGTTCTTTTAGTCTCTGCTTCGCTCCTCCCCAGCTCATGAATGATTTGCAGCCTGATTCCTGGCTTTGGACACCTACCCCAGGGTGAGGGAGGGAACCCCACGAGCTCTCCTTGGGGGAATTCTCCTACCTGGAGTCTAACCGCCATCCTGCCTAGTGCCTCCACAAAGCATTTCCTTTGGAATTTCTACCTGAAAATCCCCCTAAGAGATGGCCACGCGGTGTGTCCACACCCATCGAGAGGGGCTTATTCACCAAGCAGAAAGGCACTTCTTAGCTGTGTGGCCTTGGACAAGTGGCTTAACTTTTCCGTGCCTCAGTCTCACAACAGCAGAGGCCAGAGGAGTGCAAATGTTTCATAGCACAAGCTCTTGGTGAATCTTTGGTATTATTATTATTATTTAATATTGCCAGTCCTGGGGCTTAATTCCGGGCCTGGATGCTGTCTCTCAGCGTTTTTCTTTTTCCCTCCTCAAGGCTGGTTCTCTACCACTTGAGCCACAGCTCCATTTCCGTCTGGTTCATTGGAGAAAAGAGTCTCGCAGGCTTTCCTGCCCGGGCTGGCTTTGAACCTTGATCCTCAGATCTCAGCCTCCTGAGTAGCTAGGATGACAGCCCTGAGCCACCTGCATCCCATTTAGGTAGTGGTTATTATTATTATTATTATTATTATTTTTATTATTATTATTATTATTGTCAGCCCAGCTTCTCTCTGAGCTTTTCCAGACCTGGGAAATTGAGGGGAGGGAGGGGTTCCTACCAAGATGGAGGAGGGGAGAGCTTCCTCCACCGCTCGGTGGAGACGGGGTGCGGTGGGGAGGCAGGGCGGCCCGGGGAGGGCTGGGCCGGGCACACACCTGGCCTCCGCGTCGGTCCCCCAGCGCCCGGGCGGCGCCCCGGGCACACCCGGGCGAGGCACAAAGCCTCACGTTTCCGGGGACCCCCCGTACCCCGACACACACACGTCCCCCCAGTCACCCGCACGTGAGCCCCGCCCCTCTGCCCGCTCTGGGGGTGCAGACGACCTGTGCGGGGGGTGGGGAGGATGGAGGGTGAGCGGCACCCCCAAACCCCGGGAAGTTTCCTCCTCCCCCCGGCGAGATGGCCGGGTGCGGGCTCCGGCTTCACCCCGCGTGCGGAGGGGGAAGCGGGGGTCCCCTCGGGCGCCTCCGCCAGCCCCTCCCCCGCCGCGACCCCCGCCCCCGGCGTCCGCAGCCCCCGAGCCGGGGCGGCGGCCCGGGGACCCCCCCCACCCCGCGCCGCGGGGACCCGGGCCCCGGGGCGCCCCGCCCGGCCCCCCGCGGCCGCACCTGCCCGCGGGCCCCTACCTGTCCGGCCAGGCCCGGGCACAGCAGCAGCAGCAGCAGCAGCAGCAGCGGCGGCGGCAGCGGCGGCGGCGGCCCCATGACGCCGCCCCCCGCCCGCCCTGGGCGCGGGACCGGCCGGGGCGAGCCTGCACCCCGCTCCCCGCGCGCCGCCCGCCGCCCCGCGCCCGCCGCCCGCGCGCGCCCAGCCTTTGTGGCGGGCTCCGCCCCCCGCCCCGCCCCCCGCGGGGCTGCGGGAGGGGGAGGGGCCGGCCACGCCCCGGCCTCGGGGGAGGGGCTGTCACGCGTCCCTCCATTCCATCCCCCCACCCCCCAAGCCGGGAGAGGGGATCCGTGGGGGAGGGGGCGGGGGTGGAGGAGGGAGGAAGCCTCGGGATCCCCTGGGGGAAACTGAGGCAGAGGCTGTGGCATGGAGTTGGGGGAGTCTCCAGGTGAAGGGTGGGGGGGAGAGGGAAGGAGGGCGACACTAGAGGAGAGGCCCATGGCGGGTGACCAGGTGTGGGGGAATCCAGACTGTCCACCCTCCCTGGGGCGCCCCCTCCCCATTTACCCCCACACCTCTGGGGAAGCGCCCCCCCCTCCAGTATCTCTGGAACAGTGCTCTCCCTCCAACTCCTATTCCAGGGACCCAAAACGACAAGCCAGATCTCCAAGAAAGTAAAAAGATTAGCGGGGCACCGGGGGCTCAGTCCACTCAGGAGGCTGAGATCTGAGGGTCGCGGGTTCCAAGCCAGCCCGGGCTCGAAAGTCCAAGAGACTCTCCAATGAATCACTCACTCCAAAGCCTCAGGAGGTGCTGTGGCTCAAGGTGGTGGGGCGCTAGCCTTGAGCAGAAGACGCTCAGGGACAGGGCCCAAGCCCTGAGGTCAAGTCCCAGGACCGGAGGGTGGGAGAGAAGGAAGAAAGAAAGTGAAAATCGTCACGCCAGCCCCCTCCATTCCTGCAGCCCCTCGGGGGCTCTTTATTCCCGGGGATGGGAGGAGAAGCAGGGAATGGGTTTCCTTTTTGTGTGTGTGTCAGTCCTGGGGCTTGAACTCAGGGCCTCAGGCACTGTCCCTGAGCTTCTACCACTTGAGCCACAACCCCACTTGTAGACTTTTCTGTGTATATGGGACTGAGGAACCAAACCCAGAACTTCGTGCATGCTGGGCAAGCACTCTACCACTAGGCCACATCCCCAGTCCCAAGTTTCCATCTTACAGCACCTGCTTCCTTCCCATGGCCTCCCATGGGCCTGGGGTGGGGGGGGAGTGGAATGGATTGTCACAGACAGAGAAATGGACAGCACTAGCCAAGCCTCTGCTGGTCCCGAGACCCAACCAGAACCTGGGAAGCCACCCTCAGCCCCTCTTCCACTTCCTTTACAGGAAAATGGAGCTTGGCCCTGGAGGGAAGCGTTGGTGGCACCTGCAAGGGTTGGGCCCCAGCGTGGACACTCATCAAAGGTTGGTATTGCAGGACCTTGAACAGGGTCCTCCCTGATCACTGAGGCTGGAGATCATCACTCTCAGGGCCAAGGTTGAGCCTGGGTTAGGTGGTTGAGCCAAATCTGGTCGCTTTGGTTTTAAGAGGAAGTTTACCTTTCTTCTCTGCTTCCTTTGCCATGAATGGGGGGGTGAGCTGGGGGTGGGGGAGAGACATAGCCTCTGAAAACTACATTTCCCAGGTGCCTTTGTTGTCCTGAAAACTACATTTCCCATGCTCCCTTGCACTTCGGGCGGCCCAGCCAATCAAGGTAAGATCTGGGAGGAGATTGGAGGCGGGAAGAAAGACCAAGGCAGGAGCCTCTGTCTCCACTTGGGTGTGAGGCTGAAGGGGTAGGTGATGATCGGTGGTGAACCAGGCCCCGCCATCCAATCTTCCACTACACTGGAGGCAGAAGAAGCTCCTGGATCTCACAGTCTATTTTTGTTGCTGCTATAACGCAACGCGGGAGGCCAGACAGTGTGCAAAGAAGAGAGCTTCGTGTATCTTACTGTCCTAGAGGTTCTGAGGGAGTCCAGCCGGGATCTCATGATGGATGGATGGCATCACGATGGCGGGAGTGTGTGCGGGAGAGTAGATGTGGTCAAATAAGAAGCCAGAACAATGTGGGAGCCAAGCTCGCTGGTTTAATCTCCTTTCCCTTCTACTGGTACTGAGAGTTGAACTTTAGGGACGCCCATTCGCTAGGAGGAGCTACCACAAACCACGCCCACACCAAGCCACGCCCACATCGCAGAGCCACGCCCCAATGCGAAGCCACGTGGCGTTGCCAAACCACGCCCAAACACACACCCCGCCCCACCCTTCTCACTTAGCCCCGCCCTTCCTGTTCAGACACGCCCCCAAGTCCTTTTTCATTTTGGTTATTATTCAAATAGAGTCTCTCAGTTTTGTCCAGCCAGACCCGGGCTGCAATCTTATTTTTGCCTCCTGTGTCTGGATGGCTGGTGCCTGGCTCCCTGCCTCCATCCCGTTTTATTGAATGAGTTCTTCTTCATCACTTTTTTTTTTGCCCAGCCTATTCAGGAATCCTCATTCTTCCTGATCTCCACTCCCCAAGTCGCTGAGATTACAGGCATGAGCCACTGTGCCTGGCAAAGCTTGCCCCTTTTAGAAGGGCACACATGTTCTGGTGGTAAACTTGCCAGGCTCCCCTGAAAATTACCAGCAAGCCCATTCAACCACAGTACCCTGCCCCTGACATCCCTCCCTGACTTAATCACCTGCCACTTGGCCCCATCTTTTAGAGGTTACAAGAGGGAGGGCCAAGCCAACCTTCCAGCAAAGACATCTTTTGGGCACACAGTTCAACTGAATACAAACCAAAGCATCTGGTGTTGATTCTGAGCTCCCACAGCCACACTGATTGAGATGTAGCTGGAATGTCCCTTCCCTCCTCTGCCTGGTGAGAACCTCCTTATTCACTCAGCCTTAATACCCCAGGCTCTGCTATGACTAAGCCCTGAGCACTCCCTTCCAAACCGTCCTGAGAACATCCTCTAATACCAAGCCCCTTGCTGACCTCCAATTAGCATCTGCTGTGCAACAGAGCCGAGTGTGGTGGTGAGTACCCGCAATCCCAGCACTCGGGAGGTAGAGGCATAAAGATCCTCAGGTCAAGGCCAGTCTGGGCTAATTAGAAGAGCCTGACTCTAAAACAAAATACAGGGGCCGGGAGCTTAGCCTAGTGGTAGAGTGCGTGCCTAGCATGCTCGAAGCCCTGGGTTCCTTTCCTCAGTACTACATACACAGAAAAGGCCAGAGATGGCGCTGGAGCTCAAGTAGTAGAGTGCTAGCCTTGAGCAAAAATTTCCAAGGACAGTACCCAGGCCCTGAGTTCAAGCCACAGGACTGGCAAATTACTACTACTACTAATAATAATAATATATAATATAGTCTATAGTGGTAGAGTACTTGCCTAGAGGCCCTGGATTTTATCCCCAGCATAAATAACAATAATGATAATGATAATTTAAAAGAAGTAATCCTAACTACTGAGGAGGCTGAGATCTGAGGTTCACAATTCAAAGCCAGCTGTGGCAGCAAAGTCCAGGAGAACCACCAGAAAACTGGAAGTGGAGCTGTAGCTCAAAATGGTAGAGTGTTTGGTGGGTGCAGTGGCTCACACCGGTAATCCTAGCCACTCAGGAGGCTGCGATCTGAAGATCTCAGTGCAAAGCCAGCCTTGGCAATAAAGAATATGAGACTCTTATCTCCAGTTAATCACTAGAAAAGCGGAAGTGGGGCTGTGGCTCCAGGGGTAGGGTGGTAGCCTTGAGCTCAAGAGCTCAGGGACAGTGCCCAGGCCCAGAGTATAAGGCCCATGATTGACCAAAATAAATAAATAAATAAATAAAATAAAATGTGGTAGAGTATTAGTCTTGAGCATAAAAAAGCTTAGGAGGCTGGGAGTTTGGCCTAGTGGTAGAGTGCTTGCCTAGCATGCATGAAGACCCAGGTTCAATTCCTTAGTACCACATACACGGAAAAACTGAAAGTGGTGTTGTGGCTCAAGTGGTAGAGCTCCAGCCTTGAGAAATTCCAAGGACAATGTCCAGGCCCTGAGTTCAAGCCCCAGGACTGACCAGAGAAGAGGAAGAGGAGGCAGAAGAAGAAGAGAGAGGGGAACGAGGAAAGACAAAGGAAAGAAGGGAAGGAAGGAAAGAGGAAGAGAAAAGGAAGGTTCCCGGGGTACAGTAGTGTATGACTGTAATCTCTGCTGCACAGTTGCCCATCTAGAAGCAGGGAGAAAGATCACATTCAACCCGAGCTCCTTCATGAAGTCCTGTCTCACGTGTGTGTCACACACACACACACACACACACACTCACAGAGTGCAAAACAGACTAGAACAAAAATTTTCAGGCTGAAAAGCAGGCATGGGACTGAGATCCAGTTCCATGTGTATGCAATCCACCTGCTCACATCTCACCTTCGCCATGGCCCCTGCGAGGCACATGAGGCTGAGCTGAGGTGGGGCAGGGGCTGTCCCCAGAATCACGCTTGCCTAGCCAGCCCTGGGGCTGGTGGACATGCTCAGACTACTGGGGTCCAGGCGAGTCACCTGCAGCATGCATCCATTTCTCAGATGGGCACATCAAGGCTTGAGCGGCTGGGCAGCATGGGGCCAGGGGAGGTTGCAGATTAGAACTGGTCAGTTTGATCCACATGCCAGGTATTGACCCAACATGGCTGACTCCAGCATACTCCTCACCCCACCCCTACATCCTGCCGGGCGCCCACCCCAATACCCACAGTCCCCTGTCTTTCCTCCTCTGGAGTCTCCATCGCTGTCCTGTGCCTGTGTCCGCCGGGCTCCCTGCCCTCCTGGCGCCACACACACCCCTGTGTGCATGACCTAGTTATGGGATGAGAACCTGGCCTGCAGTGACCCCCAGAGTCCCGTGCAATCTGACACAGAGACACAATGGGGTCGCGAGGTCAGCCAAGGACAGTCCAGCTGATGTCTGGGCACAGAAGCCCGCTGAAATAGCAGCCATCAGCTGAAGGAAGGACAGCCAGACATGACTTCTCCACAGAAACACCCAAACAAGCACTCACAAATACAGATGTCCACCCTGACACAGGCCCCAGGCTCAGGGCATCATTCACTGACACAAAAGGACACAAGCTTCACGACTCACACACATTCACACAACAGCTCTATTAGACATGCAATGAATGTACTCATTAGTCACTTGTGTCACTTATTCATTAATTCACTAATGTGTAATTAAAATCTCCACTAGCTCCAAGATGGCTACACAAAATAGACAGAGCCCACTGTTGGTATTCACGCCCATAATCCCAGACATTCAGGAGGCTGAGAATTGAGAATCATGGTTCAAAGCCAGCCCAAGCACTACTGGCTTTTTTTGTTGTTGGTGGTCATGGGGCTTGAACTCTGGGCTTGGGTGCTGTCCCTGAGCTCTTCAGCTCAAGGCTACCGCCCTACCCCTGAGTCATAGCCCAACCTCATCTTTTCCAGTGGTTAATTGGAGATAAGAGTCTCAGGTCCTTTTGTGCCTAGGCTGGTTTTGAACCTCAATCCTCAGATCTTAGCTTTCTGAGTAGCCAGGATTACAGATGTGAGCCACCTCATCCAGCTGTGAAACTCTTATGTCCAGTAAACGACTCACAAAAAACTGGAAATGGTGCTGTGGTTTCGATGGTAGAGTACTGGCCTTGTGCACACAAAAACTCAGAGATAGCACCCAGGCCCCGAGTTCAAGCTCGAGGACTGACAAAATAACAACAAAAAACAAGGCCCCTGAATTCAAGCCCCAACTCAGACTCAACAATAAAGAAATCAACAACTAAACGAGGCAAACAGCTCACCAGTCCACAGACAACACTGTTACACACAGGCCTGGGAGTTGCTTTGTACACAACACACCCACACTTTGCCACAGTCAGACACTTCCTAGCTTTTCCTCTCCCCCTCCCCCTCCCCCCACCCCTGCTCTGTAGGTAGAGTCACAGGCATAGAGCCTCGGGCCTCCACGCTGGTGTCCTTCGCTGGTCTCCCTCTTGTCACACTCCAGGCATCGTGGGAACCCAGCTGTGAGAAAGGGGGTGCAAAGGCTGTGGTGACTCAGGAGGCCTGGGAGGGGAGGAACAGAGAGGGGGAAGCAGGGAGGGAGGGGGGGGCGGAAGGGCTCCAGCACATGTGTTTCCCATTACAGGCCTGGGAATTGAGGCGGGAGCTGGCAGGACAAGAAGACCCAGTAAAGCCTGCAGCTGGGCCAAGGCAGGAAGAAGCTGGGGAATTTGGCTCTGCACCAGGAGAGTTCCCAGGGCTAAGCCAAACCAGGCCGGTGCCAATTTCCCCTCCCACAGAAGCCCTGGGAAGGATTTCATAGGAGAGGAGAGGCTCAGAGAGGTTAAGCTGCTTGGTTAGGGTCACACAGCTGGGAAGTTGTGGAGCTGATATTCTCTCCTTCAGGTCTCGTGCAGCACTGACACCCCCCCACACACACACACACCACACACACTGAGGTAGACGGCAGCCAGCTGACGCTTTATGTCCCCAAGTAGGAGGCTGAGGGCTCCTGAAATGGAGCAGCTGCCTGTGACCCCAGCATTCAGCAGGCTGAGATCGGAGGACAGAGTTCAAGGCCAGGTGGGCTGCATTTTTTTTTTTTTTGGTCAGTCATGGGACTTGAACTCAGGGCCTAGGCGCTGTCCCTGAGCTCTTCAGTCAAGGCTAGTGCTCTAGCACTTGAGCCACAGCGACTTTCAGTTTTCTGGTGGTTAAGTAGAAGTGAGAGTCTCCCAGACTTTCATGCCTAGGCTGGCTTTGAACCGCAATCCTCAGGTCTCAGGCTCCTGACCTGGCTGGGCTGTATATTTGAGATTGGGTCTCAAAAAAAACCCAACCTCAAACCAGTGGAACACCAGTGGGGATCTCAGTGCCTGAGATCTGAGGATCACAGTTCAAAGACAGCCTGGGCACAAACTTCCCAGGAGATTTATCACCAACGAACCATCAAAAAAGCCAGAAGTGATAGAGCACTAGCCTTAAATGAAAAATCCACACATAGACAATTAGAATGAGGGCCCTCAGTCCATGTGAGCGATTGTGTGTGTGTGTGTGTGTGTGTGTGAGATGACCATCTCTGTACCACAGGCCACAGTGGTCCCCTGTCCAGATGCCTGCCACGCCCCCAGCTGAGAATACTGGGTGTCAGTAATTGCTCAGGAAGCAGGAGCTGGTGTGATTAATTATGGCTGCTGAATATGCAAATCAGCTGGGGGCTTTCCCAGCCTGCTGGCAGGAGACTTCACAAACACAGGAAGTGGAGCTGGGCCCCACAGAATGGCTTTCTGACACCTCGCTCAATTAACCTTTCATTTACACGGTTGCCTTTCTCATTCATTAGCAAGCTCTGGGCTCAGGAGAGCAATGTGTACATTAATGGTCCCTCCAAAATGACCACAGTGGGATGGGTTGAAATGGGCAAACCCCAAGACTGGTAGACCTGCATTCACATCCTGCAGCACTGGAGCTGGGTGCTGGGGCATATGCCTGTAATCCCGGCTATTCAGGAGGCTGAGATCTGAGGATCTAGGCTTATAGCCAGTGCAGGCAGGAAAGTCCATGAGACTCTTAATCTCCAATTAATCAGAAGAAAGAAAGAAAGAAAAAAAGCCAGAAGTGGTCCTGTGACTCAAGTAATGGAGTGTTAATCTTGAGCAAAAAAACTCAGGAATAGTGCCCAGGCCCTGAGTTCAAACCCCGGAATTGGCACGCATGCGTGCGTGCATGTGTGTGTGTGTGGGTGTATGTGCACACACACACACACACACACACACACACACAGAAGCAACTATTTATGTTTTTCATCTCCTCCTAGCTCTAGATTTCCTCAGCCCTTATGGTCCTCAGTTTCCTCATTTGCTAAACAGGGGCAACAGATTCTTCAACGGTTATCATGGGACACAGAGAAATTAACCCAAATAAGACCTTTGTGTTGACTGTGCCAATCCTGGGGCTTGAACTCAGGGCCTTGGGTGCTATCTCTAAGCTTTTATGCTCAAGGCTGATGTTAGGGTCTAGTCCCCCAATATTAGGGTCTGTGATCAAAGAAATGAGTCTGACACAAAAGCGGAAGTTAAACAGAGTTTTATTCCGCACCTAGCATCGAGAATCATACTGACCAGTCAGGGCCATCTCTAAGATGTGAGCGAGAGAGCGACCCCGCCTAATCTTACAGGCTACTTTTATAGACCCCAGCCATGTGGTTGGGCTGGCCATACACAGGTGGCCAATGGAATTCAACATAATTGATTGATGGCTGGAGCAACCACTGACATCTTTGCTGTTTGAACGGACCCATCATCTGGGAGGGCTTCTGGCACACTGCTCTGAGGACAAAGGAAAGGGAGGGATTTCCTGGCAGGCCAAGGGGGGGAAGGTGGGGAGGAATTGGGGAAGTCCCTTTCAGCAGGCCCTCTGCCACCTGTACCACAGCTCCATTTCTGGTTTTTTGGTAGTTCATTGAAGATAAGTCTCACAAAGCCAGGCAATGAAGCCTGCCCAGCAGGAAAATCTATAAGGCTCTTATCTCCCACGAACCACCAAGAAAACCAGAAGTGGAGCTGTGGTTCAAAGTGACAGAGTCCTGGCCTTGTGCAAAAAAGCTCAGGGACAGCTCCCAGGACCTGAGTTCAAGCCCGAAGATCTACAAAACAAAGAACAAAAATCAAAACCAAAAACAAAAATCTCGCAAGAGTCTCAGCGACTTTCAGTCCAAGCTGGCTTCAAAGCCCAACCTCACCTCCCAGCCTCCAGACTAGCTAGGCTCAGAGGTGTGATCCATTAGCTAAGACTTATCTTTTTGCAGTACTGTGGACTCCAGGCCCTCATGGAATCAGCCATTGTCCAGAGGGCCCCAGGATAATGGGATATTCCCAATAAATTCCCCTAGTTCATTAACACAGGTGGTCTTCTGCAGGTGACACAAAGGTGTGGGGGGGGGCTTCATACCAGACAAAAGACAGCTGCAGAAGGAAGCACAGTTCACTGGTTTATTCTCACACTGGAGATGGGAATTCTCCCTTGGGAGGGGAGGGGGAAGGGGGGAGGGGAGAGGGGGGTCAGGCTGGAAATTTCTCCTGTGATCTCCTCCCCACCCCCTCCATACCCCCCACCCCCACCTTCTCTGTGGTAGAAACAGATTAAAATCTAACCACAGAACAGATTGTTACCAAAGAAAAAACAAATCAACAACAACAACAACAAAAAACCCCACAAAACACAACAAAACAAAAACCTCAGGGATAAATAGGGAAGCACCTTTGGAGGATTTTTATCCAGGCCTGCCATCTTGGTCCCCACCCCTACCTGGTGGCAGCAAGAGAGGCCTGGGGGAGGAGGGGGGGAGGGGCATCAAAGGGAAGGGGGAGTCTGCAGGGAGGGAGGGGTGGAGGGGGGGCATCCAGTGCTTCACTATGGCAAAAGGTAGCACCAAGGGGTGGTGGTTGGAAGGGGTGAGGCCTAGGTGTGGGGCAGGGGATTTCATCAGCTCTGAGTGGGAAGCTTTTTGTAGGGGAGAAGAGAAAGGGGTGAATGAGGTTCCACAGGCGTACAATTGAGCCCCTGACCCCCTGGGAAATCCCGGGGGGGGGGGACTTCCATCCCTCAGGCTGGCAGGGAGAAGACACCTCACTGCAGAGACCCACCTTCCAGACCCAAGAGTCCCAGAAGATAATAAATAGGGCGCCTTCAGAGCCACAGCACCAAACAGACCCCGTGGAGGGGTGGGGTGGGGTCAGGGAGGGGGAGCAATCCTGTGGCTTTACATCTTTCCCACCCTACCACCCCCAGATCTTCAGCTGCTAAAGCACACGGGCCCAAGTTCAAATCCAAATTTCTGGTTGGTCTGGCCAAAGTCCACTGCAGCCATGTCCCACAGTGGCAGAAAACCCACGCGAGAAGAGCTCAGTTCCAGGATGGTCCTCGCCTGGCCTTTCCGAAGCTGATCACCAGAAAAAAGACACACCAGACGTGAGTTCGAGGGGAGGGTAGGGGAGGGGGTCCTGCCCTCCCCTGGCCCATCGCCTTACTCGGCAGCCGTCGTGGGGGACCCTGATGGTGGCAGCTGCTGTCTGGTTGAAGGACAGCTGCTCCCCGTTGGTCCCCAGGAAGTGAAGGGAGCGGCCGTGGCCACCTGTGGCTTCCTCCAGCCAGGCCACTGAGTTCTGGCACACGTAGGTAAAGCGCTGACGAGCCGTGGCACTCAGGAGTTTCAGGAAGGTTAACTGTACCACGTTTACCAGGGCTCCATCAGCGTCCACGTAGGAGAACTGTGGGAGACAGAAGAGCAAGGACAAGTGGGCCATGGGTCCCCGGCTCCTAGCATCTGCCCAGTCCCACATCTGTCACCTTTGCCATGTCCCCTAGAGACCCTTCTGCTCCTCCCTTCCCCCTTCATCCTGACTCAGTGGACCTGCTGAGTCTTGATCATTTGGTTCAGTATATATAGGATATATTTTTTTTTTCTGTGTGCATGTGTGCTGATCTTGGGCTTGAACTCAGGACCTGGGCACTTTCCCTTGAGCTGTTTTGGGCTCAGGCTCACTTCTCTACTCCCTGAGCCCACAGCTCCACTTTTGGCTTTTGCGGTGGTTCATCGTCTCATAGACTTTTCTGCCCAGGCTGGCTTAGAACCAAGTACCTGAGATCTCAGCCTGAGTAGGTAAGATGACTATACCTGGCTGCTATGTTAATTCTTTATATGGATATACCTGCATTTTTTCATAGACTGGCTAAAACTAAGATAGATTTTTAAATATAACTGGCTTGAGATATATTTGTTGTGGCTGTTTCGTTCTGATTTTCTTTTTCTCTTTTGGAGACAGGATCTCACTATGCAACCCAAACTGTCCTTGAACTCACAACCCTTCTGACTCCACCTCCCAAGGGCTGCGATTCTAGGCCTGAGCCTGGCTTCCTTCCTGTCTCTGCATCATCTCCTCCATCCCTCAACTGATGTTTTCTAGAACCATTTCCCTGAAAGACTCCTTACAATTTTTTTTTTAGGTACCAAATTTCTTTATTTGAAGGAATGGTACAAATTAAAAGAACTTAGCATGTTCTAGTACAACTTATAGAAAAGGTAATGGTGACCCCAACCTGCATGTACTCTTGCAATTTTTGTCTTAGGATTTGTTCTGGAGGAGGTGGGGAGGGGGCAAGGCAAATCAAGAAATGTCTTTTCAAATCAAACAGCTTTATGTCCTTGCTCAGTGGAATGGCAGCTACCCAAAGCTAGAAACTGTGTGTGGGGGTGGGGAGGGGTGGAGGCAGGAGGTTCACAGAGCTCAAAGTGAGCCTGGGTGAAGTTAGCAAGACTATACATATATCTGAGAGTGTGGCTGAAGTGGTAGGGGTGTTGGTGTGATGAAGGGGTGTGGTTTACTGATGGGGCATGGTCTCCCAGTAGGGCATGGTGGGGCCAGTAGGGAACAGGGCTCACATGGAAAAATTAGCTAGTCAGCATGAAGTCTTACCTTGAATCTCCAGTACAGGGAAGGGAAGGGGAAGAGGAAAAAAGGAGAGTCCTAAACTGACCCCAATACCTCACCCTGATCCCCTCATAAGACATCTCTCCAAGTTTTTTCGTTTTGGTTTTGTTTTGCGTAGACCTCATCTTTCTCTCCTCCTCATCTAGTTCTCTGGCCATACCCTACAGCTGAGCAAGTAACTTTTTTTTTGCCAGTCCAGGAACTTGAACTCAGGGCCTGGGCACTGTCCTTGAACACTTTTTGCTCAAGGCTAGCACTCTGATACTTGAGCCACATCACCACTTCTGGCTTTTTCTGTGTATGTGGTACCAAGGAATTGAACCCAGGGCTTCATGCCTGCTAGGTAAGCACTCTACCACTAGGCTACACGCCCAGCCCCCGAGCAAGTAACTTCTTAAAATCCATGAGACCTGAGATGGGCACTGGTGACTCGTGTGTAGCCACTCAGGAGGCTGAGAATCACAGTTCAAAGCCAGCCTAGGCAAGAAAGTCCACAAGACTGTTACTTTCAATGAACCATGAAAAAAAAGCTGAAAGTGGAGCTGTGGCTCGAGTGATACAGCACTAGCCTTGAGCCAAAAAGCTCAGGGGCAGCACCCAGGCCTTAAATTCAAGCCCCAACCCCCCCCACACACACACTTATTCATCAGCCATTCTTGACTGTGAGCCTTTGCTTATACTGTTGCTTCTGTCAGGAACACTTTTCCTCGTCCTCCCTACCTTGCTCATCCAACCTTGACTCCAGATGAGCCAGGAGGAAGCCTTTAGCTGCTTCCAGCTCTCCAGCTGGGCCCTTCCCAGGCCAGTGTCATTGCTGTGTGGGCTGGGCAGGTAAAGGCAGTGTTGCCCCCCGCCCCCCGACCTCCAGCCTGCAGCAAAAGAGGGTCTGTCCCGTGTCTCTCCTGTCTTGAATCCTTTCACTAGTCCCCACCAATGGCCAAGCCACCCCCACGTCAGCCTCTGAAACCCACCTTCTTCCCTCGCCGGAAGGTGCTATACCAGTTTCCAGGCTTCTCTTTGGACCAGGAGGCCAGTTTAACCTGGGGGAGAGTGGAAGGACACATGACCGCCCTAGCTCTAGCCTGGAGTGCGTCCCTGCTCTGGCTCTGGGTGTGTTCAGCAGGTGCACGAGGCCCGCCCCAAGCCGCCCTCAACCAATGACAAGTAGAGCTTGTGAATGAATCCCCAGTCCCTGGCTCCGCCCCCAAGACAGCCCTCAGCCAATGACTGGTGGAGCTGGTGGATGAATTCCCCAGTCCCTGGCTCCGCCCCCAAGGCAGCCCTCAACCAATGACTGGTGGAGCGGGTGGATGAATCCTCAGTCCCTGGCTCCGCCCCCAAGGCAGCTCTCAGCCAATGACTGGTGGATGCAGTCCCCAGTCTCTGGCTCCGCCCCCAAGCGAGAGCAGCCGCGGCTCTGCATTTTCACCCGTGGCTCCGCCATGGATCTGAGCTCTGCCCTTCCCCGGCCCGGGGCCCAAGCTGCTTCTTGAGGCCTCAGGCATTCCAGCCCTGAACTAGAGCTCTGCGACCCTCGTGGAGGAGAGGCCGGGGGCGCAGAGCGCGGCGAAGGACGGGCGAGGCACGGGTCCGGCCACTCACGGTCTCGAACTTCTTGTCGGGGTAGAGGCAGGTCTCTCCGCCCGCCGTGAAGTTGCAGAAAACCCGGAAGGCATCCCGCGCGCTGCCCTGATTGGGGTCGATCCAGTATTCCCCTGCGGCAGAGCCCGAGCCCGGGGGTGAGCGGGGGGGGGGGGACCGAAGGGGGACCCCAGCCGCGCCCCCCCGCGCCCGCCCCGTCCCCACCATCGGCCAGGTGCGGGTGGTTGCGGTGGAGCTCGTGGCACAGCAGGCCCGGGCGCTCGGCGGTGCCCGGAGGCCGCTGCAGCTGCGCCACCTCCAGGCTCAGGGAGTCGAGGGAAGCCAGCACCTCCTCCAGGCCGCTCTCCGGGAAGCCCAGGACCGCTCGCCGCCGCCGCCGCCGCCGCCGCCCGTACGGCTCTGCGGGAGGACCCTGGGTCCGGGCGGGGTCCAGGGGAGACGGATGGGGATCCAGGCAGAGGAGGGGGAGATCAGAGCCTCCGTCAATGTCACCACCAAGTGCCCCCCACATTCCGCCTCGCCCAGGCCCTCCTGGGAGCTTTCCTCCCCAACTGTACCCCTAAGCGTCTAGCTGAGCTGTAGGGTATCCAGTGAAGAACACCCCCAAAATCTAGTCCTTCCTTAAGGTGCTGCTGCAGAGCCCTCTCTGCTGTGGAAACTTACCGGGGGCCCGGGAGGGCCTGCAGGCCCAGTGTCTCCACGGGGACCAAGGGACCCCTGAGGGGAGGAATCACACTGAGATTAACTCTTGTTTGTGAAGAGTCTTTCTCTGCCAGCACACACACACACACACACACACACACACACACACACACACACACACACACACAGCGCTCCGGAAAGGGCTCAGAAAATTGAGTATGAAGTGCAAGATGCTTATTTTCAAGGAGGGTGGCTGGTGGCTCATGGCTATCATCCCAGCTACTCAGGAGGCTGAGATCCATTCAAAGCCAGCCAGAGTAGAAAAGCCCATGAGCTTCTTATCTGGAATTAAGTTCCAAAATGCCAGAAGCCTTGAGCAATAAAGCTAACGGATGAGCATCCAAGCCCTGAGTTCAACTCACTCCCATTACAGGCACAAGAAAGGGGGGGGAGGGAAAGATGCCAAGTTTCTTTCCAACATGTCAGATGTCCCAAATCAACATCTTCCTGTGTTTGGCAAGTTATTAGTCACTTGGCAGAACTGTTTCTTCCTTAGTTTATAAAATAATGGTGCATCCATCAGACTATTTATGACAGCTTAGATTCATTCAATAAAATACAATGGAACGCGTTGAATAAATATTTGTCTGTGGGAAAGCCAGTTGGGGACGATGCCACTTCCTTTCTTTTCCTTTTTGCTTTGCAGTATTGGGTTTGAAATCATGGTCTTGCCCATTGCTAGGCAGGCACCCTACCTCAGTGCCCCGAGACCAGGCCCTAGCAGAGGATCAGGCCTTAAATGTCAAGCCACGCCCCACAGCTAAGCCACGCCCTCCCCGAGCCACACCTCCTCTTGATAAATACTGGTGTTGGCTACTTTCACTTATTCAATTGAAGGAATGAAGGTGGATCTAGTGAAACGGGAGGAAGGGAGGAGGTGGGATGGGGAAAGAAAGGCAGCAGCTACTCACCGGGGACCCCTTGGAGCCTTTCTGTCCCAGAGGACCCTGCAGGGTACAGACAGGAAATGCTGGGGTTCCGGCCTTACTCACCATTGTGATCCCATCCCACAAATCCCCCATACTTACTGCCACACCTGGGGCCCCAGGATGGCCCAAAGAGCCAGTGGGTCCAGGGGATCCCTGGAGAAGAGAGATCAAGGTCACTAATAACAGAAGGTACCCCATTTCCCAGCCTCAGCCCCTTCCCTGGAAGGCAGACCTCAAGCTCTAAACAAGCTTCCAGTTCCCCCATAGACCCCCTCCCTCAAACTCTACCGTGTGTGTGTGCGTGTGTGTGTGTGTGTGTGTGTGTGTGTGTGTGTGTGTGTGTGTGTGCATGCATGCCAATCTTGGGGCTCATACTCAGGGCCTGGGCACTACCCCTGAGCTTTTTGTTTGTTTTGCTCAAGGCTAACACTGGACCACTGAGCCACTGCTCCACTTCTAACTTTTTGTTGTTTAATGGGAAATAAGAGTCTCATGGACTTTTCTGCCTGGGCTGGCTTTGAACCATGATCCTCAGATCTCAGCCTCTTGAGTAGTTACAATTACAGGTATGAGCTACTGACACCTTAGCTTCCAAACTCCAATTTTTAAGGCCTCAGAAAGGTGTTATTTATTTCACCCCCCCACACACACACAACCCCCATCATTCCAGACTCAGATGTCCCAGGAAGCACACACCCACAAGTCCCCACATAAACCCCACTCCAGTTCACTCCAGAGTGTTCCTCACTCACAGGATCTCCCTGGGGGCCTGGGGGGCCCTGCACACCCGGCAGTCCGCGGTCCCCCTTCTCACCAGTCTCTCCAGGGGGACCAATGAGGCCAATCAATCCAATATGGCCCTAGAGGGCAAAGGGATATGGGAGAGAGACCAAGTAGGAATGTGAAGATGGTTTTCTTTTTTTCCTGTGTGAGTCTTGGGGGTAAGGAGTTTGAGGGCAGAAGGCCCCCCACTCTCTCAGCCTGCTGGCCAGATGAGTGAGAGGTGTGTGTGTGGGGGTCTTACCTTTTCCCCCTTGGGGCCTGAATCTCCCTTCAGCCCTGGGAGGCCAGGGGGTCCCTATGAGAAGTCCAGAGTTAGTTTGGGGGTCCTCTGTGTGAGATTTCCCAAGCCCAGGTGGCTGAGCGGGGAATGGGCCCACCGGGATAAAAACTATCCAGGTTTCGGATGGGAATGAGCAAGGGACAGTCAAGAGATGGCAGGGCTGAGGAGGGATGGTGAGGGTTGATTGGAAGATGGCCAATGAGAACAATCAGGGGCCAAGTTCAGGATGCAAGGTCATTGCAAGGTCAGTTGTAGGCCATTACGATGGAGGCTCACACTGTGGAGAGGTATGCACACCTGTAATCTCAGCGCTAAGGGGCTGAGGCAAAATTATCTCCAGGCCAACTAGGACCTTGACTCAAAAGGAAAAAGGCTGTGGGTGTGGCTTTGTGGAGGGGGCGTGGCTTGGTGGCAAGGATGTGGTTCCATGGCAGAACGTGGCTCTGTGGCCAGGCTACGTGGCTTCATGGTAAGGAATGTAGCTCAGCCATTTAGAACATACCGAGTATGGGTTCCATCCCCAGGCACCACCAATAAGCAATGAGAAGGTGGCATGTGGCTGTGGACAGTTAGTGTAGATGACTAGCTGGACTCTGGGGGCTCAGGCCTACAATTCTAGCTACATGGGAGGCTGAGACTGGGAAGATCATGGTTTCAGGCCAACCTCAATAGAAAAGTCTGCAAAGAATCCACTCCACTGAAGGGCCCTGGGCCAGGTGGTGCCTGCCTGTCATTCCAGCAATGACAAGAAATCTTAAAATAGGTGGATCACTGTCCAGGCAAGAGCCCAGGCAGGGAATGGGGCCCTCAAGAATGAGAAAGTCTCTTACCAAAGGTCCTGGAGGACCCAGCAGCCCTGGGGATCCCAGGAGGCCTGGCTCACCCTGGGACCAAACAAAACAAAGGTGACTTTTCACTGCCAGCACTGTAGAGATGCTTCCCTGTAGCAGTCCCTCCAACCTACTGAGTCAGCTCTGCCCAGCTGTGCCTCCCCATTCTCCAGGCCCACTCCACTCACCACAGGGCCAGGAATTCCTCGAAGACCCTCAGGCCCAACACGTCCAGGGGGCCCACGAGCCCCCACTGGGCCTGTCCGTCCTGGGGGCCCGTCAGGCCCTGGGTCTCCCTAAAATGGACAGAGGGGGAAAGGAGAGGGGAAAGAGTCACAGAAGAGGAGGGGCTGGGAATGTGGTACAGTGCTTGCCAAGCATGCATGAAGCCCTGGGTTCAATTCCTCAGTACCACATACACAGAAAAAGCTGGGAATGTCTCAAGTGGTAGAGCGCTAGCCTTGAGAAGTTCAGGGACAGTGCCCAGGCCCTGAGTTCAAGCTTTTATGGGGGCTCACCTTGGCACCTTTCTCTCCTTCTCTTCCTTCTGGACCCATCCGGCCAGGGGGACCCTGAGGAGGGATAAGAGGGGCTGAGTGTGGGCGGGGCTGTGAGCACACTTCCAGGGACAGGATTGGGGGTGTCACTCACCCTTTTTCCGGGAGGCCCCCGAGTCCCAGGCTCCCCAGAAGCTCCTGGTGGCCCCTGGGAAGGAAAGGCAGAGAGCTGAGGGCCACTGCCTCAAAGCCATGGCGCCCCAGACATCAGCCAGGTCCCAACTGGTGAACCCTCCCCCTTGAAGCTACACACCAACTGCCCCAGGAAGGCCAAGCAGCCTGCTGGATGCTGCTCTGCTTCCAGCCCAGCCTCTTCATCTACCCACCATCAACCCCACTCACCGGGCCCCCAACATCTCCTGTGTCTCCCTTCTCCCCAGGCGGGCCATCTATACCCTACAGGGTTTTGAGAAGGAAGGTAAGGAATTAGGGGGGAGAATTTGAAAAGGGGCTGGCTCCAGACCTTGCTCAATTCTGCGGACAGAATTAGGGGATATGTTGGGCTATGGGGGAGGGGCTATGCTCACCGGAACACCAGGATCTCCTGGAGGCCCCAGATCTCCGGGGAGCCCCGTGGGACCCTGAAATACAAATGATTCATAAATCTCTGGGTTAGCAAGAGGTCATTGATTTATGATTATTGTTGTTGTTATTATTATTATTTCTTTTGTTAGTCTTGGGGGTTGAACTCAGGACCTGGACGCTGTCCCTGAGCTTTTTCATTCAGTGCTACTGCTCTACCACCTGAGCCACAGTGCCACTTCAGGTTTTCTCGTGGTTCACTGGAGATGAGTCACCCCTGCTCCTGCCTTGCACCCACACCCCACAGTCCACCAAGGGGCAAACAGGTCTCAAGCTGCACCCCAAGGCCAAAACCCATGTCACCCAGCGTTGACCTTGACTCTGACCTTCCATCATGGTTAGAATGATGTGGTGTGATATTAACTTTTATCCCCATGGCAACCCCTGCTATGTCACTCATTCACTCAGTCAGTGCTTCATTCACTCATTGCACCACTCATTCATTCATTGCTTCACTCATTCAATGCTTCATTCTTCCACCTTTTTCATTTTTTTCATGTTTCCTTTTTTGCCAGTCCTGAGGATTGAACTCAGGGCCTGACCACTGCCCTTGGGCTTTCTCCAGGCTGGCACACTACCACTTAAGCCACAGCACCATTTCCGGCTTTTTCTATGTATGTGGTACAGAGGAATTGAACCCAGGGCTTTGTGCATGCTAGGCAAGCACTCTACCACTAGGCCAAACTCCAGGCCTCTTCCTTATTCATTCAGTGCTTCATTCACTCTTCCACTAATTCATTCATTGCCTGATTCATCCACATCTTTATGTATTGCTTCATTCATTGCCTCATTTCCTCTGTTCATTCATTCACGAACCCATTCATTCACTTACTGCTTCCATTTTCCATGTATGCATTGCTTGGTTACCCATTCATTCAGTGTCCCATTCATCAGTTTGTTTAGTCCTTGGCTCATTCATCCACTCCTTCATTCACTCTTTCCTTCCCAGCTTTATTCTTTCACTGACAAGTACCACCCACTCTCTCAGCCATATCCTGAGTTGCTCCCAGGATCACTAAGTCCTCACTAGAGAGGACTGCTAGCTGGACGTGTGCCCCGATCTTTACCGTCCCCCACCCTGACTCACCATGGTCCCTTTAGAGCCATCCTCTCCAGGTGGCCCTTTCTTGCCTGGGGGTCCGGCAGCTCCTGATGGTCCTGAGTCTCCCTTCTCACCAATTTCACCTTTGGGACCCTTTGGAGAGACAAGAGGTCAGAGGTCAGAGGTCAACATGACCTGGCTTCTACAGGAATAAGCTGGACCTGGTATCAGGCTGGGCTAGAACATTACAGGGTCAGAGGTCTGAGACGGCTAAGACTGATATGAAGTCTGGGGCACAGCTGGTCCAGGGGCCCCCAGCCCTGCCCTTGTGCAGTGCTCAACCTGCATAATCATATACCTCGAAGTGACCCCACACGCCCGGGGATTGGGGTTTCCTGAGATGGGTACTGGGGGCCATATTGAATAGAGACTCACCGGAATGCCTGGAGTTCCTGGGAGGCCTGGGTCCCCAGCCTCGCCCGGCTCCCCCTACAAGGGAGGCAAAGAGAAATTAGGCAGACAGGGAAGGGGTTCTCTGGGATAGGTACCCCAATATTGGCAGGCTTGACACTATTTTCCCTCCCTCTGTCCTTCTCTCACCTTCTCGCCCACAGAGCCTGGCTGGCCAACTCCTCCTGGCAGCCCTGGTGGCCCCTGGGAAACAGCAGGAGGGCCAGGTGAGAGGGGGAAGATGTGGAGTCCCTTGCTGGGAAACAGGTGTCCCCCGCTTTGAGCCATCCTGTCCCCTCAGGACTTCTTACCTCAGATCCGCTGGGGCCATGAGGACCTCGAGGGCCGGGAGGCCCATTGGGCCCCTGGGAGAAGATACAGTGTTACACAGTGTCGCCTATGACTCCCCTAAATCCCAGTGTACAACAATCACTGCACCCCGCTGTGCAATCCAGGGACGTTCAACTAGAAAAGCCAGACATAGCCGGACGCAGGCAGTGCACGCTTATCATCCTAGCTACTCCAGAGGATCCGGGTTCAAAGCCACACCGGACAAGGTAAGTCCATGAGACTTCTCTTATCTCTTAATGAACCAGGAAAAAATTAAAAAAGCCAGAAGCGGTGTTATGGCTCAAGTGGTAGGACACCAGCCTGAGTGAAAGGACTCAGGGACAGAGTTTGAGCCCTGAAGCCAAGCCCTCCAAAAAGACCCCTTATAAACGAACCCCCAAATGGACATAAAGTCCTCCCGCCCCTCCCCCCTGCTCCCCGCTTTTTCTGAGAATTGTTACCATGGATCCAACATCTCCAACCTCCCCTTTCTCTCCTGGAGGGCCTGGCAGTCCCTGTGGAACAAAGAAGCAAATTTGGGGTACAGGGAGTGGGGAAATCAGAACAGCCACCCCCCAAAAAAACTCAAACACTCACCTGTAAGCCTTGAGGGCCAATAACACCCACAAAGCCTCTGATTCCTTCATTTCCCTTCTGCCCGAAAAGACCTGGGGGTCCCCGACGTCCCGGAGCCCCATCAGCTCCCTGGAAGGAGGACAAGGGCAGAGAAAAGTTGGGGGTCCAAGCAAAGGAAGGTGAGAGGGTGAGGGTCAAAGGTGAGGATTAAGGTAAAGGGCTGGGAGCTAGTTTGAGGAGGGCCAGAGTTGGGTTTGAAGTTGGGGTTCTGGAATGCAATTAGGGGTTCAGGGGAAGGGTTTTTTAATTTATTTTTTATTTTTTGCCAGTCTTGGGCTTGAGCTCTCAGGGCCTGAGCACTGTCCTTAGACTTTCTCAAGGCTAGCGCTCTACCACTTGAGCCTCAGCACCACTTCCAGCTTTTTTCTATGTATGTGGTACCAAGGAATTGAACCTGGGTCTTCATGCATGCTAGGCAAGCACTCAACCACTAGGCCAAACTCCCGGGCCCTCAGGGAAAGGTTTGAGATGGGGACAGATAGAATCAGTTTGGGGGCTCAGGTTATGGCCATGAGAAGGGTTTGCCTGGGGTTAGGAAAGATTAGGATCAGGTTTAAGGTTTAAGTCTGCTATGGCTTAAATGTGCCTCTCAAAGGCTCATGTGTTGGGCTAGGCCACTTGTAGCTCACACTTGTAATCCCAGCTACTCAGGAGTCTGAGATCTGAGAATCACGGTTCAAAGCCAGCCAGGGCAGGAAAGATCATGAGACTCTTCAGTTAACCACCAAAAAATGGAAAGTGGCTCTGTGGTTCAAAATGCTAGGCTTGAACCGGAAGAGCTCAAGGACAGCACCCAGGCCCAGGGTTCAAGTCCCCTGACCGACAAAAAGAAAAAAAAGTGGAAGAGACACTTGAGCTGGCATGTTTGCACGAACCTCACCAAAGGACACACCTTGCAGTAGAATGTCCCTGAGGTAGCATTAGAAAAAAACAAGACAAGGCCAGATTCCAAGTCAAAGCTCAAGGGCAAATTTAGGTCGGGGACTACGTTGGGGTTTGTTTCGGCGGCGGCAGGTTTGAAGAGAAGGTTTGAGAAATTGGGGAGAGATGGGAGGAGGGGCACCATGGAGGGGGGACCAAAATTCGGACTGACTCAGTCCTGAGTCCCCACTGGGGATCTGAGACAAGGAGAGACTCACCGGGGGCCCTGGATGCCCCACAGGACCCCGCATTCCTGTTGGTCCAGGTGGGCCCTAGGGGAAGGGACAGAAGAGTGAATTCCCTTAGTGACCAGTTAGTTACCTGTCACCCCAGCTACTCCAGAGGCTGAGATCTGAGAATCACAGTTCGAAGCCAGCCCAGGCTTGGAAGTCTGTGAGACTCTTATTTCCAATGATCCATCCAAAAGCCGGAAGTGGCTTCAGTGTCTTGAGCAAAATTGGCCAGGGACAGCACCAGGCCTAGAGTTCACACTTCACCCCCCTCAAAAAACAAATCTCAGCAGGACAAACATCCCCAGCCTACCTGAACATACACCCCTAGAATCCCCACAACTCACGGCATCTCCTTTGTCCCCTTTGCTCCCTTTGTGGCCGGGGGCACCCACTTCTCCCTGGGAAGGAAAGAAGTAAGGACCAGTAGAACCCCACCCACCCTGTCCTCCCCCCCAACAATTGTCTGCGAACCCCTCACCTTGTCCCCTTCCTCGCCAGAAGGCCCAGCAGCTCCAGGGGGTCCCTGGAGCCCCAGGGGTCCTGGCACCCCATCTTTGCCAGTGGGGCCTGGGGCACCACGTTCTCCCTGATGGGGAGGAGCAGTAAAAAGAGGGTGTCAGGGCTGAAAGGCTTTGTGGGAGCCAGGATCAAAAGGTGCTGAAGGATGGGAAGGACAGAACACTTACCGGGGACCCCTTCTCTCCTACTGGACCCACCGGGCCTTCACTTCCACTTTGGCCAGGAAGCCCAATGCCTCCAGATGGGCCTACAGGGCCCCGCTCACCTGGGGAACCCTGAAAATGGGTGCAGAGTGGAAATGACACACACTTAATGGCTTTCATTTATGTCCATTTTCTTCCTCCTCCTCCTCCTCCTCCTCCTCCTCCTCCTCCTCCTCCTCCTCCTCCTCCTCCTCCTTCTTCTCCCTGGAGCTGGAACTCAGGGCCTAGGTGCTATCCCTGACCTTCTTTTGCTCAGGCCTAGCCCTCTACCGCTTTGAGCCACTGCTCTTTTTCTGATTAGTTAGTTCACTAGAGATAAGAGTCTCACAAACTTTTCTGCCCCAGCTGCCTTCCAACCTCAATCCTCAGATCTCAGCCTCCTGAGTGCTTAAAAGGACAGGGGAGAGTCCTTGGTGTCCAGTTTATGTCAGTTTTTAATCAAGAGACCCACTGGGCACTGGTGGCTCACGCCTGTCATCCTAGCTACTCAGGAGGCTGAGATCTGAAAATCAAGGTTCAAAGCCAGCCTCCTCAGGGAAGTCCCTGGGACTCTTATCTCCAAGGAACCTTCAGAAAACCAGAAGTGGAGGGGTGGCTCAAAATGGTAGAGTGCTAGCCTTGAGAACAAAAACTCAGGGACAGTGTGCAGACGCTGAGTTCGAACTCCATGACTGACGAAAAAACAACCACCAGTGAAGCAGCCTCAGGAATGGAGTTATACCAATGTGAAGATCCTGTCACTGGGGATCATAATAATGACAGAGGATGGATCCAGTCACCACATTTTTTTGGGGGGGAGGCCAGGCCTGGGGCTTGAACTCAGAGCTGGAGCTTGGGCTTTCTCAAGGCTAGAGTTCTATCACTTGAGCCACAGCACCACTTCCAGCATTATATATATAAAACCAAGGAATCAAACCTGAGTCTTCCTACATGCTAGGCAAGCACTCTACCACTAGGTCACACTCCCGGCCCCTACTGAAATTGTGTGTGTGTGTGTGTGTGTGTGTGTGTGTGTGTGTGTGTGTAGGCTTGAACTCAAAGCCTGGATGCTATTCCTAAGCTCTCTCTCTCTCTCTCTCTTTTTTTTTTATGTGGGTCATGAGGCTTGAAATCGGCCTGGGCGCTGTCCCTGAGCTCTTCAGCTCAAGGCTACTGCCCTACCCTTGAGCCAAGCCCCACTTCCTGTTTTCTAATTGGAGGTGAGAGTCTCAGGTCTTTTTGTGCCTGGGCTGGCTTTGACCCTTGATCCTCAGATCTCTTAGCAAGAAGACGTGCACTACCGAGCGAGCCAGGAGTCGAGCCTACAATCTTCTGATCCATAGTCAGATGCATTATTCATTGCACCACTGGCCTGCCCCTGAGCTCTGGAGCTCAAGGCTAGGTCTCTATCATTTGAGCCACAGCCTCACTTTCAGTTTCTTGGCAGGTGATTGGAGATAATAATCTCATGATGGATGGGAATGTGGCTTAGTGGAAGAGTGCTTGCCTAGCATGCATGAAGCCATGGGTTCAATTCTGCAATACCACATAAACAGAAAAAAGCCAGAAATAGCACTATGGCTCAAGTAGTAGAGCTAGCCTTGAACAAAAGAAGCTCAGGGACAGTGCCCAGGCCCTAAATTCAAGCCCCAGGACTGGCCAAAAAAAAAAAAAAAAAAAAAAAGGAAAAAGAATCTCATGAACTTTCCTGCCCCAGCTGGCTTCGAACCACAGTCCTCAGACCTCAGCCACCAAGTAGCTAGGATTACAGGCGTGAGCCAGCTGAAAGAGGAAAAAAATCAATTTTCTCTAAGTGACTCCACTACCCTGCCAATGGCTCAAAACTGGGTGTCTTTGGTCTGTCTGATCCCAAAGGTGGCTAAGCCTCTAATCATGGTCAAGGCCCAGCTTTGAAGGTACCCCAAGAGGCCCCTACGCCACTCTCCACCCAGCAGAAAGATGTGGGCTGTACTTACATTGGCCCCGATGGGACCAGGGGGCCCCTTGTCACCCTTCAAGCCAATGGGTCCCTGGGGGAAAGAATGGATTACAGTTATGAACCCCCACAAGGGAACCCCATGTCTTACCTTCACCCTGCAAGTCCCCCGAGCCATATTCCCAGGAATACGGATTCCTGGGAACCCTCACCATAGCTGCCCCCATTTTGAGCTTCTTTTCTGCTTCGCAGACCCAACCACGCACATAATGGGGGTGGGGGGAACCCCAGATGATACTCACCGGGTCACCGGGGGCTCCTTGGGGACCAGGGAAGCCTGTGGGTCCTGGTGGTCCCTCTTTCCCAAGAGGCCCGAGGGGGCCCAGTTCGCCCTGCAGAAGTACAAGGGAGATGGGTCAGTCTACAGAGATGGGGTGTCTGTCCCCCACCAATCTAGGCATCTGAGTCCCTCCAAGTCATAGGTAGATTTCATCAGAAACTTTAGGGACAGTCACCCAACATCTCAACGTCTCCCGTGGGGCCATGCACTCACCTTGGGGCCTTCTCTGCCTTCCAGGCCTGGGAGCCCCTGCTCCCCGGGAGGTCCCGGGGGCCCTGGGGGGCCTCTTTCACCCAGGGGCCCTGGGTCCCCAACCTTTCCCTAAACAGGAAAAGGGCACACCATGAGTGAGAGTGGTTGGTGGGGGTGCATCAGAGATCCAGTTCCCCCAGTTGGTACAAAATAGGGGAGGGGTTGTTCCTCATGGATCCACATTTACCTGTGGGCCCAGAACACCAGCGGGTCCAGGTGGGCCTGTCTGACCTTGGAAGCCCTGGTGAGAACATTAAATGTGGGGGTGAGCACGGGAGAGGAAGAAATGGAGGGTCTGGTAAAGTCTGGGGTCAAAGGTTCACTTACCAACTCTCCTCTCGGTCCAGGGTACCCTGATACCCCGTCTTTCCCTTGAGGACCCTAAGAGGTAATGTATAAGAGTTGGGGTATAGATAGAGCCATCCTCTTCCTGGTCCCCTCCCACTGGACCCCACCAGTTCAGGGTGACCTTACTCACAGGGGGCCCCTTTGGCCCAGGGAATCCTGGGGGGCCTTGCAGACCAGGGAGGCCCTGAAATGAAACCAGAAATGAATATTGTTGCTGTTGAATTACTCCTGCTACACTCTCCCCAAGCCCCCCATTCCAAACCAGCATACAGCCAGGAGTGGTAAAGCCCATCTGCAATCCCAGCACTCAGGAAGCTGAGCTCTGAGGATCGAGGTTCAAAGCCAGCCTGGACAGGAAGTCCCTGAGACTCTAATCTCCAATAAACCAAATACACACACACACACACACACACACACACACACATCCAAAAAAAGAAAGAGGAAAAGAAAGAAGGAAAGAAAAATATAAGGAAAGAAGGAAGGAAGGAAAGAGGGAAGGGAAGGAGAGAGAAAAAAGAGTTCAGTCTGGGCTATACAGAAGAGACCCTATCTCAAAACAAAATCATTATCACTGTGAGTGCTTCCAGTACATTGAGCTGTCTGACGGTGTGTTCTGTGTGTGTGTGTGTGTGTGTGTGTGTGCTGGTCATGGGGCTTGAGCTCAGAGCCTGGGCTTGAGCTCAGAGCCTGGGCTTGAACTCAGAGCCTGGGCGACGTCCCTTCTTTTGCTCTAGGTTAGCACTCTACCCCTTGAGTCACAGCTCCACTCTCAGCTTTTTTCTGAGTAGTTCGTTGGAGTTAATCGTGTCACGGACATTTCTACTCGTGCTGGTTTCGAACCAGGATCCTCAGATTGTCAGTCTCCTGAGTAGCTAGCATTCCAAACATGACCCACTCCCACCAGCACCCGGCTCTTCCACTTCTTATAAATCCACTAAAACCATCATAATTTGGGCCATAATGTTACCCATCTCCTCTCCCCCCCCCACTCACCTTTTCTCCAGGAACTCCAGTGGACCCATCCTGACCTACGTCACCCTAGAACAAAATCAAACAGACTCACGCCACAGCTGGAAAGGAAGGATTTGGGGTGGGGGGCTGAAGGGCTGAGGGAGGGGGTGGGGCGGCCTTGGTGACCCCTACCTTGGGGCCGGGTTGTCCTGTGGCCCCTGGCTGTCCTCTCTCTCCTCGGGAACCCTGCACAGAAACAAAGCAGGTGACACCACTCCCAGAGACCAGGAGTGACGCAGCCATGACACTGCCCCTCCCAGCCCACCACACCCTTCTCGGCCCCCCTTCTCCCTCCCCAAAACGCAACCAAGTCAGGGCTCCTTGTTTTCTTACCGGTGGTCCTCGCTCTCCTTCTAGGCCTGGCTGTCCTGCTTTGCCCTGAAAAGCAAATTGATTGAGGAGAAAGCAGAAATAGGATGGATGGGAAGCACAACAGTTTGCCACACACTACTCAGAAGCTTACACACACACACACACACACACACACGCCCAGCACCCACCTGGAGGGCGCGCCAACAAACGCTGTTCCCCTCCACAAACCCTTCCCTCTCCCAGGTTCACAGCTCACCCGCTTTCCTTTCTCTCCGAATGGTCCTAAAGGACCTGGAAATCCACTGGACCCCTGATAAGAGAGACACAAAGAGTGAGAGTTAAAACTGGCCGGGGGTGCCCCTCCTTTTAGGGCTTTTCCAGTGGCTTCCTTGGGTCCTTCCAGCCCCAGGCTTTTCCAGAGTAGCCTCCCCTCCCTCCCTCTGTGCCCTTCTCCCTCCATTCCAGCCACAATGTCTCCTTCCGTGTTTTCTTCCATGTCTCCCTGACATACTCTCACATTTCGGCCTCAGGACCTTTGCACAGGCTGATCCCCTGATGCCCTGTCCTATAGCCAATAGATTAGATTCTGGCCAGCCTAAATTAAAGGAGCAATTCTTTTTTTTTTTTTTTTTGTCAGTTGTGGGGCTTGAACTCTGGGCCTGGGCGCTGTCCCTGAGCTCTTCAGCTCAAGGCTACTGCCCTACCCCTTGACCCACAGCGCCACTTCCCATTTTCTAGTGATTCATTGGAGAGAAGAGTCTCACAGTTTTTAGTGCCCAGGCTGGCTCTGAATGGTGATCCTCAGATCGCAGCCTCCTGAGTAGCTAGGATTACAGGTGTGAGCCACCATGCCTGGCTAAGGGAGCTTCTCTTAAACGCTCATGAATGTCTACGTCACTACAGTGTTTTGAATGTGATCCCAATGCCATTTATGTCCTGTGCGTGCTATCAGGAATCCTGTGATTTTACACACACACACACACACACACACACACACACAATTATCAGAGCTTTAGAAATACAAATTGCAAAAGCAAGATGACTACAAGAACTCCAGGAAAATCACTAAAGGAATTAATATAGTTCACTGGAAGGGTTGCTCTACAAAAGCAGAACTAAGCCAGGCATGGGTGGCTATGCTTGTAAAAGGAGATTGAGATCTGAGGATCAAGGTTCAAAGCCAGCCAGGGCAGGAAAGTCAGTGAGACCCTTGATCTCCAATGAACCACCAAAAAGCTGGAAGTGGTGCTGCGGCTCAAGTGGTAAAAAACGCTCAGGGACAGTGCCCAGGCTCTGAGTTCAACCCTCGGGGGGACTGGCACAAAAGAAAAAGGCAGGGGAAGAGTAGGGATGCAGCAAGGCCCAGAATTGTGGGCGTGGTCAGTTGGTGGGTGGGCGTGGCCTGTGGCGGGTGGGCGTGTCCCGATGAGCGTGGGAATCTGGCTGGGCATTAGGGGGTGTGGGATATTGCTAGATGTACCACAGGCATGGTTAGGGTGTGAGGGGTGTGGTCAAATGCTGGGTGTGACTTGGGGGTGTAGTCCGGTGGAGGGGGCGTGGCTCCGTGCTGAGGGCGTGGTCCAGGGCTTGCCTAGCGTGCTAGGGGCGGGACTTAGGCGGTAGGGGCGGGGCCTAATCACAGGAGCTGATAGGAAGGTGTGTCCTGCACTGCAGGGTGGGGAGTAACTCACTGTCTAACTTCGAACCCTCAGGGATGAAAGGATGACCTGGCTGTGACTTCTGTCCCTCCATTATCCACCAGGGTTGATGGGGCTGAGCTAGCTGGCTAAGTGGGTGTCCCCCCTTTTCATACCCTTGGTAGAGAGTGTGCTGGACACGACACCCCTCCAATATCAGTTCTGCCACTGCACCCTCCTCTCTTGCTGCCTGGCTACAGATACTCCCCCTTACACATGCTCCCCATTGAGGCCATCCACCCTGTTGGGGGTGTGACCAGGGGGCCCCTTGCCAGGCCAAATCTGTGGGACAACCTGATCTTAAATTTCGGCCTCCAAACTCTGAGCTAAACAAACCTCAGGCACTGGGTTATAATGACAGAAAACAGACGGATACAGCTTCCTTCACTGGCTCAGCAGCTGGCGCAATCTGAGTCACATTAAATAAGGAATGTGTGCCATTTTTGCTTTGGGGCTGGAGCTTGAACTCAAGGCCTAGGCACTGTCCCTGAATGTTTGTCTGTGTGCTTGTTTGTTTTTTTTCACTGAAGCCTAGCTCTCTACCATCGGAGCCCCAGCTCCACTTTTGTTTTTCTGATGCTTAATTGGAAATAAGAGAGAGTTTCACAGACTTGCTTGCCTGGGCTGGCTTTGAACTGCACTCCTCAGTTCTCAGCCTCCTGAGTAGCTGCGATTATAGACGTGAACTACCAGTGTTGCACAGCTCAACCCTTAGACCAATGCCTGGACCTCTAGCCGTGAGTCCCTTTCCTGAGTCTCTTAACCTCCAGCTCCCTGGCTTCTTACCTTAGGTCCTGGGCGTCCTGGGTAACCAGGGAGACCGGGTACCCCAAGTTTTCCCTGCCAAGAAATGATGAGACAAAAGGTCAGACAGTGCCAGCTGAAGGTGGGAGGGGAAAGGTCAGGATATGTGAAGCAGCTAGAGGAGAGAGAGTGAGTTCGAGTCCTGCTGAGAGCTAAGGTCATTGCAATTATGGCCAATCTCTGTTTCCTGGCTTATAAAATGATAATAACGATGGTTACTACACACGGTGGCAAAGGGATGAGGATATGAGCAAGACTTGTTCTGAGAAGCTCAGCTGAGCTACTAAGAGCACCTGTCAGGGCACTTGGGGTCCGTCTGCAGCACCCCGAAAAAGGCCAAGATCAGAATGAACTGAAATTAACCCACCTTCTCCCCAGCTGCTCCTGGGGCACCCTCTTCACCCGGCAGCCCCTCAGGGCCCTTGGGCCCCTCGGGCCCATCCTCACCCCGGGAACCTGGGGGTCCTGGTTGCCCCTGGAATAGAAAAGAGAGAGAGACACTGAAGCTAGAGCCTGTGGCTGGGGCTTATGACCTCAGCCACTCAGGAAGCTGAAGATCACGGTTCAAAGCCAGCCCAGGCAGCAAAGTCTATGAGATGGTCCTGGCTGGTGAACCACCCAAAAGCTGGGAAAGAGGCTGTGATTCAAGTGGCAGAGTACGAGCTTTGAAGGAAAAAGCCAAGGCCCTGAATTCAAGCCCCAGAACTGATATAATCACACACACACACACACACACACACACACACACACACACACACACACACGCACACGCACGCACTGAATATCACGTATCCTTACTGTTTCTTCAAGCCCCATCTTAGTCCTCAAAACCTTTATCTGGAGCTCAGCTTACCCGATCGCCTTTTAGCCCTCCATCGCCTTTGAAGCCAGGAAAGCCATCACCTCCCTGAAAGAAAAAGACAGACAGACAGACAGACAGAGAAACCAGAAGTCAGAGCCTCAGCCAGGAGCCCATTGTGGGGGTTCCCTACCTACCATTCCCCTCCCACAAAACCCTCTTTTTCTCACCCTCTCTCCTTTGTCTCCTTGGAGGCCCCGGTTTCCAGAAGTACCCTGAAAAATAAGTAAATCACCTCTCAGTCTCCTCTGAGGAAAGAATGTTCTAGATTCTGACCCAATCCCCTCCTATCTCCCCTAAACAGCCAGAACAAGTAAATCTAAGAGGAGCAGAATAGGGGAGACCTGGGAGGGAGGGATTCCCCCCTCCAGTCCAGTTGGTACTGCTCCTCCCCCTTCCCTCCCACCCTCACTCTCCCCCCTCCCCCAGCAGCCCCTCTGGGTTGTGGGCCTAGGAAGGGTAAATTTCTAAGCCATGGATTTCATTTGCAGGGACAAGGAGTCCTTAGTGGCTTCTGGCAGGAATGTCCCCTGGCATACACACTTGGGCTGACAAGGACACTCCAGGGCCACCAGCAATGACCCCTGAATACAAGGTAACTATCTAGAGACTGGGGCTATTTCTAACCCAGGGTAATTTCATTATTTACAAGGAAACAAAGTTTGTTTACAACTGGCCTCTGACTTCCCCAACCAAGTTACCAGAATTCAACTACCACCTAAGCTTTGCAGCAGTCTGTGGCCCAAAGCCCCAAGTAAATGGCAGAAATCACAGGGAGCCATGAGCCCCACCTATCTCATACCTTCTTTTTGCATACAACCTACAAGAATCTTGATTTACAAAGGAGACATGGAAGGGTGGGAGTTTCACCTAGTGGTAAGGGTGCTTGCCTAGCATGGAGGAAGACCAGGGTTCGATTCCTTGGTACCACATACATAGAAAAAAGTCATAATTGGTGCTGTGGCTCAAGTGGTAGAGCTCTAGCCTTAAAAAAGCTCAAGGACAGTGCTCAGGAACCCTGAATTTAAGCCCGAGGACTAGCAAAAAATAATTTAAAGGAGACATGGAGATTAGGAATATTTATTCATCAAGAATAATTAACAGTAGGGACGGGAGTTTGGCCTAGTGGTAGAGTGCTTGCCTAGCATGCACGAAGACCCGGGTTCGATTCCTTGGTACCTCATACTTAGAAAAAGCCAGAAGTGGTGCTGAGGCTCAAGTGGTAGAGTTTTAGCCTTGAGAAAAATCCAAGGATAGGGGCCGGGAGTTTGGCCTAGTGGTTAAGGTGCTTGCCTAGCATGCACGAAGACCCGGGTTCAATTCCTCGGTACCACATACATAGAAAAAAGCTGGAAGTGGTGCTGAGGCTCAAGTGGTAGAGCTCTAGCCTTGAGAAAGTCCAAGGACAGTGCTCAGGCCCTGAGCTCAAGCCCAGGACTGGCGCAAAAAAAAAAAAAAAAGAAAAATCCAAGGACAGTGCTCAGGCCCTGAGCCTAAGCCCAGGACTGGCAAAAAAAAAAAAAAAAAAGAATAATTAACAGTAATAATAAGGCAGAGCTCTCATGGCTTTAGGCCTAGAATCCTAGCTACACAGGAGGCTGACATCTGAGGATCACAGTTCAAAGCCCACCTGAGCCAGGAAAATCTGTGAGGGTCTTACCTCCAATGAACCACTAATAAAAGGCTGAAGTGAAGCTGTGGTTCAAGTGGTAGAAGTCCAGCCTTGAGCTAAAAAGCTCAGGTACAGCACCCAGGACCGGAGTCCAAGCTCCAGGACTGGCACCAAGGGGGAAAAAAAAACCTCTGGGAAGCTGTGTCTACCTTCCAATATTTCTGCTAAGTGCTAATAGCTCTGGCCTGTCTTCTTAGCTACTCAGTAGGCTGAGATCTGAGGACTGAAGTTCAAAGCCAGCTCAGGCATCAAAGTCTGTGACAGTCTTATCTCCACTCTGTTACTCAGAAAACAGCCAAAAGTGATGCTACAGCTCAAGGAGTAAAGCGCCTGAAAGGCCCCTTGAGAATCCAGAGAAACATTTGTTTCATTGCTAAGATCTGAACCCCAATTCACATTATACCTGGCCTAGCCAATTCTTCCTTTCTCTTAACAAACACCCCGAAGTTTCTGACCCAGCTAATTCCCTGAAAGCAGTACTAATACCTGCGGGTACCCCTCCCATTCCAGAAAACACACAAACAAACCCCGTGTCACCTACCTTAACGCCCCGAGGTCCTGGGTAACCTGGGGGGCCTGCTGAGCCCGGAGAACCCTGAAAGACAAGGTCAATGCCATCCTGTCTCCCACCCTCCCAGCATCCCCTCCAAGGCCCCCCCCACTCCTCCTCCTCTCCAAGGCCCCCCCCACTCCTCCTTCTCCTCTTCCTCCTCCTCCTCCTCTTCCTCCTTCTCCTTCCCATCCTCCTGCCCACTCACCTGTGCCCCTTTCTCTCCTGTGGGTCCCTCATGGCCTGGATGGCCCTGAAGGAGAAACACACCACGGGTCATCAGAGACCCAACATTTGTCAGCCTCCCTGCCCCCCCTCTCTTCCTTGTCCCCAACCCCTGCTGCTCACCGGAGGGCCCTCAGCTCCCGGGACACCTGGAATTCCTGGATTTCCAGGGGGGCCCTGAAAGAGGAGGAGCAGTAAACGGAGTGTCTCCGAGGGGCTGGGGTTCCACAACAGGCAGGACCCCTTCATCCCCACACATCGCTGGCCAGGAAAGCCAGCTCTACTGAGACTTGCCATGTGACACCAGAAAAGCCCCTTTCCCTCTCTGAGCCTCAGAATTCCTCCTCCTCAGAGAGCTGACATCACTGATCTGAAGCCTGGGAGGGAGCTGGGGACCTGGGCCCATGGCTTGTAATCCCAGCAACCCAAGAGGCTGGGATGGGAAGATCATGGTTCAAAGCTAGCCTGGTAAGAAAGTCCATGCGACATTTAACCTCCAATAGACTATTACAACGTTTAAATTTAAATAAAATCGAGGGAGTTAAGTGTAGAGCAGTTTCTTAGTGTGGGCAAGGCCCTGGGTTCTAGGGACAAAGGTCAGTGTGAGAGGTGTGTCGGAGGAGTTGGGAGCTTCCCAGACACACTCCTTTCTTTAAATGTCACACACTTTACTCCCATCTGAAAAGGATGGCGTGACCCTTACATCCTAGGAGTGCTTCCCAGGTCAGTAGGCGGAAACCTTGGCCCGGCCCAGCCAGTCAGCTTCCAGAAAGAAACACTGTGGCTGATTGCATGACTCTGGTTATCCCTCTAAGGTCCCAGCTGCCCAAATGGTTAACACCACACAGCAGAGGATGGATGTGGGAATACCAACTGGCAGGAGACAAAGCCCGAATCAGATCTGCCCGGAAAGAAACTTGTGTGCCAAAAGAGAGGGGACACAGATGCCCTGGAGTCTCAGAAGGCCCCTGTGTGACAGGAACAGGCTGGCTGTGCCCAGACAATGTCTCCCTGTGTGACTGGCCCAGATGGGCCTCTGCATTCCCACTGCCCCTTCCCCAACAAGAGCACTGTGTGAGTCTGTGCTGGAAGGAGGGAAGGAAGGGATAGGAAGGCAGGGCATAGTGATAGATGCCCATAATCTTTGCCTTCAGGAGGCTAAGGCAGGAGGAAGGTAGTGAGAGTCTGTCTGGAAAAATCAAGTCTAGCCAGATACTAGACACTCAGGGCTCTAATAATCCTAGCGACGCCGAGGGCTAACATCTAAGGATCGGGGTTCAAAGCCAACCTGGGCCAGGAGAGTCTGTGAAACTCTATGTCCAATGAAACAACAAAAAGCTGCCAGTGGAGCTGTGACTCAAGCGGGAGAGGGCTAGCCTTGAGTGAAAAAGCTCAAGGACACCATTGAGGCCTGAGTTCAAGCCCCAGGACTGACAGAAAAGCAGGAGGGGCTTTTCCTAATGACAGAGTTGAGGAAAATTTGAGGTGCTGGGACAGTGAAGGGAAGGTGACTTACCTTCTCCCCAGGGATACCAATGGGTCCCTGCGGGCCAGGGATTCCCTGCAAAGATGGAAAGAGAATGGAGTAAGGTAGGACTGTGAGTCTCCAGATCGGAGAGGCCTAGGGTCTCAGTGGATCATCCCCCACCCCTACCCCATTGCTAGGAAAGGCAATTCCAACCTGGGACCCATGGTTCCCCTGTTGTCCGGGGGGGCCCGGCTCTCCTGGAGGTCCCTGCAGAGGAAGTGGGGGTCTCACGTTGGTAAAGCTGAGGTGATGGGTAGCTGGCATGGACCAAGATCACGGGGGTCAGAGGATCGCATACATACCACATTGCCTTTGGCACCGGGGGCCCCATCACTTCCGGTGACTCCCTGGGGAGGTGGGGGAAAAGAATGTGAGACCAGGGGCAGGGGATGGAAGACAGAGGGTGGAGGACCTCGGAGGATGGAGGATGGAAGACAGAGGGTGATGGAGGATGGAGAATGGAGGCCTGAGGATGGAAGACGGCCTGAGATGAGATGTCAAGAGACAAAAGTAGACAGGCAAGTGAAAAAGACAAGACAGTGACATTCTCACCGGGCGTCCCAGGGGTCCTGGGGAGCCTCTGGGGCCAATCAAACCTCGGGGACCCTGCAAAGAAGTGGGGTACGAGCTCAGCTTTCTGTGCACCTGTGTCTTCCAGGGACAGAGACTCCCCCTTCTCTCTCCACCCCCAGCAGGGGTGGGTGGGGCTGATACGCACCGGCTCCCCAGCCTGGCCAGTGGGCCCTGGAGGCCCCTCTGCTCCCTGTGGGAAGGGGTCAACATTAGGAGGGGGGTACAAGCCCCCCCATCAAGGAGGCCCTGTCCCCCCCTAAATGAGGGATCTCAGAGTTAAGTTGTAACAGAGTCCCCAACACTTGAACTCAGGGCTGGGGCGCTGTCTCTGAGCTTTTGTGCTCGTCTGGCGCTCTACCACTTGAATCACAGCATCACTTCCAGCTTTTGGCTGGATCGTTGGAGGAAGACTCTCAGGGACTCTTTTTTCCTGGCTGGCTCTGAACCATGGTCCTCAGACCTCAGCCTTCTGAGTATCTGGGATTACCGGCATGAGCAACTGGGGCCTGGCCTGGACTTACAATCTGTCTTACCTCTGGTTCTTACAGTCAGGTCTGAGTTCTCATGTCCTTTTAGAGGCACTTGATAACACCCCAAAATACCCCTAATTCAGTCCTTAAATTCTTCCCTCATTGCTGGTCTGAACCTCCAGATCTCCCCACCCCCGCAAAGTCCCCTGTAAACTTACTTTCGCCCCATCTTCTCCTGGGGGGCCAGGTCGTCCCACATGGCCAGAGTCACCCTAGAGTGGGGGACAGAGGGGAGATGGGAAAGGAGACACCCACACACTCAGCAGGAGAAGAGAGGAGTGTGGAAGCCAAGGCCCTGGTGGCTCACGCCTCTCATCCCAGCTACTCAGGTGGCTGATATCTGAAGATCCCAGTTCAAAGTCAACCCAGACAGGAAAATCTGGGAGACTCTTATCTCCAATGAGCCACCAAAAAGCTGGAAATGGAGGCATGGCTCAAGGGGCAGAGTACCAGCTCATGCACAGTACCCAAGCCCTAAATTCAAGCCCCAGGACCAGCACCAATCAAAAAGAGAAGAAGGTGGCACAGGCAGGTGAAGATTTGGACTGCAGCCTTGAGGCTAACAGCAAGGGAGGAGGGGAGGGGTTGAATTGTGAAAAAAAAGAGGGGGTTCCATGGGGGTATAGGAATCATCTACTCACCCTTTCTCCTTTCTCACCAGGCAGCCCTGGCAGGCCATCAAAACCTCGATCACCCTGGGCAAAGAGATACCAGCTGAGTCTTTTTTTTTTTTTTGCTAGTCCTGGGAATTGAGGAATCGAACCCAGGTCTTCCTGCAGGTTAGGTGAGTACTCTACCACTAGGCCAAACTCCCAGCCCACCAGCTGATCCTTGAACCCGTGACTTAAGCAGTCTCTACCACCACCCTGTCCTAATACAAGGCTTACCTTAGGCCCTGTGTCTCCTGGGATGCCCCGAGCCCCATCTGCTCCAGAGCGGCCCTAAAGGAAAGGGAGCCCAAGACTCAAGGATAAAACCTCCCCTGCCCACCCACCCACCCTCAAAAAATAGGAGTTCTGATGAGGCCATCCTGGACGTCGTCTTTATGTGTGTGGCACACTGGATGCAGTGACTCATGCCTGCAATCCAGCTACCCACGAGGCTAAGATGCAAAGGCCGCAGTTCTGAACCAGCCCATTCAAGGAGTCCAGAAGACTTGTATCTCCAGTGACCCACCAAAAAGCTGGAAGTAGAGCTATGGTTCAAGTGGTAGAGTGCCAGCCTTGAGCAAGAAAAGCTCAAGGACAACACCCAGGCTCTGAGTTCATTCCCTAATACATTCTCTCTCTCTCTCTCTCTCTCTCTCTCTCTCTCTCTCTCTCTCTCTCTCTCTCTCTCTCTCTCTCTCACACACACACACACACACACACACACACACACATCTATGACCTAAAAAATAAACTAAAGCAGAGAAAGGAGGGGAGTGTGGTTCAAGTAGTAGACCATTGGCCTCGAAAGCACAAAACCCTGAGAATGTCACACACACACACACACACACACACACACACACACACACACACACGCATGCGCAGAATTCTCATTGCTGGGGTGTGGGAATTTCTGCGCATGTTTCTCCTTCATCCTGGCCTAGGGCCTGGCCACACCTGGACTCACAAGCTGAGCCTTCTCCCCACCACATCCTCCAGACTCCACCAGCCTGCACCCCAGAGCCCGGTGCTCTGCTCCCACCACTGACCCAAGACCCAAGACCCCCAGATAGCACCATGGGACAGACTAGGGGCTGCGCAGGTGGCATGGTGACCCAGGAGGCTACTCACCATCTTGCCTTCTCGGCCGGGAGGCCCAGGGGGGCCCTGCAGACCTCGGGGACCCTAGAAGAGAAAGAAAAGGAGGGAAGGAGAGGAGGAGGGAAGGAGAGGAGGAGGGAAGGAGGGAGGAAAGCAGGAAGGAGAAGGGAGGAAGGGGCAAGAGGGAGAGTAGAGCAGAGGACAGATGTCTGGTGGGTCACTGTAGGAAGTGCAGGAGTTCCCAGCATCTCTGGCATGCCCCCATGGGGTCCCCCTCCACCTTCCAGGGGGCAGACCTGCACCCCACTCACCCTACCCCCCGACCTCACCTGTGGCCCTGCTTCTCCAGAATCCCCTTTCAGGCCTGGATATCCAGGGAGACCCTTGCAGGAGGAGGAGATGGGGTGCGGTTAGAGGGGGGAGCCCCGTTTCTGTGGACCAACGTCCCCCAGACACACACCCTCTTACCACAGGACCTGGGCGCCCGGTGAGCCCGACAGGACCAGGAGGGCCTTTCATGGACAGCTGGAAAGACAGAGAGAACAGAGCCCCAAGTCTCTCCTGAGCTCCCCAACAGTCCCAACAGAGGTGCTTCTGTGGGTCCCCTCAAGATCCCCCGCCCAGATTTGTGAGTGGAACCTGCAGACGTTATCCCTGGGAGGTGGTTAAGTGCGGGTCACAGGAGTGAGGCCCCCAGGAAGGCCTGTGGTACCCTCAGCTGGGGCCTGCCCAGCAGGGGGGAGCACCACGCCCCTCCGCCTCTCAGCCCTCAGAATCAAGGGTCTGGGGCTGGGGGAGCAGGGGGTTGTGTATAGCAATGGAAATCCAAGGCAGTTTTCTTTAGGAGGACGAAGTGCCCCCCCCAACTTCCGGCCAGCCCTCTGCTCTCCTTCCTGCTGTCATCGCTTACATGCAGTCCCCCCAGCACCCCCCTGAAAACACACACACACCTGAGCCTGTTGCAGTACCGCCTGGGCCTGGGCCTGCTGGAAAGACACTGGGGGTCCCTTGAGAGAGCCACTTGCAAACTGGAACTAAGAGAAATCACTGGTGAGGAACGCAGCAAGAGTCCTTCTCTCCCCCACATCAGACTGTCACACTCCCCACCCTGTCACCGCTGGGCCTGCTGCTTTCCTCCTTACCGGCATCATGATTACAGTGCCTGGTGGGCCTCGAACCCCATCAATGCCAGGAATCCCAGGAAGGCCCGCGGGGCCCTGAGAGACAGACCAAGAGAGAAACATGGGTGGAGGGAGGAAAAGAAAAGATACACAGGGAATCAGTGGCAGAAAGATGGAGACCAGGAAGCAAGAGGAGAAAGAGGAGGAGAGAGAAAGAGACAAGGAGAGAAAGCTCCACGCAGGGTACTGGTGGCTGACATGGGTACTTCTAGCTACTCAGGAAGCTAAGACCTGAGGATCATGGTTCAAAGCCAACCAGGGCAGGAAAATCCATGAGACTTGAATTAAGTATCTCCAATTAACTACCAAAAAAACAAACACAAAAACAAAAAACAGAAGAAGTACTGTGGCTCCAGTGGTAGAGCACCAGTAGCCAAAAGCCAAATGAGAACAAAAAGACCTGAGTTCAAGAAACTGGAGAGATGGTTCCTAGATAGGAGTAATCAAAAGGGGGGGGGGGGGAAATCAGTGCCAGGCCTGCCATGGTCTCCCCAGGCCCAGCCCCTCCCATTCACGCTCAAAACTTCAAGATCCCAGCCAGACATCTCATCCCCTGCTAAGGAAAAAAAACACAGGGGAAGTCTCTTACCGGAAGACCCCGGTCCCCTGGAAATCCTGGTGGGCCAGGAGGTCCTGAGGGGCCAGTCACCCCCTGTTGAGATCAGAGAAACAAAAGTCATAGGAGATGCAAAATCTGAGCTAGACTGAATTCAACCAACCTCTGACCCCCCTCCCCCCTCCCCCACACAGGCAGCTTTCAGGAATTCCTGAACCCTTCAGATACACTGGGTCATACCAGCATTGAACTCCACACTGAACTCAACCCTTAATTTCATTCATTCTTTGGACATCAAATACCCAGGCAATATTATACCCCAGTCCCCAAAGGCTTAAATACTCCTCCCCTCTCTCAGCCATGAAAGAGCCAGGTACAGTGTCGCACGCCTGTAATCCCCACACTCAGGAGGCTGAGGTAAGAGGATCATAAGTTCCAGGCTATCCTAAGGTACCTAGGAAGACTGTCTCCAAACAGAAACGGAAAATAGGAAGAAAGGGAATGTGGTCATTACTCACTCGTGGTCCCAGAGCTCCTGGAGGTCCCTCAAACTGCTGTCCCTGGAGAGAGAAACAGGTATGACCCCCTGTCCAAGTGAGCCCCTCTACCACTGCAGATCGCCCCTGCCCCTCACCTGCTCTACCACAGCCGGTTCTCCTTTGGCTCCCTTCTCACCAGTGCCCTAGAAACAGGAATAAGGAGAGGAGATGTGAGCCAGCGCCGCCCTTCCACACAGAGGACCCACCCACTTTATCTGCATCCCATCCTTTCCTCAGCCAATAGGCATCGAGCTCCATCTCCTCCACCAATCAGGCAGGGCTACATCCAGGTGAAGGGCGTGACCTCTTGAGGGCCCTCATTCAGGTCAGTGATTTGGCCAAGTTAGTCAAAGCCTATGGCCAGTTGCAGCATGGTGAACGGTCTGTGTCTCCGGTGAGGAGGAATGAGTTAAAACCATGCTTGATTCTGGACAGGCACTCAGGCTCTTTACCTCACCCTCTGTCCAACATCAAGGCAAGAAATGTCATTTCCTCCAGCACCTTGGCTAAAAATACCATCTCTCTTCTCTGCTGAGGAGCTCCAAGCTTTCGCAGCTTTCACCACCTCCCGTGAATTCTGGAATTTTCTAGCTTGGCATATCCATTCAGGGGTTTTGGCAATGTTGCCCTAGCCTGCTTCAAATTGGGATCTGCCTACCGCTGTCCCTCTTGTCTCTGGGACCAGAGGTGCAGGCCATCACAACCAGCGTGCCTGTTGACATGGGATCCCACTAACTTTTTGCCTGAGCTGGCCTCAAACCACAATCCTCCCAACGTCTGCCTCTTGAGTAATTCGGATTACAGGCATGCACTACCATGCTTGGCCTGAGATCCCCGTGCCATGCCACAAGGCCCAAGAACTCAGTTTCTGCAATGGTCCCCATCACAGATATACTTTCATCCACCTCCAGCTGCAAGACCCAAGTGGCGCCTGTCCCCAATTGGCTTCCTGGCTGCTTTTCTGCTTTCCCCTGGTGTTCATCTGCAGAGCACCCCACCCCCATCTCAGACTTACAGGAAAGATCTGGAACTCAGTTCTGGATGGCTGCTCTGCTGCTCGGAATTCCGGAAGCATAGTCGGGCGCCCTCCTTCTTCATCCTCCTCGGCTGTGTCAATCTCAGGGGTCCTTAGCCCAATTCTGCTTTCAGGGTCCTTTTCCCCATGAGAAGGTAGGGGCAGGCCTGCTTTGATCTTTTGCTTTATGCCAACCCCCTTCCCCCCATGAACTGGGTCTTCCCTTTCTAGAACAATCCATGTACTACTGACCTGGAAGATGGTAACGTTTTGGCCAATGGTCACAGTGGTGGTGAGAATCACAGGTGTGGCAGCTGGAGACGTGATTGGAATTGGTGTCTCCGTGTTGGCAACAAGAGTGGAAGTCTGGAGTGGGTAAGTATCAGGAATCTGGGGTCAGGTTGATCAATACAGGTAAGAGATCCAGCCATCAGTGGTCACATCTGTTGTCCCAGCTATTCAAGAGGCTGAGAGCTGAGGATCTCAGTTCAAAGCCAGCCTGGGTGGGAAAAGCTATGAGACTCTTATCTCCAAGGAACCACCAGAAGACTGGAAGTGGTGCTGTGGCTCAAAGTGGTAGAGCTTAGAGACATTGTCCAGGCCCTGAGGGCAAGTCCCATGTTGTCATGGGACTTGAACAACAACAACTATATCTTTATATACATATGGGCTCCCTGGTGGCCAGTTGGGCTGCAAGAATGAAGAGCAGGACTGGGCCATAGAGCAGAGCCTAGCTAATTCCAAAGCCCACAGAGATCAAGGCCAAGATCTCAGAGCCAGATTTCTGGCAGACTAACCCCATGGCCTCTCCCAGGACAGAGCTCAGTGATCAGCCAGCCAGGCCACAAAGAGTCAGCGCCTTCCGGCCTGGACAGCTACAAAAGTGGTCAGGGTGGAAGGAAGTGGGGGCAGGGGATGAAGACCTGGGAAGCGGGGGTTCAGAGCTGAGGAAGGGACTGGGATGAAGCAGATGGCTTCTGGTATCTATTCTGGGACAGGAAGATCTGGAATTGACTCATGGGACAACCAACGATCCCTCAACCCAAATAACACCAGAGGGGCTTGAACTCAGGGCCAGGGCACCGTCCCTGAGCTTCTTTTTTCCTCAAGGCTAGAGCTCTATTACTTGAGTCATAGCTTCACTTCCAGCTTTTTGGTGGTTTCTTGGAGATAGGAGTCTCATGGACTTTTCTGCCTAGGCTGGTTTTGAACTGTTGTCCTCAGATCTCAGCCTGCTGAGTCGCCAGAGTTACAGGCATGAGACACCAGTGCCTGACAATGCCAAGCCACTTATTGCTTTAGCTGTTTTGTCAGGAAGGATCTTGTGGTTTTGTGCTTTTCTTTGGGTAGTCTGGTCCGTGAGTTTTTTTTGGGGGGGGGAGAGGGGTGGTTTGAAATTGGGACTTGAACTTGATATTGGATACTTTCTTTCCTTGGCAGACACTCTACCACCTGAACCGTGCCCGCAACCCATGATTCTCCCTTCTCTTCCTCTCTTGTACTTAGCATAAACTGGGGTACATTATTACTGGGCTGTTGGGTTGAAATGGGGACCTCCTTGAGTGCAGTCATCATTTGAGAGAGACCCAGAACTCAGCAGCCAAAGACCTAGGGACCAAGGTTAGAAGGAGGGGTCAGAGACCCGCGGAGTTCGAGGCTGGCAGGGGCCTTACCTGCTTCTCCAAGGCACTTGCGGGCATCGAAGTTGGGGCCAGGTTTTCCTTGTTTTTTTTCCTTCCCTTCCCCTTGCGACCACGGCCTTTCTTCTTCCCTTTCCCCTTCCCCTTGCGTCGAGGAGGGGGGGTTGGGGTCTCTGGCTTATTCTGGGGTGTCTGGAAAGAGTACCATGTTCAGGCCTGGTGCACCCCAAGTAAAGAAGGTCACGCAGGATCTATCCATCCTTGGCTAATCGTTAAGTCTTCCCCGTTTGGGATCGAGAATCCTCCATCCCATTTTGGGGGCACACGGGTGCAGGATTCACTCCTGCCTGAGCACCAGAGTCAGGGGAGACTCCAAGTAGGGCAGCAGCCCCTTCCACTCACCCCTGCAGTTAAGGGATCCTCTGGTTCGCAGCCAAGGAGGTACAGCTTGCAGGTCTGGAAGGCTGCCTGGGGGTCTGGGATTATCAGAAGCTCTTGGATGTCCCCCTGACAGAGGATGGGGAGAGGGGAAAGTCACAGGTGGCCCCCAGCCCAGTCCCAGGGCTGTGCACCCCAGTCTTTTCTTTCTTTTTGTGCCCATCTCTGGGTTTGGACTCAGAGCCTGGGCGCCGTCTCTGAGGAACTTTTTTACTTTAGGCTAGCGCTCCAGCACTTTGAACCATGGCGCCACTTCTAGTTCTCTGGTGGTTCATTGGAGATTAAACTCTCACAGACTTTTCCTGCCCAGGCTGGCTTTGAACTTGGATCCTCTACATCTAGAGGCCCATCTGGGATAAGGGCTCTGCTCAGCACAGCCTGAGAGGCAGGGACAAATGCATCCATGCAGGGCAGATGTTGGATGTGGCCTGGATGCAATTCCTTCTCAGAGCTTCTGAAGGTGACTAAGAAGGTTGCCATATATTTCCTGATAGGTGGGACAAAATATTTATACTCTGAACGGGTGCAGTGGCTCACACCTGTAATCCTAGCTACTCAAGAAGCTGAGATCTGAGGATCGCAGTTCAAAGCCAGTCCAGCACTGAAGTCCTATGAGACTCTTATCTCCAATTAACCACCAAAAACCGGAAATGGTGTTATGGCTCAAAGGGTAGGGTAGTAGCCTTGAGCTGAAGAGTTCAGGGACAATGCCCAGGCTTGAAGTTCAAGCCCCATGATCAACCCAAAAAAAAAACCCAAAAAACAAACAAACAAACAAAAATTCAAAGCCACCCTCTGCCTCAGTTTCCCTCAACTCTGAGCTCCCTACCTCAAATCTCTCTTCCTGAACCTCCAGGGTCCCCAACACAGTCCGTCCAGCCGTACTGATAAACGCAGGACCCCGTCCTGTCAGAGGTGGCTGACTCTCACAGTCAACGACCCATGTGGCCACATCACCATCCACGCTGACGGCTACACGATGCCACCTGCAAGGGCGGGGGGGGGTAGTCTCCACACAGGGCTGTGTCACCCAGTGGCAACCTGGGGACCCCATTTGATCTTCTTACCTGCCATCTGTGAGGTTGATGGGTGGAGGGAGGGGAGGCCAGGAGGCCTCTGCAGAGTCCAGCACTGGCCCCAGTGCCAGCCCGAACTGCCTGGCACCCTTTTCATCATAAACAGACAGAAGCACAGAGTGACCAGCCGACTGGACCCGCAGAGTGGCCAGTACAGAGAAGTTCTCAGGGAATTGCCCATCTGGGTGCAAGGAGAGAGAAAAGGGATATGAAGGGGGACAGGTCAGATGCCCCCCCACCCCCACCCCGGCCCCAAGTGACATTCATGTCTCTCCAGCCCACTTCCGGTCCCTCCTCCTGCCCACACTCACCTGGGAAGAGTTCCAGTGTAGGGACACTGAACACACCGGTCTTGCTCACTCCGAATGCACGGTCACCCTCTGGAACTCTGTGGGGACACAGGCCAGGCTTTTCAGGGACCCCAGCCTGGCCCCCACGCACACCGAGAACCTCCAAGACATCCACAGGCTCAGCTGTAGAGAGAAAACCAGGGCGGGATGGGGTCGTTAGAACCCAGCCCGGGACCCTATGATTATGAGCGGGAAAGAAGCAGTGTGGCTGGGCCCTGGTGCTCAATCCTGTGATCCCAGCTGCTCAAGAGGACCAAGGTTCAAAGCCAGCCCAGGCAGAAAAGGCTGTGAGACTCTTATCTCCAGTGAAAGCACTAGAAAACCAATTGTGGCTCAAATGGTTGAGCTCTAGGACCAGCGTGTGCGCTTGCACACATACACACACACACACACACACACACACACACACACTCACTCACACTCATACATACTCACAGCAAATAGGCCTAGGACTCAAAACATACTCTCCTCCTCCCCCCCCCCCCCCCCCCCGCTCCAAATCACAGATGTGTGGGCTACATTAGTCTGTTGACTCCTTGTTATTTATTTTTTCCTCTTGGTTTTGGTGAGGAAAACTTAAGAAAAAAAAAGCTGACCTAGTTCTAGAATGAATCAAAACTTCCTGGCTTGAGCCCCAGAGCCAAACTTTTGTCCCTTTATTTCTTCCTGCTCCCCCGCACTGGCCGCCAGGAGCCTCTTTGCCAGGGGAAACCCACGGAGGGGGGAAGGGAAGGGGACCTGTGATGTTCATTCCCCGCCCCCTTGGAGTCTCCTCCTGTGACCTCCAATTCCTCTGAAGAGCCTCAGACCACCTTCTTCCACCCCGAGGGCCTCCATGCTCCAGGCACCGCCTCCCCTGATTTTCTTTGGAATCTCTTGACCCCTTTGATTTTGGCTTTGGTTTTGTTTTGGGTTTTTCTGCTAGTCCCAGGGGCTTAAACTCAGGGGCTGTCTCTGAACTTTCCTACTCCAGGTTGATGCTCTACCACTTAGAGCCACAGCACCACTTCTAAGCTCTTTTTTTTGTTGTTGTTGATGTTGCTCGTTGGAGATAAGACATCCCTGCCTGGGATGGCTTTGAACTGTGATCCTCAGATCTCAGTCTCCTGAGTAGCTGGGATTATAAGCATGAGTTACCACTGCCTGGCTTCTATTGGTTTGATGTTGATTTTGGTTTCACTAACTTTAGACTGGCGTGGAACTCAAGGTCCTGCTGTCTCTTTCTCCCGAGTAGCTGGGATGACAGGAGAATGCCAGCCTGCCCAGCCTAGAGGCTAACTTCTTGTTTGGTACCCACCCCCTGTGTAGTCTTATGTAGTCCTCTCCCCTGATTTCTTTCTCCCTGTCTCTCTCTCCTTCCTTCCTCTGACCTCTCCCTTGGGACTCTGTCACTCTCTGAGCTGTGAACATCCACAATAAATGGCTTTCTCCCTACCCCCCCACCCCCCCCCCCCCCCGCCTGCTCACAACTCAGCATCATCTCCAGCCTCTCCCTCTCCCAATCTAGAAAAAGAAGACACTGATGTGGTCCAACCCAATCTGAATCCAAGCCTCACCCCAGGGCAGTCATGAACAGTGTTAAATGGAACCATATGGCTTGGGTGGGGGCAGGTGGGGGCTTCCCCTGAGCCCCCACTGGGCCCCAAGCCCCTGTCCCCTCCCCCACCCTCAGCCAACTGTCCCACTAACCCCCTGACCCAGCCTCTTGGCAAGAAGTTAGATTCAGCCCAATCTGTCATGATCTCACCCCTGCCCCCCCCCCCGCCCTGCAGCCGGGGTGGGGAGGGGTGGCTTTGCTGATCTCACCACTGGAAGTGGAACTAGGGGGGGCACATTTGGGGGAGGTAAAGGCTCAGATGGAGACCCCCATCCTAGCTCATTCTGTGCCAGGAGTCTCTAGTTCCAAACTCCACAGACTTCTGGCTACAGGCCCTGATTGTGCGCCCTCTCTCTCTCTCTCTCTCTCTCTCTCTTTCTCTCTCTCTCTCTCTCTCTCTCTCTCTCTCTCTCTCTCTCTCTCTCTCTCTCTCTCTCTCTCTCTCTCTCTCTCTCGGCACTTGAGCCTCACTCACCCAGCTCTTTTGCTCTTCAGCTATTTGCAGGTAGAGCCTCAAGTTTTTGCCCCAGAGCCAGCCTCAGATGATAATCCTCCTATCCCTATCTCCTGGTAGAAGTGGGACTGCAAGTGTGAAACCAATTACACTCGATTTCTTGATCAAGATGAGGTGTCACTCACTTTGTATTTCCACTGGCCTAGGACTTCAGTCCTCCTGATTGGCACATTCCTGGGATTCTAGACAGGTGCCATCACCCCAGGCCATCTCGGTTCCATTTTCTTTATTTTATTTGTTTGTTTTGTGTCAGTCCTGGGGCTTGTAACTCCAGGCCTGGGCACTGTTCCTGAGCTTCTGTTGTTCAAAGTTAGCCGTCTACCACTTGAGCCACAGTAGCACTTCCAGCTTTCTCTGTATATGCAACACTGAGGAATTGAACCCAGGGCTCTTCGTGCATGCTAGCCAAGCACTCAACCACTAAGCCACCTTCCCAGCCATCTGTCCCATTTTCTATTCCTGTTTTTCAGTTCTCTGCATCCAGCCCTGAATCCACCCTCTGTGACTGGTCTTTCCATTTCTGATGCTGTAGGGCTTGAACTCAGGGCTTGGGTGCTGCCCCTGAGCTTTTGAGCACCAGGATAACACTCTACCACTTATCCACAGCTCTATGTCCAGCTTTTGGGCGCTTCATTGGAGATAAGAATCTCACAGATGGGCCGGGAGTTTGGCCTAGTGGTTAAAGTGCTTGCCTAGCATGCGCGAAGACCTGGGTTCGATTCCTTGGTACCACATACATACAAAAAATCTGGAAGTGGTGCTGAGGCTCAAGTGGTAGAGCTCTAGCCTTGAGAAAGTCCAAGGACAGTGCTCAGGCCCTGAGCTCAAGCCCAGGACTGGCAAAAAAAAAAAAAAAAAAGAATCTCACAGACTTTTCTGCCTGGGACTGGCTTCAAACTGTGGTCTTTAGATCTCAGCCTCCTGAGTAGCTGTGATTTCAGGCATGAGCCACCAGTGCCCTACTTCTCAACATGTGTTTAACTGTCTGAATCTTTCTCTGCCCTACCCCCATCTTTAATTGCCTGCTCTGTGGCCGGGCTATGCAAGAGGTATTTGGGTTACAGCCCTCTAGGGCTAAAGATCTGGACTCCCAGGCTCTCTAGACCACAAGGGTCAGTTCCCATGGGGCAGTGGGGGGAGCAGAAAAATCAACCCAACTGTCCCTCCTCCAGGCTGGGGACAGGGGAAGGCTCAGAGCTCTCTGTGTCTCACCCTGCCCCACCCCAGCCTCTATACAGTGAAACGGGGTCTCTCCCGGGGCCATGGCTCATTCCCATTGCAAAAGTCCATCCTGGCATCTAACCCAGAGAGCTCCTGCTTCAGTCTGCTGTCCCTTGTGTAGTGACCTTTGGGGAACTGACTGGCCTTTCTTTCCATGGCTGGCGAAGGGAAAAGAGAACACACTAGAAGCATTGAGTTCTGCCTGCAGGGCTGGAAGATTGCGGAGTGAGGGGGGGGTCTTTCAAGGACCTACCCCCCGCAACACCCACACAAGCACACATGCACCCTCTTCCTGTGCTGGCCAAATCCCTGGGGAGATGCTGGGTGGGTGGGGTCTAAGACACAAAGGGTGGCAAGCAGGGAGCAAGTGGGGATGAGGCTAGGATCTCCATTTCCAGGGAGATGACAGAGCAGAGATAGGTGTGGACATATAAATGGGGGTGTCGGGGCCGGGAGTTTGGCCTAGTGGTAGAGTGTTTGCCTAGCATGCACGAAGACCAGGGTTCGATTCCTCTGTATCACATACATAGAAAAAAGCCAGAAATGGTGCTGAGGCTCAAGTGGTAGAGCTCTAGCCTTAAGAAAGTCCAAGGACAGTGCTCAGGCCCTGAGCTCAAGCCCAGGACTGGCAAAAATAAATAAATAAATAAATAAACAAACAAATAAATAAATGGAGGTGTGTGTGTGGATGAGATTGTACAAGTGTGGGTGCCTGGATACAGGGAGAATGGGGAGGGGCCAACTGATGCATCCTGCAATGCATGCGAACCCAGTGCCTATGGTGTGTGTTTGGTGGGGTTGGGCACATGGCTGGGTGTTGGTGTGAGTGGATGTGTGTGTTTGGTGGGGTTGGGCACACGGCTGGGTGTTGGTGTGAGTGGATGTGCAGGCCATAAGGGGGTGGTCCTGAAGGTGTCAGCCAATGAGAGAGAGGGAGAGAAGTTGAAAGCATAGGAAGGTGACAGGGACTGGGGGTGTCTGGGGCGTGGCCACCTCGTCCCCAGAGTCTCACAGTCCCCATGGCAGGAGCACGTGCGCGTGCGAGCACGGGAACAGGGCAGGCACTCCCGGCACTGGAGGGAAACTCGGGACAGTGTGGGGACAGTGTGGTACCGCGTGCGTGCAGGTGTGCCTTGACTTCTGGGAGATTCCCCCCTCCCGAGGATCTTTCTAGATTAGGAGGAAATCTGGGATCCTTCATGCCACCAACTTCAAGGAGCCACAGAGACCTCTTCCCCCCCCCCCCGGACCCGCCCCTCCCCACCCCCCCTCAACCCTAGCCTTGCAGGGAGCCCAGCCAGATGTGCACAGCTGGGCGTGCGTCAGCTCTGACTCACACCGTCCTGGGGGCCCCCTCCCGCTCACCCCCACCCCCGCCCCCGCCCTGGGAACTCTGAGTGGGGGGGGGGAGGAAGCCCTGAGAAATTTTTTGGGAAAAACACTTGGTCGGGGGTGGGGGAGCCGCGCCCTGCGCCTGAGGCCCCCGCCCTGCGCCCCGCCCCGCCGCGCCCCGAGGCCCTGTCCGTGGTGCTGACCGCGACTCTGGGGAGCGCGGGGTGGGGGGAGGGCGCGTGGGCCAAGCCCGGGCAGAGGACAGGGAGGAAGAGTGGGGTGAAACCATAATCTGGGGGTCCCCTGGATTGTCCCACACAGACACCCCCACTGGCCCCTAACCTCAGAATCAGAGTCTTTTCTACCGCCACTGGGTGGCAGCCACAATGATTCTCACAAGGCCACACAATCACACCTGTAACACTCTTTCTTTCTTTCTTTCTTTCTTTCTTTCTTTCTTTCTTTCTTTCTTTCTTTCCTTCCTTCCTTTCTTCTTCTTCTTCTTCTTCTTCTTCTTCTTCTTCTTCTTCTTCTTCTTCTTCTTCTTCTTCTTTTGTGGGTCATAGGACTTGAACTCTGGGCCTAGACACTTAGCTCTTCAACTCCAGGCTACCACCCTACCCTCCCTCCCTTCCTTCCTTCCTTCCTTCCGTGCCAGTCCTGGCTCTTGAACTCAGGGCCTGGACCCTGACCCTGAACTTCTTTCACTCAAAGCTAGTGCCCTACCACCGGAGCCACCGCACCACTTCCAGCTCCTTGTGGTTCACTGGAGATAAGATCCTCTTGTCTAGTCTGGTTTCGAACCACTATCCTCCAATCTCACCCTCCTGGGTAACCACGATTACATGGCTCTGCTCAGTGCCAGCACTCTGCTAACTTGAGCCACAACTTCACTTGTGAGATGAGAAGCCTGGGACTTCTGACTTCTTCTGGTCCACTGGAGATAGCAGTCTGGCTTTGAACCGCTATCCTTGTATCTCAGCCTCCTGAGGATTGCAAGTGTGAACGACGGGGCCAGGTACACCTTCATTTCTCCTCCTGTCAACACAGCCACACGTTTCCCGGTCCTGTTCACACACACACACACACACACACACACACACACGCTGTCCCACCTGCCCATCAGCCAGAATTGGACATCGTGTTCACATGCAACTCGCGAGGCCTCCATGTATCCCCCCATCTGCCCCATCCGCACCCCCAAAATCCTGTCCCTCTCCCTCCAGGCTCACCGGCCAGCGTCCAGGGCAGAAGCTGCAGCGTGGCCAGCAGCGAGCAGAGGCCCAGGCCCCGGCGGCCGCCCATTCCCAGCCAGCTGGGGCCGTGCGCAAGGCTGGGGGGAAAACCCGGACCGACGGGGCGGCTCCCGGGACTCAGCCGGGCAGAGTCGGGGCGGCCGGACCCAGGGAGGACCCGCGGGAGACTGGCAGACCCTGCGCGCCCGGCCGCGCCCTGCGCCCTAGGCGCCCAGCGGGGAGGAGCTGGGGGAGGGGGCGGACCTGGGGAGGGGAGGGGAGGCGAGTCTGCCCGGAGCGCTGATTGGCTGGCCGGAGCCCGGGCTAAAACGAAGGGGGGAGCTGGAGGGGGCTCCCCACCCACCCACAGCGGAGAAGGGCCACTCCTAATCGGTCTTAGAGCTCCGAGTTCCAGCCTTGGCTCCGTCCTCACAGATCTGAGGTTCAAACTTTCAGCCATTCAGAGGCCTGGAATTAGGGTGCGCTATGGCTTACAGGCAGCCTCACCCCCAAAGTCGCACCCATCCAAGACCCTAAGCAGAATCCTCCTCCTGCCCCACCCAAATTGCCCCCAAACTGGCTTCCTATCCTCACACCCTAAATTGTCGTCGCTCTGCTGCTTTCCCCGGGATATTCCTTTGCCCTGCTAAGATTAGAATCCAGGGCTTCCCTGCAAACCACGGAGCTGCACCTCCCTCCCCTCCCCCCTCCACCGCTCCCCCTTTCCCAAAGGGGACCCAAAGGGGTGTCTCCTCAGTCCTAAGTACACTCCCACACACACTGGCAGCTATCTCCCAGCCCAGGCTCCACAAAGAGTCTCTGTGTCCTTATAGAAGAGGGGGTGGGGCCCCATTTGGCTTGAGGAAGACATTGGGGGCTCCTTGGAGTGGGAGTGAAAGTCTCCCCCCCAAAACAGCTCATCCTTATCCCTCTCCCTCCCCTACCCCACATCCCAGGGATCTCAAACTATATCTAAATCTATTCTGAAAGATTCTCACTGAGTCCCCACTCTCCCTGTAGTCTAACTTGTGATGCCATGACTGCACACACTGCCCACGACCACAGTCTTTGAGGCTTTCTCTCATCCTCTTCCTCCAGCTAGAGATTTTTTTGTTAATTCAAAATTTTAGGGAAAAAAAAATGTTCTACTAATTCCTCACACTGGATTAAACGCCAGGCCAGATCTCTTGGCCTTATTTCTCGCAAGAGATTAGGCTGATAAGATTGCAGATGAGCTGGGGGGAGGGAGGGAGCAGATGAGGGATGGAACAGGCACCCACTCCACCTGAGGTCACATGTCCCAGAAACAACATGGCACCCTCCCCTCGGACGGTGCTCATCTCTGGGTGCTCCTCAGGAATCGGCCTGCAACTTGCTGTGCAGCTGGCTCAGGACCCTAAGCACCGTTACCAGGGTAAGGAGCCTGGGTGGGTCTGCACACAGCAGGGATTGACTCCAATTCTTAAGATTCCCAGACTCAGGGCCCTGGAGTTTGGCCTAGTGGTAGAGTGCTTGCCTAGCAATCACCAAGATCAGGATTCGATTCTTCAGTACCACATACATAGAAAAAAAGCTGGAAGTGGTGCTGCGGCTACAGTGGTAGAGCTCCAGCCTTGAGAAAGTCCAAGGACAGTGCTCAGGACCTGAGCTCAAGCCCAGGACTGGCCAAAAAAAAAAAAAAAAGACTCCCAGTTTCCTCTCCACTGTCCCTTCTGGTGGCAATTAGGGAGGACTCAGGACACATGGTGGGAAGTCCTTCATAGATCATCCCTTATCTAAGCAAAAGTTCTTGAAGACTTATTTCTTGGGTGCTGGATACCACCCTGGGTGACTGAAAGAGAGCCAGGTGGCTGGGCACTGGGGTTCATGCCTAGAATCCTAGCAACTCAGGAGGCTGCAATCTGAGGGTCCTGATTCAAAGCCAGCCTGGGTAGGAAAGTCCAGGAGACTCTTATCTCCCATTCATCAGCAAAAAGCCAAAAGTGGGAGCTGTGGCTCAAGTGGTACAGCAAAGAAAAAAAAAAGCCCAGGGAAAGCACTCTGTGTTCCAGACTCAGGATCAGAGAAAGAAAGAAAGAAAGAAAGAAAGAAAGAAAGAAAGAAAGAAAGAAAGAAAGAAAGAAAGAAAGAAAGAAAGAAAAGCAAGCAAACCATGTTTTTAGCAGGAATGATCCAGGAAGACTTTTCTGCCTGCCTGGCTTCCTTTGAGTTGACCCAGAAAAGAAATAAGAATCTCAGTGGGGCTCCTTCCTCCACCTCTCCCCAGATGACTGCACTAAGCTAAGCTGCTTTCAAGAGTCCACACTTGAGGCTTAAAGCAGTCCTTTCCTTCTGGGCACTTCCCTTCCTACAGGTCTGGAGCACATGCGCCGGGGCATGCCCCTGCCCTAGGAACCTCTGACCCATAGCAGGCTGTGGGAGAAGGCAGCAAAGGGCTGTTGCTCAAGAGGAGACTGGGGAGCAGGGGAGGGCTTCAGAGCTTCTGTCTAGTTGGCACAGCTGTATCATCCAGCCCTCTGTTTTGTGCCTGTGTGTGTGTGTGTGTGTGTGTGTGTGTGTGTGTGTGTGTCCACCCTGGAGCTGGAACTCAGGGTTTGGGTGCTGGCTCTGGGCTTTTTTCTCCTCAAGGCTACCACTCTACCACTTGAACCACAGCTCCCACTTGCTGCTTTTTGTTGATTCATTGGACATAAAGAGTCTCACAGACTTTCTTACCATAGCTGGCTTTGAACCTTGATGCTTAGATCTCAGCCACCTGAGTAGCCAGGATTGCAGGCATGAGTCACCAGTGCCAGGCTCGAAGATGCTACTTTTGTTTGTTTACTTTTGTTTTCTCCTTAAGCTATAGATTCAGTAAAAGTAGACACTGCATCTTATTTAGTCCCAGCATCCAGAATAGGGTGCAGCGTGTAGGAGATGGATGAATAAATGGGTAGAGGGATGTATGTATGTATGGATGGATAAATGGATGAATGGATGAATGAGTAGATAGATGATAGATGGATGGATGGGTGGATGGATGGATGGATGTGGGAGTGTATAAACATGTGCATTTGTTGAGTGTGTGGTGTGTAATGTAGGTGTATAAGTTTGTGCTGTTCATGTAAGATCACAGAAACACACAGAGGCTGGACCCTGGCCTATCTCTCGATCTCTGTCCCCAGTGGTGGCCACCATGAGGGACCTGGGAAAGAAGGAGGCCTTGGAGGCATCTGCTGGAGGTACTCTGGGGAAGACTCTCACGGTGGCCCAGCTGGATGTGTGCAATGATGACTCGGTGGCCCAGTGTCTCAGTCTCATCCCAGGAGGGGATGTGGATGTGCTGGGTGAGACTTTTCCTTCTCCCTGGTTCAAGAACAGACATGGTCTGAATGCCAGCCTTCTGGCTTCCTCTCACCCTGGGAAAAAAAAAAGGTAGACCAGTTGTCCAAGAGCCAGAGACACCCATTGAGTCACTAGAGATGCCACAAGTCGTCTGAGACCTGTTGTAAACAGGGGGTGTAATATGGCTTGACTGGACTAGACATTCTCACATACGATGAAAACCATATGTGGCTAGGAAAATTACTCCTGATGAGTCACCTGGAGGAGGAATTATTATGAGGCAACAACTCATGGTTTCTAAGCAGGCTAGTGGAACTATTTCCATGCAATCTGGGGGCTGAGCTGAATTGCTCATGCATCACAGGAAATTCAGTTTCCACCCACCTGAGGCCCAGAGTTGCCTCAGACAAACCCTAAACTGTGTTTCAACCTTACCAAGAGACTGCCTGTATCCACCCTGATGCTCTGGGCTCCAAGTAGAGGGGGGTGATTGGTGGGAGGGACTTCAAGGTAACAGCTAACACTTCATCTTTAGTCAGTAATGCAGGAGTGGGGCTGGTGGGGCCCCTGGAAGGGCTCAGCATAGCTACCATGCAGAATGTCTTGGACACCAACTTTTTGGGGGCCGTCCGCCTGGTCAAAGCTGTGCTTCCAAGCATGAAGAGGAGGCGACGGGGTCACATTGTGGTAGTCAGCAGTGTCATGGGACTGCAAGGTGAGTCCTGGAATCCCATCCTTAGAGGTGACCCTTCCCAGGCTGAGAGGACAGCCAAGAGCTTTCAGCTCATATTCCAAAGGAGCCTAGGAGAGCCTAAGAGGATGGATAAGCAGGTAGATGGGTAGATGAGTGGATGAATAGGTGGGTGGATGGATGGATGGATGCATAGATGGTTGGGTGGATGAATGTCTGAATACATAGAAGGTTGGACAGATGGATGGATGGATGGATGGATGGATGGAGGGAGGTTAGGATGAAAGGGATCTTGCAGTTCAAAAAGGGAAAAGCTCTGGGATGGATTAACTATGCCTGCCCTGGGTAAGAGTAGGTGGTGAAGAGTAGGCATGGTGGCTCACGCCTATAATCCTAGCTATTCAGGAAGCTGAGATTTGAGGATCATGGTTCAGAGCCAGCCTGGGCACTAAAGACCATGAGACTCTTATCTCCAATTAACCACCAGATGACCTTGGTCATCTTCAAAACTCATCCAACACCTAACAATAATGTCCTTACTCAATGAGACCCCCCCAATTCTGACTCCATCCACTGTGGGACCCGCAAACCCCATCACACAAGCTCTCCAACACACACACACACACACACACACACACACACACACACACACACACACACACACACACACACACAGAGCACTCTGCCCTCCAACCCTCCCAGGTGTCGTGTTCAACGACGTCTATGCTGCCTCCAAGTTTGCCCTGGAAGGATTCTTTGAGAGCCTCGCCATCCAACTGCTTCAATTCAATATCTTGTAAGAAGAGGCAGGCACCGGGACAGAGGTGGGGAAGATAGGAAGAGGGAAAGGGAAAGGTAAATAGAGGCAGAGAGGGGCAAGACAGTTGCGATAGGGGTGACAGAGACAGTGAGGGAGATGGAGGATAAGCAGATATGAAATAAGAGCGATCTGGAGGCTGGGGGTTTGGCCTAGTGGTAGCGTGCTTGCCTAGCACACACAAAGGCCCACGTTCCATTCCTCAGTGCCACATACATAGAAAAAGCCATAAGTAGAGCTGTGGCTCAAAGTGGTAGAGTACTAACCTTGAAAGGCTCAGGGACAGCCCTCAGGCCCTGAATTCAAGCCCTGTGACTCACAGAGAAGATGATAGATAGATAGATAGATAGATAGATAGATAGATAGATAGATAGATAGATAGACAGATAGATAAGACGTGGGTGAAGGGGGAAGGAGATTAGTGCTGGGAAAAATGGGGAAGCAATGGGTTAGGGCAGCAGCTTACCCAGCGCTGCCCCTTGCCCAGCGTCTCTCTGGTGGAGCCTGGTCCGGTGGTCACAGACTTTGAGAGGAAGTTGTTGGCTCAGATCTCCACGACTGAGTTTCCAGGGACAGATCCTGACACCCTGGCTTCCTTTCGGGACTTCTACCTCCCAGCCTCCACAGAGCTCTTCCAATCCGTGGGTCAGAGCCCACAGGCTGTGGCCAAGGTAAGTGGCCCAGTGGTCACACATCACATATGTTGTGAGCCTTCGGGAGATCTTTGGGGAGTGGGGGGGGGGCTCTAGAGCTCAAAGCTCCATTCCACAGGTCATTGTCAAGGTCATCGGTGCTAAGAGACCACCCTTGCGCAGACAGACCAACACCCGCTATGCCCCGCTGACGGCCATCCGAGCTGTGGACCCCTCCGGCAGCCTGTACGTGCGGATGGCCCATAGGCTCCTCTTCCGCTGGCCAGGCTTCCTCAAGCTGAGCCTTCAGTGCCTGGCCTGTGGCTGCCTCCCCACACGGGTGTGGCCAGAATGAGCGGGCCCCCACAATCCAGTGGCACCTCCAGAACTGAGGAAGAGCCCGCACTGCTCTCAGTGGGCCAAACTACTCACTCACTCATCTGCCACCCATTCATACATCTACTCATTCATAAAGTCACTTGGTCACCCAAGATGCATTCATCCATGCATTCATTCTATGTTCATTCATACATGCATTTATTCGCGTATGAACTCATGTATAAATGCATGCCTACATGCATCAATTAGTTCATGCATTCATTCAACCATGCATACATTCCTCTCCCTCCCTCCCTCTCTCTCTCTCATCAGTGTGTGGCTTGAACTCAGAGCATGGTCGCTGTCCTTGAGCCTCTTGGTGCTAAAGGCTAGCACTCTACCACTTAAGCCATGGCACCACTTCCTCATGCATGCGTTTATTTCTGAACTCATCTATTCAGAAATTCACTTGTTTGTGCATATATCCACTTGCAAATTACTTTATATGCATGCATGCATGTAGTCATTTATAAATTAATTCATAAGTTTGTTCATTCATGCATGCACACATTTATTTATTTATGGGTCATGGGGCTTGAACTTGGCCTAGGCACTGTCCCTGAGCTTTTCAGCTCAAGGCTACTGCTCTACCCCTGGAACTCCAGCCCCACTTCCTGTTTTCTAGAGGTTAATTGGAGATAAGAGTCTCAGGTCCTTTTGTGCCTGGGCTGGCTTTAATCCTTGATCCTCAGATCTCAGCCTCCCAAGTAGCTAGGATTACAGGCATGAGCCACCGCACCCGGCTAACACACATTTATTTTTATTTTTATTTTTTGCTAGTCCTGGGCTTTGATCTCAGGGCTTTGGACACTGTCTCTGAGTTTTTGCGCTCTACCACTTGAGCCACAGCTTTATTATTATTATTATTATTATTATTATTATTATTATTATTATTATTATTTTCAGTCATGGGACTTGAACTCTGGGCCTGCACGATTTCCCTGAGTTCTTCAGCCATCACCTGTGTATCAATTCACTCAGAAATATCATTCATCAAACTGCTTCATCTGATTTGTGTCTCCCACACTGCTGACATTGGAGAAAGGGCATCAGTCCTCTCCAAGTTCAGAACCTTCTGTGACCCAAGCTGTAGCAGAGAGAAGTGCCTGGGACCCGGGCTGAGGACCAGGCATCAAGACGTTGGAGCCAATCTGGGCAGACAAAGAACTTAATGGAAGAAGGGGTATGGTCCGGAAACAGGGTGACCCCAGACCCATGCCTTCCCCGAGCACAGCCCACACCCAGTAATCCTCTCTCCTCTCTTACTTCCCTCTTCCCTTCTTCCTCCTTCTCTAGTCCCTCCCACTCACCCTGCCTCCATTCCTTCCTTTACTTCCTTGATCACTTGGGCCACTAGCAAAATGTATTTTGTGAATAGACATGGATACTAGCATTCCATTGCTATAGGAAATAATAAACCTATCTTGGCGACATTTGCATTTAAAAAAAAAAAGTCTCACTGGGTGGTGGCTCACGCTTGTAATCCTAGCTACTCAGGAGGCTGAGCTCTGAGGACTGGGGTTCAAAGCCAGCTCAGGCAGTAAAGAACCTGAGACTCTTATCTCCAATGAACCACTAGAAAATGGGAAATGGAGCTGTGGCTCAAGGGGTAGGGTGGTAGCCTTGAGCTCAGGGACAACGCCCAGGCTCAGAGTTCAAGCCCCCATGACCCACCAAAAAAAAAAAAAAAAAAAAGAAGAAGAAAGAAACGTCTGAGCCAATGGGATCTTGTGTCAGACACCACGTGCATTCTCAAGTTCCCTGGCCTCCAGGGAGGACACAGCTGGCTCGGCACAGTCCTGGCCAGAATGTCAGAAAACTCCCCTCCCTTCTACCTCCAGCCATGCCTGTCCCTTTCTCAAGCCTCCACCTGGGAAACTGCTCTGCTGCCCACATCACTGAGGCAACTTCTGTGAGGAAGACTTCTTCGAAGTCCCAGGAGCAACAGCTGAAACAAACGGAGCAAAGGGAGGCAGTGATGAACCCCCAGCTGGCACCACTGCTCCCCCACCACGGGCCACCATCCAGCAGGAGTTGCAGGACACCAGGCTCCCCCAGCCCGCCCCACTCCCGGCTGCCCCAGCCAAAGTCCTCCCAAATCCCACTCATATTTTGCAGCTGACCCTCCCTCCCCCTCTCTTCCCTCCTCCCTTCCTCCTCCCCCCCCCCCCCCCCCCCCCCGCCTCCAGCCATTAGAATGGTTAAGAGTCCAGGTGCAGTGACACACACATGTAATCCAGGCACTCAGGAGGCCAGGATATCAGGAGTGTGAAACCAGCCAGGGCTACAGGGCAAGACACTGAAATGAATCAGATTTTTTTTTAAAACAATTCTAAGGCTAGGATGGTAAATTTTATTGTACGTGCATTTTTACCACAGTTGAAAAATAAACACAGTATGTGTGCACACACACACACACAAGCATGCCTGTTCAGCTTGAGCTCAGGGCTGGGGTATTCTTTTTATGTTCAAGTTTGGCTCAACTTTACCACTGAACCACGTCTCCATTTCGGGTTTTCTGGTGATTAATTGGAGATAAGAGCTTAACAAACTTTCCTGCCTTGGCTGGCTTTGAACCATGATCCTCAGATCTCAGCCTCCTGAGTAGCTAAAGACAGGCGTGTGCCACTGGCGTTCAATTCACAAAACCTGCAACCTCCCCCCCCCTGTAGTTCTGGGGCTTGAACTCAGGGCCTTGGGTTTTCTCAAGGTTAGAGCTCTACCACTTGAACTACAGCACCACTTCCAGCTTTTCTATGTACGAGGTACCAAGGAATTGAATTGAGAAGTTCATGCATGTTAGGCAAGCACTCTACCACTAGGTCAAACTCCGGACCCCTCAAAAAATGTTTTAATGGGGAAAACACATCATATTGACTGATTTTTTTTTCTTTCTGAGAGGCAGTACACTAAACACAAGGTTTGCATTTGTATTCTCTTCTGGACTCATGTACCCTTGGAGACTTTCTGTGTTAGCTTTGCATTTGAACTCACTCCTTGGAAAGCACAGAGTGGTGCTACATGTGGCTACGTGGTGCTTTGTGTTCTGGGTCTCTCCTGCCAGGTCAGGCCCAGGTCTTCTCTGTGATCTAACTCACAGCCAGAACAAGCTCCATGAACTCATCAGCTCACACATGTACAAGGATTTTGCTCAGAAATTGCCTGTGCCAAAAAAATATCTATGCATTTGTCATCGTCGTGAATGTGATAAAAATCCATCCCCAGCCTGGAAAAGTGGTGTCCACGCCCAAGCTTGCTCGCTTTCCTATAGCCCTACTGTTCAGTGTGCTTTCCCGTCTGTGTGTGTGTGTGTGTGTGTGCACGTGCATGCAAAGGTGGGTGTGCCAGTCCTCGGACTGGAACTCAAGGTGTGGACATTATCCCTGAGAATTTTCATTCAAGGCTGGTGCTTTATCACTTGACCCATGGCTCCGCTTGTAGCTGCAGGCACTGGTGACTCACTCCTGTAATCCTAGTTACTTAAGGTGGCTGAGATCTGAGGATCAAGGTTCAAATTCAGCCCACACAGGAAACACTGTGAGATTCCCATCTCCCATGAACCACCAAAAAGCAGAAGTGGAGCTGTGGCTCAAGTGCTAGCTTGAGCAAAATAGCTCATGGACATGTCATAGACCTTGAGTTCAAGTCTCAGGACTAGGACACACACACACACACACACACACACACACACACACACACACACACACACACTTCCTTTAAGTGCACCATTTATAATCCTAGACACTGATAAGGCTAAGACCTAGAGGACTGCAGTTCAAAAGCAGCCTAGGCGGTGTGTAGTTTGGTGGGGGGGCGAGGGGAGGGGAGTCTCCAAGACTCTATCTCCAGTTAACCAGCAAAAATCTGCCCTGGAGGCATAACTCAAGTGATAGAGCATCCGCCGAACAAGCCAGCCCAGGAAATGTGAGATTCTGAGGTCAAAAACACACCAGTACATCCCAAAGAGGGGTGTGATAAACTGGGCACCGACTGGCAAGGAAACCAGCATGTCTCTGAGAACTGAGTGGGAAAAGTCCCTACTGTGTGCTGGGCTGCATGTAAAAAATACCCACTACGTGCTGGAACATAATTTAAAACTGCAGCCAGTGATTTATTCATCCGTGGTGGGTTTGGGGATCAATCTTTAGGTCTCTCGAGGCCTGCCCAGCCTTTTCCTGGGAAGTTCTGGGCTCCAAGCCCTGGGCGAGGTGGGAGACACCCCAGGCCACCCATCCCCGCAGTCAGCGCCTCCAGCCCGGCCCGCGGCCAGCGGCCCCGCCCTCCCGCCGCTCGCATTCCAGCGGGAGGGGCTGGAGGGGGCTCTTGCGCGCCCTCTGGTGTCCAGGAGCGGAATGACAGGTGACCTTGATCTTCCAACAGTGAGACTGGGGGCCAAACACAGTCTGGAACTCAGCTCCATCCTGCAACTATAGTGTGGCCCTGAGAAAGAAGCCCCCAAACCTCTCTGTGCCTTGGATTCTGAGGTGCACCATGTAGACCCTTTCCTCCCTCTATTTTCTTTTTGTCAGTCATGGGGCCTGAATTCAGGGCCTTGGGGGCCGTCCCTGAGCTCATTGGTGCAAAGCTAGTGCTTTACCACATTGAGTCACAGCTCTTCTGGTTTTTCTGGCGGTTAGTTCGAGTCTCATGGACTAGCCTGCTTCCTGGGCTGTCTGCAAACCACCATCCTCAGACCTCAGCTAGGATTACAGGCCATGTCTGGCTTTTTTTTTTTTTTTTTGCCAGTCCCAGGACAGCCTTTCTCAAGGCTAGCACTCTACCGCTTTGGTCACAGCACCACTATGGGCTTTTTCTATGTATGTGGTACTTACTGGTCTTCATGCATGCTAGCCAAGCACTCTAGCACTAGGCCAAACTTGCAGGCTTTTTTTTTTTTTTTTTTTTTGGCATCTTGGAGCTTGAACTCAGGGCCTGGGCACTGTCCTTGGACACCTTTTTGCTTAAGGCTAGCACTCTACCACCTGAGCCACAGCATCACTTCCAGGTTTTTCTGAGTATGTGGTACTGACTGAGGAATCGAATGCAGGGCTTCATGCATGCTACACTGGTTCAAAACCAGTCCAGGCAGAAAAGTGCACTGAGACTCTGAGTCTATAGTGAACCACCAGAAAACCAGAAATGGAGCTGTGGTTCAAAGTGGTAGAGCATTAGCCTTGAGCAAAAATGCTAAAGGACAGCACCCAGGCCCTGAGTTCAAGCACCACCACTGACAAAAAAGGGGGTGGGAACAGGTGCGGTGGCTCATGCCTGTCATCTTAGCTACTCAGGAGGCTGAGGGTCACGGTTCAAAGCCAGCCCAGGTACTAAAGTCTGTGGGACTCTTATCTCCAATGAACCACCAGAAAACGGGAAGTGGTGCTGTGGTTCAAGGGGTAGGGTGGTAGCCTTGAGCTGAAGAGCTCAGGAACAATGCCCAGACCCACAGTTCAAGTCCCATGACCAGAAAAAAAAAAAAAAAAAAAACCTTGGCAGAGCCAAGGAAGAGGAAAGCTGGGTGCAGCCATGCCTTAAAGGCAGAAAAACGTGGAGGCTGGGCAGAGGGAAGGAGCCCTGGGTTGCTCATTGAGTCCCTAGAGGACGGAAGGCCATGTCATTTCTCACAGGACCGGGAAGGGGAAGGAATGGCTGGCCCTGCTGGAGACACTCTTGCCAGTTTCAGGAGGGAAGGGTACATGCCATCCCTGCTAGGGGCCAGGGACACCTTTCTACCTGCCCTACCCACCAATCCCAAGGTGGGGAGGGGCAGGTCCTGAGAGCCTGGATGTTGTCCTGGAATCCTTCCTCGTCCCTGTGTTTTCTCCCCACAGGTATATCCTGCTGGCTCCCGACCGCTGTGTCATGAGGGCATCATGTCAGGCACCCTCAGATTCCAGATGCCCTGCTGGGCTAATATCAGGTGGTGGATTTCTTGTTAGGTCCAACGGGAAGAAATGACTTCTTCCCTTGGCTCTCTCCCCCTGCACCCTGGAAATCCCCGACCAGCACCTGTAACCCTGGCAGCTGGCATGCCTGGGGGCAGTGGGGGGTCCCCACTGAGGTATTCCCCATCCGCTGAGATCACATCCACTTCCGCTGTGGCTATACCCCTCCCCTATATAATTTCTCACTTCCCGCCCTAAGCCCTCTTGCTCGCCCAACTCCATCTTGGGTGGCAGGAGTCTGCTCTTTCCCCACGCAATAATCCCTCTTCTCCTGAACTGCGTGGAGTTTCCTTTCAGCAACCTTACGTCTTCCAATGAAGAAAATAGGAAGTAGAGCTGTGGTTCAAAATGGTAGAGCGCTATTCTTGAGCAAAAGAGCACAAGGACAGTGCCCACACCTTGAGTTCAAACCCCATGACTGACAAAAACAAAAAGCAACAACAATAAAAAAGAAGTCCCTTAAATCAAGACCAGCCAGCGTAGATTGTAAATGGCGCCATCTGCTGGGAAATTTTTATTCATGCTGGTCGTAAGGGGCTTGAACTCAGCACCTAGGTGCTGTCCCTGGGATTTTTCCACTCAAGGCTGGAGCTCTACGACTTGAGCCACAGCTCCACTTTCAGCTCTTTTTCTGCTGGATAATTGCACATAAAAAGTCACATAAGTGAGTCAAGGTGGCTCACACCTGTAATCCTCAGCAGGCTGACATCTGAGGATGGAGGTTCAAAGCCAGTCCAAGCACAAAAGGACCTGAGACTCTTACCTCCAATTAACCTCTAGAAAATGGGAAGTAAGGCTTGGCTCAAGGGTAGGGTGGTAGCCTTGAGCTGAACAGCTCAGGGACAGCGCCCAGGCCGAGTTCAAGCTCCATGACCCCCCCCAAAAAAAAGTCACATAAACTCTCCTGCCCAGATTTGACCTTGAACTTGGAGCTTACATCTCAGCCTTCTGAGTAGCTAAGTTTACAGACTTGAATCACAACAGTTGTTGGTCCATCTGCCAGATGGAACCACAGTTCTACTTCCGGTTTTCTGGTGGTTCACTGGAGGTAAGTGTCTCAAGGGCTCTCCTGCTGGGGCTGGCTGGGAACTGTGATCATTCTGAGTAGCTAGGAGGACAAGTGTGAGGTGTCGGTGCCAGCTCTGTGACACTCTTATCTCCAATTAGCTAGCCAAAAGCAGGAAGTGCAGCTGCAGGAGTGAGCCATCAGTGCCTGGCAACCTCTCAATTATCAAGAGTCACCTTCTGCCTCTCCTAAGGCCCGCCCCCCACTGCAGCCTGCCGTGAGTGACTGTATGAGCTGTGCCCATGGGGCTTTGTGGTATATCTCCCAGGCAACAAGGTGGCCATCCATATTCCTGGAATATTTTCAACAAACCCATGGAGGAACTTGCCCCCACCATGCTCAGGGCGAAGATTTTCAATGTATAACCATTACAAGCTCTCTGAAGAAAGGGGAGATAACAGAATCCCGCCTCCATCCTCTCTGTCTTCTCCACCCCTTCATCACTGTCCCTCAGCGAGGTGTGGTGGCTCACCCCTGCAATCCTAGCTGCTTGGGGGGGTGTCAGAATTCAGGGGATCGTCGTACAAGGCCAGCTCAGGCATAAAAGTTGGGTCAGAACCCATCTTAGTCAGTGGCTGGGCATGGTAGCACATACGTGTCATCTCAGCAAAGTGAAGCACAAGACGTAGTCAGGCTTTGGAGCCTAATGGCAAAGCAGAACTACAGGTGACAGGAGATGCTGGGACTACCTCAGTGCTGGTGGCCATGAACAAGGCTGTCCCTGAGTGAGGAGCCACCCTGGGCTACACAGCAAGACACTGTGTCAAAACCAAAAAAATGGCAAGAAGGACAGTGGAGTGCACCCAATTCATTATTCCAATGCATTCTGGAACCCTTAGAAGATACTATCTCATTTAAACCTTGCAAGAACTGCAATGATTATTCTTGGTTTCAAGAGGAGGCAGCGAGGCCGGGAGCATAATCCATCGGTGTCGTGCTTGCCTAGGATGCAGGAAGCCCTGGATTCAATTCCTCGGTACCATATACACAGAAAAAGTGGGAAGTGGCAGAAGTGGCCCTGTGGCTCTAGTAGTAGAGTGCTAGCCTGGAGCAAAAGAAGCTCAGAGACAGTGTCCCGGCCCTGAGTTAAAGCCCCAGGACTAATGAGGAAGAAGGAGGAGGAGGAGGAGGAGGAGGAAGAGGAGGGCCTGGACACTGTCCCTGAGCCTCTTTATGCTCAAGGCTAGAGCTCTACCACTTGAGCCAAAGAGCCACTTCCAGCTTTTCCTGAGTAGTTGACTGAAGGTAAGAATCGTACAGACTTTGAACCATGATCCTCAGATCTCAGCCTCATCAGGATCGAGGATACAAGCATCCAGTGCTAGAGTACTTTTGCTCTGTCATTTTGAGTAGCTCTGACTGGCCTTACAACTCACGATCCTGCTGCCTCTGCCTCCTTCCAGAGGGCAGGGACCACAGACCCGTGCCTCTTCTACCCAGGCTTCCATGGGCGATTTCAAACTGTCCACCTTGGCAAAGATACTTCCTGTGTGGTCCATGCACCATAAAGTTCCTGATGGAGAAACGGGGCTCAGAGAGGATGGGACAGAGAAAGAACCTGCTGTGGTTTCTCCTAGACAAAACCCACTGGCAAGATGGCCAGGCCCACCTGCCGATGGTAGAGGCCTGGCCTATGCCTTGATCCAGAAAGGCCACGGCCCTGCAGAGGCCCCAGCTGGTAGGAGGCTTGGAGTCCACCCAGGTGAGCCAATGCCTAAGGCCCTCCAGGGCAAGACGCTGTCCGTGGTGCTGAAAGGACTCGTGCTGACGTGCTGCTATCCGTGGTGCTGATTTTGGTTTTTCCTCTCTCTCCTAACCCCCCATTCCCAACCCCCAAGCCATTAGGGGGTAGACCTGAAAGTTTACCCCCTTCCGGGGTCTGCACGTCACTGTCAGGGTCCCTGAAAGCGATCTGACCCGCACGAGCTCTTCCACCAGCGGCTCGTCAAGCTGGGTGACTCTGAAGTCAGCACCTCCTTGGGGTGGTCAACATCCTGTGGGCCATGGGCGGGCAGAAGCAGAACTCCTCGCCCACCCTCTGTAGGATGCTGCAGGCTGAGTTCCTCGATCGCCAGACGACTACCAGCCTTGCAGCCGGGATCTGGGGCACAGAGGAGGCCTGTGGCCAGGGGAAGGAGGCCTGCAGGGCACAGGGCGGTGGCTGGGCCTGGGTGCTCATAAGGGGCGTGGCCTGCATGAGCCTAAGTGGGTGTGGTCAGGAAGCTGCAGAACCAATGGACATTGAGCTTGGCCTCCTGGCGAATGGAGTAGGATGAGAGGGGCGTGGGGCCTGTCCAGGGTGGCAGGGCCGGCAGGGTGAGGCTTCTGGGAGCAGGGACAGGAAAATGGGGGAAGAGTCAGAGTCCGGAGAGGCGGAGCCTGCTGGGGGCGGAGCCAGAGGCGTGGCCAAGTCTGCGTGGGCGGGGCGATAGAGGCAGGGTCAGGAAAAGGGTAGAAATAGCCTGGAGGGGTAGAGTCCTGCTGGAGGCGGGGCCAGGGGAGGGGTGTGGCCAGAGTCAGAAGAGGTGGGGCCTGTTGGAGGCGGGGCAAGAGTCTGGAGAGTGGAGCCTGTGGGGGTGGGATCAGGATAGCAGCCAGCTCAGCCAGTCCTGGGCACTCTACCCCTCTGCCCCAAGGGGCAGCACTTTCCACCATTTGCTCAACCATCTTCCCTGTGAAAGACAGTGCAGATGTGCCAAGGGTGAAGACAAATCACAGTGTCTGGAAAGGTGGCCCAGGCTCAGGGTCCAGGAAACCTTTGCCACCTCTTGGTATCCTTGGACAGAAATGGTGGAAAACACTGAGGTCCTGCCAAAGATCAGAGAGGGAGACAAGTCCAGCCTATGATGATGGCATATGCCTGGGATCCCCAACACTGGGAGGCTGGGGCAGGGGGTTCAAGATGGGCACTGCACAACTCATTCCAGGAGAAGCTAAGGTTTCAGACCAGTGTGGGCCACATAGGGAGATCCTGTCACAGTCACACACACACACACACACACACACACACACACACACACCACAGATGGACAGTCAGACAGTCCAACAGAGACTCTACAGACAAAAAAAAAAAATGAAATACCTAAAGTTGTGAACACTCCAGGCTGAGACTGTTGAAGGCCCCAAGCGGAACAGAGGGACAAGGGGGGAGGTTCCCCAGGGCCCCTGATATCAGGCTCTCCTCACCCACCTCCCTGACTTCTACCCACAGCTACATCTATGTCCTGGGCAAAGTCCCTCATGCTTTAACCAGCAGGAAGGGAACAAGAGCAAGGAAAAAATTGGTGGAGTAGCTAAAGAAATTCTCAAAATACATGAGCAACCATGGCTGCAAGTCCTGAGACCCTAAGATCTTTGGGAAGAAGTTTTCCAGAAGGAAAGCCTCTTGGGTACATCCGTAGAGAATGGATACAGAATAACAGACACCCTCCCCCCAAAAAAAGAAAATCTGGACATTCGTTCCTGCTCCAATTTTCAGCAGATGCCATGAACAAACAACCTGCCCGCATGCCTGTCATTTTCTTTTCTTTCTTTCTTTCTTTTTTTTTTTTTTTGGTGGGTCATGGGGCTGTGCTCTGGCTGGGCGCTGTCCCTGAGCTCTTCAGCTCAAGGCTACCACTCTACCCTTGAGCCAAGTCCCACTTCCCGTTTTCTGGAGGAGATAAGAGTCTCAGGTCCTTTTGTACCGGGCTGGCTTTGAACCTTGAACCTCAGATCTCAGCCTCCTGAGTAGCTGGAATCACAGGTGTGAGCCACCGTGCCCGGCTGTCATTTGACAGCCTCATCTGTATTCTTCCAGCATCTCAGTTGAGCCCTACGCCAGGACCTTTGCATTCACTGCCCCTCTACCAAGTACAAGTACACGCGTCCTTCATTTAATTATTCACCCTGGTGTCACTAGGGGTTAAATTCACGGCTTCCGAGTTGCTGGGCTGGCGCCCTAAGCCACGCCTCCTCACGCTGAGCCACGCCTACTGCGAAGCCACGCCTTAGTTAAGACACACCCACGACTGATTGGCGACGCCCCTGCGTTGAGCCACGCCCCCATACCGAGCCACGCCCCTATCACTAAGCTATGCCGGTATGGCTAAGCCGCGCCTCCTTACAGCGGAGCCACGCCTCCTCCCGCTTAACCACGCCCCATCCCTGTTGCCAACAGCTGCTTAACCACGCCCCCCAGCGCTGGGCTGCACAACAGCCCAGGGTATTTATCTGGGACATTGCAATCTTCGCGGTTCACTGAGACCCAGGCCTTCAACAGGTTTGTCAACTTTCACACAAACATGTATTCCTGGAAAAATATAATGGAACAACTGTTTTCACAAAACTGGAACAATAGCGTCCTGTCCTGAAAGGAACGTTCCTCGGGGACTTTCTGTCAGCAGTAAACCCACCTGGGCTGTCATCTCAGAACTCTGTTCCCAGAGGTTCATCCCTGTCAGTGTCCTTAAAAAAAAATTGTGCTGGGTGCGGTGGCTCAGGCCTGTAATCCTAGCTACTCAAGAGGCTGAGATCTGAGGATGGTGGTCAGGAGCCAGGAGCCGGCCAGGGCCCTAAAGAACCTTCATGAGACTCCAATTATCTCCAGTTAATCACTACAAAACGGGAAATGGGGCTGTGGCTCCAGGGGCAGGGTGGTAGCCTTGAGCTGAAGAGCTCAAGGACAGTGCCCAGGCCCAGAGTTCAAGCCCCATAACCCACAAAAAAAGATAATTGCATTTATTATTTTTTTTTTGCCAGTCCTGGGCTTGAACTCAGGACCTGAGCACTGTCCTTGGGCTTTCTCAAGGCTAGAGCTCTACCACTTGAGCCTCAGCACCACTTCCTGCTTTTTTTATGTATGTGGTACCAAGGAATTGAACCCCAGTCTTCGTGCATGCTAGGCAAGCACTCTATTGCTAGGCCAAACTCCCGGCCTTGCATTTATCTTTAATGAGTACCTTTTGCCTAATTACAAAAGTGATTGATACTAGCTGCAAACGAAATTGTTAAGCTGGGAAGATGACCTAGGGTAGAGTGCTTGTCTAGCATGCACGAAGACCTGGGTTTGATTTCTTGGTACCATATACATAGGAAAGCCAGAGGTGGTGCTGTGGCTCAGGTGGTAGAGCTCTAGCCTTGAGAAATCCCAAAGACAGTGCTCAGACCCTGAGTTCAAGCCCCAGGACTGGCAAAAAAAAAAAAGGGTCATACAGACTTTCATGCCCCAGCTAGCTTTGAACCACGATCCTCAATTCTCAGCCTCTTGAATAGCTAGGACTAGAGGCATGAGCATACAGCATCATGGTTTAGTTTCTAAATAATATATAATAAAGATAACTATATAGAAATGCACATATTATACTGGCACAATGATATCACTTCTCTTTTTTTTTTTTTTTTTTTTTTTTTTTGGTGATGGGGCTTGAACCCAGGGCCTGGGCACTGTCCCTTGGCCCTTTTCCTCAAGGCTAGCACTCTACCAATTCAGCCACAGCTCCATTTCTGGCTTTTTGGTAGTTAATTGGAGGCTTTTTGACCAGGCCGGCTTTGAACCATGATCTTCAGATCTCAGCCTTCACATAGTAATCCTGAGTAGCTAAGGTTACAAGATGTGAGCCGCCAGCTTTATTTCTTAGTACTTGGCTTTAGTTCTCTTTATGAATGACAACAGAACATACATGTCACTACAATGTGATGGGTTGATATAAATATACATTGTATAATGATCAAAGTAGAGATCTTAGTGTCTCCATCTTCAACTTTCATTCTTTCTTTGTAACATGTGTCATGACTTTGTGCAGACACAACTTCAAATCTCTGGCTATCCCAAGATAACACAAAGCAACCTCAACTAGACAACTTGTACTTCTCCCAATCATACTACAGGATATCCTATCACTTTCACAGCTCTTTACATAGCTGAGATGGATGTGTGTGTGTGTGTGGGTTCACATCTGTATGTCTACATACATGCATGGACCAGTACTCAGGCTTGAATTTAGGGCCTGGGCTCTGTCCCTGAGTTTTTGTGCTCAAGATTAGCTCTCTACCACTTGAGATACTGCTCCATTTTTTGACTTTTTGCTGGCCAACTGAAGGTAAGTGTCTCATGCAGGAAGTGTGGCTGTGGCTCAAAGATAGGGTGGTAGCCTTGAGCTGAAGAGCTCAGGAACAGCCCCCCAGGCCCCGAGTTCAAGTCCCACAATCAAGAACAACAAAAAAAAGTCCAGGCTGGCTTTGAACCGCACTCCTTAGATCGTTAGATCTCAGCCTCCTGAGCAGCTAGGATTGCAGCGCTCAGTGAGATTAATATTCTTTGCTTCTACAAAACAGTGAGATCCTACCGTATTTTTTTTTTTTTTTGGCTTTTGGGCTGGGTTTATTTCATTTGACCAGTCTCATCTAACCGCAAACAACAGGATTTTTGCCTTTTCCTGGCTGAGTAGTATTCTCCTGTGTATATGGTCCCCATTTTCTTAATCCATTCATCTGTGCATGGACCCTGAAGTTGAATGAGCATCTGTTGGCAATTCTGAATCGTGTGGTAATAAACAGTCATATCGATCTCTTTTACAAATTAACTTCCTATTGGGTAGCCAACCCAATAATGATTGGGTTACACATGGCAATTTATTCTCCCTGCTTCATTCTCCTGAGTTTAGGGATTATAGGTATGCATCACCTTGCCTGGATCCATTTTCATTTCTTTTGAACAGCATCTATAGTACATTGATATATAGTATATGTATATTGCATATATAGTATATAATATATAGTATAACTACATATATGGTATATCAATAGTATATTGAACGTTTCAATGAAACGTTCAAATTATTGATCTGGAAATGGGAACTTGGAGGGTTATTTTTTTAATTGATAGGGGTACAACATCGGGGAAAAAAAAATAATGATTCATTTTCCTAAGTAGATTTGGCCACAACAGAGGGGCATTGACTACGGCCCAGAGCCATTTTTGGTTGTTTAAATGGAAGCAGGGACTCGCCAGCCACAGGGCTCCCACTGCAGGACTCTGCCCTCCAGCCCCCAGTCTTCCTTCACCCCCGCCGGGCCCGCAGGCCCCAGGGCCTCTGCACAAACCTCCCCCTTTTCTCCAGGAAGCCCCGTCCACGTTCCGCCAGGGCCTGGGCTGGACGGCTCGGGGGGCGGGGGGGTCTCACCCTCCGGAGGAACCAAGCAGGATGCCCGGGAGCAGGTCCCCAGGCCGGGCTCTGGGCCTCACGGCTGGGCCTACTCGGGAGGCTGAGGTTTGAACCCAGCCCGGGCCTGGACGCTTCTCTCCCATCAGTCAAACGTGACGCCGTGGCCCAAGCGGTAGAGCGCCAGCCTGGGCAGGAGGAAAACACGCACGAGCCCGGGGTGACGGCGCCAGGCCTCGGCCGCCTGGAGGGGGGCGGCGACCCGCCTCACCCCCATTGCGCAGAGCAGCACACTGAGGCCGCAAGGCCTGGCTAGGGATGCGGAGCCTGACGGGGGCGTGGCCTCGCGGGCGGGGCGTGGCCTCGCGGGGAGGGGGCGGGGCCTCGCCGAGCGGGGGTGTCCACGCGTGGGGACGGAGGGGGGGGGTCGCGCGTCCCGGCCGCGGCGTCGCCGGGCGGCCCCGCCCCCACGCGGGACGCGGGGGTCACGTGACAGCCCGGCGCCCGAGCCGCGCGCGCCCCGCCGCAGGGCGCGGACCCCCGCATCCCCGGGGCCCGGCGCCGCCGGGGCGCCCCGCCGCCTCTCCGCACCCCGAGAAACGAAAGCAAAAGAGGCCGAGGCCCGCGGCGGGGCGGAGCCGGGGCCCGGGGCGGGGCGGAGCGGGGGCCGGGCCCGCCCGGAGCCGAGCTGCGCGACGCGGCACCTCCGAGGGCGCGGCCCGACCCGGCCCGGACACCATGGCTCAGGACGGGGTCGAGGTAGGCGAAGGCGCGGGCCGGGCCCCTCCCCGCTCCCCGCGGGCGCCCCGGGGGCGGGGGCGCCGCTTCGCAGCGGACGGGGGCCCCCCCACCCGAGGCGCGCACCCCACTTCCTCCCCCGGCCGGCGCGCGCGTCCCGCGTCCGCGGTGCCTCCCGCCCGCGGGGGGAGCGGGGGCGCGGGCGCGGGGCCGTCCGCAGGCCCCCCGCGCACCCCCGGCGCCCCTCTGACCGGGGACGCTCGCCCCCCTCCGCGCCCTCCCTCCCAAGCGCGGCCCGAGGACTTTGGCTTTTTCCAGGAAATGCCGAGCTGGGGTGGGAAAGGGGGGGAGGGGGACCCCGGAAGCTGAGTCAAGTTCCAGCCGTCGGGGCGGGGGCGGGGCGGCCTCCCCCCCCCCCGCAGACCCCCAACCCCCCCGCGCGCTCCCCTCGCAGCTGGAGAAGAGCGTCAGGCGCCTGCGGGAGAAGTTTCATGGCAAGGTGTCCCCCCAGAAGGCGGGGGCTTTGATGAAGAAATTTGGAAGTGATCATACGGGCGTGGGACGCTCCATCGTCTACGGTGAGCCTGCCAGGGACTCCCCCACACCCCCGTCCCTGCCCGAGGGGCGTGGCTCAGGAGGGGAAGCCCCCTACCCGCCAACTCCTACACACCCTTCTGGAGCCCTTCGCTTCTTTTCCCCCCAGGTGTGAAGCAGAAAGATGGACAGGAACTAAGTAAGGACCTGGAGACCCAGGTAACCTGACGGCTCTGCTTGCAGAATGGGGGAAGGGGAAGGGGGTCCCCAGCCACCCGCGGACCCAGAGGCCGCTACCGGCCTGTCTATCACTCGTCCTCTCAAACTCTCTGCACTTTTTAACCTCCCCAGCCGCAGGGGCCTGCAGGCAGTAGGCGCTCATTACGGTGGTGATTGTACTAAGGTGGGAAGGGAGGGAGGCCGAGGGCTTTGAAGATCCCCATTTCACCCAGCCCCCTGCCTCATAGAACCTCTTGGGTAGTTAGTAACCTGGACTTAGCCTGCCTGAAAAGCTCAGCATGGTTATTTATTAAAGAGTACAGCCAGGTGCTGGTGGCTCACGCCCTGCTGTCATCCTAGTTTCTCAGGAGGCTGAGATCTGGGGATCAGGGTTCAAAGCCAGCTGGGGCAGAACTGTCTCTGTGAGACTCCTCTCCAATTAATCAATCGAAATTTGGAAGTGGAGCCGTGGCTTGAAGTGGTAGAATGCTAGCCTGGAGCCAAAAGAGCTCAGGGACAGCTCCCCCAGGCCCTGAGTTAAAGCCCCAGGACTGCCCCCCCCCAAAAAAAGTATAATCAAGTATGTGTGAGAGTTTTAAAAAGCCAGGCTCCAGTCGCTCACATCTGTCCTCCTAGCTACTCAGGGGGCTGAGAACTGAAGAACACTGCTCAAAGCTGAGAAAGTCTGAGAGTCTTTATTTCCAACGAGCCAGCAAAAATGTCAGAAGTGAAGCTGTAGCTCAGGTGGTAGAGCAAATAAAAACAAGTGAAAACCAAACAACAACAACAAAAAACAGCGGGGGACTGAGGCCCTGAGTCCAAGCCCCAGTACTGACCCCCCAAAAAAGAAGCAAAGAAAGCATTGACTTAGCACTGTCCATTTGCCAGCACTCCAAGAACTGTTTGGTTGCCACCCCAGGTGGCAAACCACACGTGGTTTCTTCTTCCTTTCTGAAGACAAGGAAACTGAGGCCCAGATAAAGTCCCTTCCAAAGAAGCCATCTGGACTCAGAGCCTGGGCTCTGAGATGCTTTCACCTCGGCTCTGGGGGAGTGAGCTACCTTGCTCATTTTTCCTCCTGAAGCAGGAGGTGATACGAGCCAGGATTCGAACCTGGTCAGCCTGATTCCACATCGCCGACCCTTAGCCTAAAGCAGAAGCGTGTCAAGGCGGTGTCACATTCTTAGGGTATGTGGGACTCAGCCAGCAGGAACATCGCAGACTCTGAGTCTGTTTCTCAGATTCAGCAATGGGGTACCTCTCTCAGCTGTTTGGAAGGCTGAGGTCACACACCTGGCTCTCTGAAGCAGGTCCTGGGGTGGGGGGGAGACCTCCCTGGTTATTAGGGGATCCTCCTTTTCATAGGGAGCTAGAGCTCTGTCTCCCCACCAGGGGCCCCTCCCCCTCCATGCAGGGGTCCTTCCTTTGGGGAACAGATCTAAAAGCCATTTCCAAGCCAGCCTCAATGGCTCACACCTGTAATCCTAGCTCCTCAGGAGGCTGAGCTCTAAGGATCTAGATTCAAAGCCAACCCAGGCAGGCCAATCTGCAAGACTTGTATCTCCAGCTAACAAGCAGAAGGAAGGAAGGAAAGAAAGAGCCAGCCAGTGTTGTGGATGCTGTGGCTCAAGTGGTAGAGTGCCAGCTGTGAGCAAAACAAAAGACCATACTCCACTTCCTCTGCCTCCATGTCTTCTCCCAGGACCCCCCAGAGGACATGAAGCAAGACCGGGACATCCAGGTGTGTAGTGTGTGGGGCTGGGGGGTGCCCACACAGAAGGGTCACTACCCCCTCCCTCATCCTCACCCCTTTCCTCCCCACAGGCAGTGGCCACATCCCTGCTGCCACTGACAGAAGCCAACCTGCGCATGTTCCAGCGGGCTCAGGACGACCTCATTCCCGCTGTGGACCGGCAGTTTGCCTGCTCTTCTTGTGACGACGTGTGGTGGCGCCGTGTACCCCAGCGGAAAGAGGTGACAGCTCCCATCCTGACACCTTGACAGCTAAGCCTGTCAGCCCAGCCCTTCTGGGAGATGAGCGATTTGAGAAGACGGCAAGGCTGAGACCAGCTTGTAAGAAAAGTTCAGGAGATGGGGCCTGGAGTTTGGCCTAGTGGTAGAGTGCTTGCCTAGCATGCACGATGACCCGGGTTTGAATCCTCTGTACCACGTACATAGAAAAAAGCCAGAAGTGGTGCTATGTCTCAAGTGGTAGAGCTCTGGCCTTGAGAAAACCCAAGGACAGTGCTCAGGCCCTGAGCTCAAGTCCAGGACTGGCCAAAAAAAAAAGAAAGAAAGAAAAGAAAAATTAAAAAAAAAAAAAAGAAAAGTCCAGGAGACCTCCATTGTAATCAGTTAGCCCAGTATGGTGTCTCACTCCTGTATAAACCCAGTTCTGCAGGAGGCATAGGTTGAAGGAGCCATGTCTAAGGCTGGCCAGGGGTTAAACGGGGTGGGAGTGAAGAAATTGCAAGATCCTATTTGCAGAATCAAAGCAGTCAAGGCTGGGGGTGTGTGGCCCAAGAGATAAAGCACAGTACTGCCTAGCAAACATAACATCCTGAGTCTGAAAGCTGAACTTCAGTCCTCTCCTCAAACACCCACCCCTGACCCCCGACCTCACAGTCCAGCTCCTGACCCTCCGCCGGATCTCCCTCTGATAATCACCACAGAAATCACCCCCCCCCCAAACCTGGCTTCTGAGCCCTCTGACCGGTGAAGTAGGCCTTTGGTAAATACTTAACCAGGTCTTGGCAGAGAGTGGGGGGAGCCCTGATTTTAGGGTTGGCGTTTTTGATTTTTTCTTCAGTGTTTGCCAATTGCCCTGGGGTAAATATTCCCACCATGGTCACCAAAATGGGTCACGGAAGGTGGAGCTGGGCTGCCCAAGCAGGACCCCAAGCCCGAACCCCCCCACGAGCACCCCGTGATCCCCTCCCCAGGTCTCCAGATGCCGGAAGTGTCGCAAGCGCTACGATCCGGTGCCACCAGACAAGATGTGGGGCCTGGCTGAGTTCCACTGTCCCAAGTGTCGGCACAACTTCCGGTGAGGGCGCAGACCCCGCCCACCCCGGCCCGCCCCGCCCACCGGGCCCCGCCCCCGCCCCGCCCTCCTCCCAAGCCCCCGCCTCAGCCCGGACCCTCACTTCCCTGCCCGCCCCCCAGGGGCTGGGCACAAATGGGGTCCCCATCCCCCTGCTACGGGTGTGGCTTCCCCGTGTATCCAACGCGGATCCTACCCCCGCGCTGGGACCGGAACATGGATCGTCGGAGTTCGCACACGCACTCCTGCTCGGCCGCCGACTGCTACAACCGGAGAGGTGAGGGTCTGTGCAGGGAGGGCCTGTCCAGGGAGGATCTGTCTGTCCAGGGAGGGTCTGTCCAGGGAGGGCCTCTCCAGGGAGGATCTGTCTGTCCAGGGAGGGCCTGTCTAGGGAGCATCTGTCTGTCCAGGGAGGGCCCGTCCAGGGAGGATCTGTCTGTCCAGGGAGGGTCTGTCCAGGGAGGGCCTCTCCAGGGAGGATCTGTCTGTCCAGGGAGGGCCTGTCTAGGGAGCATCTGTCTGTCCAGGGAGGGCCCGTCCAGGGAGGATCTGTCTGTCCAGGGAGGGTCTGTCCAGGGAGGGCCTCTCCAGGGAGGATCTGTCTGTCCAGGGAGGGCCTGTCTAGGGAGCATCTGTCTGTCCAGGGAGGGCCCGTCCAGGGAGGATCTGTCTGTCCAGGGAGGGTCTGTCCAGGGAGGGCCTCTCCAGGGAGGATCTGTCTGTCCAGGGAGGGCCTCTCCAGGGAGGGCCTCTCCAGGGAGGATCTGTCTGTCCAGGGAGGGTCTGTCCAGGGAGGGTCTGTCCAGGAGGGTCTGTCCAGGAAGGATCTGTCTGTCCAGGGAGGGTCTGTCCAGGAGGGTCTGTCCAGGAGGGTCTGTCCAGGAAGGATCTGTCTGTCCAGGGAGGGCCTGTCCAGGGAGGGCCTCTCCAGGGAGGGCCTGTCCAGGGAGGGTCTGTCCAGGGAGGGTCTGTCCAGGAAGGATCTGTCTGTCCAGGGAGGGTCTGTCCAGGAGGGTCTGTCCAGGAAGGATCTGTCTGTCCAGGAGGGTCTGTCCAGGGGGGGCCTGTCTAGGGAGGATCTGTCTGTCCAGGGAGGGCCTGTCTAGGGAGGATCTGTCTGTCCAGGGAGGGCCTGTCTAGGGAGGATCTGTCTGTCCAGGGAGGGCCTGTCTAGGGAGCATCTGTCTGTCCAGGGAGGGCCTGTCTAGGGAGGATCTGTCTGTCCAGGGAGGGCCTGTCTAGGGAGCATCTGTCTGTCCAGGGAGGGCCTGTCTAGGGAGCATCTGTCTGTCCAGGGAGGGCCCGTCCAGGGAGGATCTGTCTGTCCAGGGAGGGCCTCTCCAGGGAGGATCTGTCTGTCCAGGGAGGGCCTCTCCAGGGAGGATCTGTCTGTCCAGGGAGGGTCTGTCCAGGAAGGATCTGTCTGTCCAGGGAGGGCCTGTCCAGGGAGGATCTGTCTGTCCAGGGAGGGCCTGTCTAGGGAGCATCTGTCTGTCCAGGGAGGGCCTGTCCAGGGAGGATCTGTCTGTCCAGGAGGGTCTGTCCAGGAGGGTCTGTCCAGGAAGGATCTGTCTGTCCAGGGAGGGTCTGTCCAGGAGGGCCTAGTGTGGTCCTTCCTGGGGGGAGTCTGTGGCTCCTGTGAGGGTCTTTAAAACAAAGAGCCCAGGACTGCTTCATTTCTCCTTCATGGCTCTACAAGCCGTGGCCCCTCCCCCTGTGGCCTCTCATATTGACAGCCACGTTCCTGACCCCTCTCCCGCTCCCTCCCATGTTTATTTTTGGGCCAGTTACTGGGGCTTGAACTCAAGCTGTGTCTCTGAGCTTTTTCCACTCAAGGTTAGCGTACTGCTACTTGAGCCACATCTCCACGTGTGACTTTTTGGTAGTTAATTTATGAATCTCACGGACTTTGAGCCGTGGTCTTCCTCATCGTGGAGGAGGGGGAGGCCCCCCTAGACCCCCCACTTGTCCTCTGAACACATGAGAATGTCACACAGCCATGCCTGGGTCCCCTGGGTCCCCTGACTCCCCCTCCTGACCACACCCCACCCTTCTTCACCAGAGCCCCACGTGCCCGGGACGTCCTGTGCACACCCCAAGAGTCGCAAACAGAACCATCTGCCCAAAGTCCTGCACCCCAGCAAACCCCACATCAGCAGTGGCTCCACTGTGGCCACGTGCCTGAGCCAGGGGGGCCTCCTGGATGATTTGGACAGCCTCATCCTGGAAGACCTAAAGGAGGAGGAAGAGGAGGAGCAGGAGGAGGAAGAGGGCGGCCGGGAATGACACCCTTCCCCCCCAACTCTCCTCCCCCCCCCCATGGCCGGAAGCACACAGGAAGTCGACGCGCTTGTTCTGTGGGTATTTTTGTGTTAATATCAAATCTCTGCTCAAAGCCCCCCCCTCCCCCCGCAGCCTGGCAAATAGGTGGCATGGGGGAGGGGCGTTCCTGGCTCTCTCCCCCCCCCTGCTTTTTTCGTTTCTTTTTTTTTTTCTTTTTTGCTAATTCACACAAATGGAAATGTGGCCACATGGATTCAGGATTTAGGGGAGCCCCCTCCAACCCCCCCCAGAACAAACGATCACAGCTTCACGGGCCAGATAAGCATAGCAGCCTTCTTGAGCGAGTACGCCCCTCCGCGGAACTCGGCCCAGTATACCCCGTCCTGGTAGCGGCTCCGGTAGTGGCCGCCCTGGTGCCATAAGCCGTTGAGGTTGGAGTGTGCACAGGCGTGATACCACCAGCCCCCACGCTGGTACAGGGCGCAGTTCCCTGGAGGCAGAGAGAGGCCTGTGTTTTCCCCACGAGAACTAAAGGCTCTACTAGCACTTTCATTGGGCAAGGCTTTAGCCAGACCTCCCAGCCACCCCACCCCCCCAGTTTGCAACCTTCTTAAGCCCAGTTTCCAACTCCATCTCCTCACCAAAATAAAAGCCCTGATTGCCCACTTTTTATTTTTTTTTCCTTCATAGTAACGGCCGTCATTTTCTCCTCACCCCAAGTCAACCCCTCTTCCTACCTCTACTAAGTAGAGGAATCTTACCTATTCCTTAGGATGATTACATTTTCCACTATTTCCCAGAGAGCTCAGAACAACACCCAGGTACTGAGTTCAAACCCCAGCAGGTACGGATACATAGAATTCCCACATAACCCTGGGTTTGAACACAAGACCTGGGCATTGATCCCAGCACGTTCTGCTCGAGGTGAGCGCTCTACCTCTTGGAGCCATAGCAGCATTTCTGCTCTGCTGGTGGTAGTTAATTGGAGATAAGACGCTCACAGGCTTTCCTGCCTGGTCTGGTTTCGAACCCTGATCCTCAGATCCCAGCTTCCTGGGTAGCTAGGATGACAGGCGTGAGCCCAACTTAAAAAAAAAAAAAAATACTTTTCTTATTCTGAGCCTCCACCACCAGTACAGGAGTCCAGATTTGACTCTCAGACAAGGAACCTGAGCTCCCTTGTCCTCCATCTTTATAGGCCCAGTCCCTGCTCTCCACTGCTCTTTATCCCTCCTCCCCCCACCTAAATAGAAGTCCCACCACACCAGTTCTCTCATCAGACTAAAAGTCCTCCTTACCAGAATAGGAGTCTCGGTCCCTATCCACGGTGCTGAAAGGTTTGTCACTGTGCCAGGAAAGGGAGTCTCCAGCGTCCCCTCGGTACTGGCCCAGCCTCAGGCGGTAGTGGTCACTCTCCGGTTCCAGGGAGAAGCTGTCGTAATGGGCGCGGGCTGTGCGGCCTCCCCAGTCCTCCAGCAACACCAGGAGCTCGTGGTCCCCACGGCTGGTCAGCTGATGGATAGGTTCCAGGCCCAGCCAGTATTCCCCATCCGGCCGCCCAAAGCCCACCTTGTAGTGCTGCCAGGTGGTGAAGAAGTTGACGGAGCCATCTTGTCGCCGCTGGATCACGGTCCAGCCACCGCCCTCCAGCTGTTGCTCACACCACGCAGAGAGCACATGTCGACCCAGCCATAGCTCGTACACTCTGCTCTGCCTGTGGCCAGCCTCGTGGGCTTCTGCACAGTCTCGCCAGGGGCCTGTGGACACACGGGGAGTATGGCAAGGCACAGCCAGAACCAACCGTTCCCTTACTGGAGTCTGGTCCCCTCACCCAAATAAGAGTCCTGCCTCTCCGCTTCTCTCACCCTAAGAGCTCCAGAAGCCATTTTCTAACCTCAGTAAGATCCTTCAGTCTCTCATCTCTCACCAGGGCAAATAGGGAGTTTGGGATTCTTAGACATGGTTGCTGTGGTGTCCTCACCATAACATAAATCCTCTCGTGGTACTCCGAACTAGCTCCCCAAATCAGCAGTCCTAAATCTGTCCCTTCACTGAAATAAGATTGACTTCAACATTTTTTTTTTAATTATTCACACTCTAGTAACAAGTTGGGTACTTTGTAGCACATACCTAAAATCCTAGCTATTCAGGAGTCTGAAATCTGAGGATCAAAGTTTGAAACTGGCCCCAACAGAAAAATCCATTTAACCAGCCAACAAAAGAAGCTGGATTGGAGACATGGCCCAAGAGATAAGGTGCCAGGTGTGTGGAAAAAAAAACAACCTAGGCAAGATGGTAAGGGCCTGAGTTCAAGTCCTAGTACTGGTGTACACACACAACTTTTGGCCTTTCCCATGGGGGGGGTACTGAGGGCGGAGCCAAGAGCTTGTGCACAATCAGTTTCTCATGTATCTGTCCCCTCGTCAAATCCTCCAGATATGAGTGGAACATTCCAGACTTCCGTTTCTTCCTACCCACAGGAAATTCTAAGAATCTCCCAGCATTCCCCCAGCCCCGCCCCCTTACCTCACCTTACCTGCTGGCTTGGTGGGGGTGGCAGGGGGCCCCACAGGCATGGGAGAGGCTAGGGGCCCCTGCAGCCTCAGAGCTTCTTCTCTCCTGCCAGGGTTACTGGTTCCTCCCACCAGGCTCAGAGGTACCACAGGCACCAGGGGTGGCGGCAAGACCTGCGGTGTGAGGGAGAGCCAGATGGGATGGAACTCACCTTGGCTCAGGAGGGTGCATCTCTGGGACACTGAACTAACATCCCGTAAGTGGTGCTTAGGGCTTAACTGGCCCCTGTCTCAGTTTCCCTTACTTTGCCAGTCCTGAGGCTAGAAGGTGGGACCTGAATGAGCACTGTCCTTGGGCTTTCTTGAGGCTAGCACTCTACCACTTGAGCCACAGCACCACTTCCAGCTTTTTCTGTGTATGTGGTACCAGGGAATTGAACCCCAGGGCTTTGTGCATGCCAAGCAAGCACTCTACCACTGGGCCACGCTCCCAACCTTACTTTCCCTTTTCTTCCAATAGGAATGCTAGGACAACATTGATATATTTTTTTCTTTTTGAAGCCATGGGGCTTGAACTCAGCCTGGGGCGCTGTCCCTGAGCTCTTCAGCTCAAGGCTACCACCCTACCCTTGAACCAAGCCCCACTTCCTGTTTTCTAGAGGGTAATTGGAGATAAGACTCTCAGGTCCTTTTATGCCTGGGCTGGCTTTGAACCTTGATCCTCAGATCTCAGCCTTCTGAGTAGCTAGGATTACAGGCATGAGCCATGGGGCCTGGCCCAACATTGATTCTTTTTGCTTGTTTTGTTTTGGCCACTCCTGGGCCTTGAACTCAGGACTTGGGCTTTTTCTCAAGGCTAATGATCTACCACTTGATCTACAGCACCACTTCTGGCTTTTCTATGTACTTGGTACTGAGGAATTGAACCTGGGTCTTTGTGAATGCTAGGCAAGCACTCTACCAGTAGGCCAAACTCTGGGCCCAACATCGATTCTTAACACATTCTCCCTCCTCGGCCCCCTAACATAGGGACCAAGAGAGCAACAATCTCCAGCTCAAAAGCTAGGATCAGGTCTGAGGTGTGGCTGCATGATAGAAAAAAAAATTGCCTAGCATGCCTCAAGGTGCTAGGCATCCAGACCTGTCAGGAAGAGAGGAGGGGAGCGGGGAAAAAAAACCAAACACAACCCTGGGATGCCAGGCTCGGCTGCCTAACACGTATAATCCTGATCACGAGGCTTGAGAGGGAGCAGGAACAAAAATCCCATCTCCAAAAGTCACCAGCAAAAAGCAGGGCTGGAGGCGTGGCTCCAGCGGCAGCGCACCATGGGGAATTGTGGACCCAGCCAAGGAGGCACAGGCCTGGAGTTCCGGATTTCCATCGCACATGGGCTCTGTGTGATCGGGAGGAGGAGATGCGCCTGAATATTCGCCTGGAGACCAGGTTTCCCTTTGGATTTCCGATTTCAGATGTGCGGATAAGCAATCGGTGTCGGGTGGCTCCTAGCAAAGGCTGCTGGCTGGTTACCTGCTGCTGCTGCTGCCCGGCCGCGCCCCCGGGGCACAGGCGCTCCAGGCGGGCGATCAGGCCGCTCTGCCGGCTCACCAGCTGCGCCAGCTCCCGGAACCTGGCATCCAGCTGGTGGAAGCGGGCGGCGGCCCGCCGCGCCTCGGCGGAGGCGTTGAGCACGCGTTCGCCCAGCAGCTCCAGGGCGGCCGCAGGCTCCGCCCCCGGCCCCGCCTCCGAGGCCGTAGGCCCCGCCCCCGGCCCCGCTTCGTGCTGCAGCTGCGCGCGCAGCTGGCCCAGGCGCGCGCTCAGACCGCGGCTCTCCTTGCGCAGCGCGCGCACCTCGCCGGCCACGGCGCCGTCGGCTGCGGCCAATCGCTGCAGCTCGCGCAGCTGCTCTTCGTGGCGCCCCAGGCGCAGGCGCAAGGCGGCCACGTCGCTGGCGTTGGCGGCCTCGGCCCCGGGGCGCGCGGGGGCGGGGCCTCCGCTCCAGCACACGGCGCCCGTGAACTTGTGCGCGGGCAGCACGAAGGTGTAGCTGCAGCGCGGGGCGCCCGCCCGCGCCCACCACGCGCCCAGCGCCAGCAGCAGCTGCACCCGGAGCAGCGTGCGCGCGGACAGCCTGCAAGCAGAGAGGGAGGAGGTCGGGGTGGCACCCCGGGATCCGCATCCGGCACCCCAGTCCAGGCCCATCCGCTCCCACGCGGGAAATGACCCTGCCCGGGGTTCTAGTCCTTTGGATGCCCGCGGATGCATCCACTCATCAAGCATCGTGTGTGTGTGAATATGTCAGGCCTGGGGCTTGAACTCGGGGCCTGGGCCCTGCCCCTGAGCTCCTCAGCTCCAGCTTTTCATGGTGGTTCCCTGGAGGTAGAATCTCATGGACTTCCCTGCCCGGGCAGGCCTCGAACCAGGATCCTCAGATCCCGGCCTCCTGAGTGGCTACGATTATAGGCGTGTCCGCTGTAGCCAGGCTTCTGCCATCTTTTTGCACTAGCAGATCTCAACCCTCAGCCAGGCCCCTCTTCTGTTTAGACGTGGAATTCCTCCCTGCCCCCCACCCCTTCCTCTCTCATTCCGGGCTCCAGGCACCATCAGGATCTCCTTACAGACGCCTCCCTCATCTCCAACCTCCTGCTCCGTCGCCCACCACCACTGCGCCTGTGAACTCCTTAGTCCCTGCACGCCCTTCTGCTATGTACCTTCTGTGGCTGCACTTCACTTTGAGAGAAAAGCCCAAGGCCTCCACGTTGCCCATAGGCCCTGCATGGTTGGCCTGGTCCCTTGGCCCTGCCCTCATCTCCTCCACACACACCCCCAGACAACACCAGGCAGACACCGACCTCAGGGCCTTTGCCCTTCTGGTTTCTTTCGTCTGAAGCATTCTCCACAGACATTTATTTTCTGGTGGGTGGAATGCGGGGCTTCCCACATCAATGTTGACCCTTTTATACTCGTGATAGTCTCATGATGGAACCCCCAGACTGCCCTGGAACGCAAGATCCTCTTGCCTGTGCCTCCTGAGGTTACAGACGTGCCAGCCCCCCTGTGTACACTTCCTGACACTTGGAATTCCCAGTTTACCCCCACCAGCCCCCCATTCTGCCACATTCCAACCCACATGGCCTGCCAAGACCAGGGTCTCTCCCCACCCCATATTCAAAGTCCACCTCCACCTGGGTCACTGCTCACCTCTCAACACCTAGAAATCCCATGATCCAACCAGGCTCTCAGCAGACACAGGACGACCCAGGAGGACCTCTGAGCTGGAGAATGAGATGAGACAGGCGGGAAAGAGAAGAGCAAGAGGGTGAGCAACCACCCTCCTCCCTCCCCCCCTCCGGGAGCACAGCAACTGTAAATATTTAGCATTTCCCCCATGAGAACTGAGGTTGATCTGCCAGACCCTCCCCAACCCAGGCCACCAGAGCCTGATAAGACCGGTCACTGCCCTGATGGCTTTCTCTTCTCTTCCTCCTAACAGAGTACAGGGCACCAGACAGTTCAGATCCCAGGCCCCCACACCCACATCACACACAGGGGACCTGCTGGGTGGCAGGTCACAGCAACCTGTACACTCTTTACACCTTCTTTCACAGCTAAGGCTCAGAGTGGGTGAGTTACTTGCCTGGGGGGTCACACAGCCAGATAGAGGTGACGTAATTCAGTCCAGGGGGATTGGCTCCTGAATGCTCAAAGTAACAGACAGGAAGACACAGTTAGGAGGCTTGGACGCATAGCTCAGTGGTAGGGGTCGGGCTGGATGGTGGGGCGGAGCTAAATTAGCAGATGGGCGTGGCTTGGGGAGGGTGTGGCTCGGATGTGGGCGTGGCTAAAGTAGGAGATGCAGCTACGCGGTGGGACAAAGACTTGGAGTGGGTGTGGCTGAAACTTGGACGGAGCCTAAAGCAATAGGAGGTGTGGTTACATTGTGGATGTAAACCAGGAGTGGGCGTGGTTTGGGAGAGGCCAGGCTCCTTGGGTGTGGGGGCGTGGTTCTGGGAGGGGCGTGGCCAGAATACGGGGCAGGACTAAAGTAGAAGGGGTAGCATAGGACACAATGGGCGTGGCTTGGTGGGCGTGGCTAAAGTAGGAGGTGCCGCCCTGTGATGGAGCTTGGAACGTGAGGGGGCGTGGCTGAAAAGTGGATGGGGAGGCTACCTGGAGGACGCCCAACGGAAGTGGGCGTGGCTCGGGGTGGGCGTGGCTTGAAGTTAGAGGCCTGCCCGCAGGTGGAGCTGCTGCTGGGCTCTGGCATCTATCCCCAGTACCACACCCCATACACATACGAATGGAAACGTAATACACACTCAGGCCACAATGAAAACTATCACTGTAACTCCCCTACCTCACGGTCTGAGCATCTAGATCTGTTACACAGTTACCGAGGACCAGCGATCAGACACCCACCTGGGCCTTCGCTGGTTGTTCTAGCTGTCCTTCACACACTTGGTCACATTTCCAGACAAGGCACAGCAGCACACAGGGACAGAACAGGAAGGAAGACCCCCGGCAGTTCAATTTTCACAGGAAGAAAGCAACCATGCAATCATACAGAGCCCTCGCACCCCCAAGGCCAAGGCCAGATTCCCCAACCTGTGTGAGGAGCAGCTGAGCACGGTCGATTGTCCTTCCTTCTCCTTTCCACCGTCTTGAACTGGGGAGTAACCCGAGTGCACTTCAGGGCTCAGAGAGGAAATGGTTGTCCTGGATTTGATGTGAGAAAGGCTGCCAGGCTGGGCTCCAGGCCTGGGATGTCTCCCCCACCCCACCCCCTACCAGCTCCCTATAGCTTTCTCATTGGCAGAGAAAGGAAAGTCAGAGGAACATGGAGACAGATCTACAAGGATCCTGGGAGCTGGACTTGATGGGGACAGGGACAAGAGGAAGATGTAAGCTTACAGAAGACGAAAGGGATGATGAATGAAATGGTGGGGGGGTTCAGACAGGGAGGGAGGAAGGGGGTAGAGAGGCAGAATGGAAGGAGAGGGAGTTGGGGAGAAGGCATGGTGGACGGGAGCTAATGGGAGGGGATACGAGCCTCAACCCAAGGAGGGTCGTCCCTCCCCTTACCACAAGGTTTTGGGGAGGAAGCCAAGATCTTAAGGCCAGGACAGGCGAGTGGAAAGAAGGAAGAGGTGAGTTATTCACCAAGTGTCTGCCTTGCTCAGAGTTGCCAGGAGGTGATGTGGACTTTCCATTCCACACCTCATGGGGCCCTGGACAGAGCAGCCTGTCCTCCCCTGCCAGAGGAGGCAAAAGAGGTAGTGGCTTCAAAAGAGGTAGTGGCTTCAGTCTGTATCTGGCTGCAATGAATGTGGATTGTCATTTGATCTCTTTATTTGTGAGTAAATAAAGGCAGGGGAGGGAGATACCTATCAATATGGGGTTTGTTATCAGCCTCCAAATCACAAAACTGCAGAGGCTGAAAGTTTAAATTCAAAGCCAACCTGGGCTTATATATTGAATCCCAAGCCAGAACAGGCTAATTAGGGAGACCTCATCTCAAAGAGAAAGACAGAGACAGCTGTATAGAATATTGTTTCTGGGGCTGGGGGTTTGGCCTAGTGGTAGAGTGCTTGCTTAGTATGCACAAAGACCAGGGTTCAGTTCCTAGGTACCACATACATAGAAAAAGCTGGAAGTGATGCTGTGGCTCAAGTGGCAGAGTGCTAGCCTTGAGAAAAGCCCAAGGACACTGCTCAGGCCCTGAGTTCAAGCCCCACAACTAGCAAAAATAAATAAATAAATAAATAAATAAAATAAAAATAAAAAATTTAAAAAAAAGAGGGACCGGGAGTTTGGCCTAGTGGTTAAAGTGCTTGCCTAGCATGCATGAATACCCGGGTTCGATTCCTCGGTACCACATACATAGAAAAAAGCCGGAAGTGGTGCTGAGGCTCAAGTGGTAGAGCTCTAGCCTTGAGAAAGTCCAAGGACAGTGCTCAGGCCCTGAGCTCAAGCCCAGGACTGGCAAAAAAAAAATTAAAAAAAAGAATGTTGTTTCTGTGGAAAATATGAAATATGATACATGCACATCTGAAAAGCCATGCCAAAAACCTTGGTGCAATAGGCACAAAGAAGAAGAAAAGAAGAAGAAGAAGAAGAAGAAGGAGAAGAAGGAGAAGATGATTGGCTGGGTGCTGATAGTTCACATTTATAATCCTAGCTACTTCAGCTGCTGAGATCTGAGGATCCTATTTCAGAGCCATTCCAGCCGGGAAAGTCCATGAGACTCTTTTCTTTTGCTAGTCCTGGGGCTTGAACTTGAGGCCTGAGCTTTTGCTGGTGGATCATTTCTGTAATTCTAACTACTCACAAGGCTAAGATTTGAGGATAATAGTTCAAAGCCAGTCAGGTCAGGAAAGTTCATGGGACTCTTCTTTGGTTGTTGTTGATTGTGGAGATTGAACTCATGGCCTAGGGACTGTCTTTTAGCTTTTTCAAAAGCTTAATGCTAATGCTATACTGTAGTGAGACTCATCTCTAACCACCAAAAAGCCAGAAGCAGAGGTGTTTCTCAAGTGGTAAAGCACTAACGTAACTAGACTTAAGTAAAAAAAAAAAAGAAAGAAAGAAAGAAAGAAAGAAAGAAGAAAGAAAGAAGGGAGGAAGGAAAAGCAAAGAAAGAAAAAAGGCCGGGAGTTTGGCCTAGTGGTAGAGTGCTTGCCTAGCGTGCACGAAGACCTGGGTTCGATTCCTCAGTACCACATGCATTGAAAAAATGCAAGAAGTGGTGCTGTGGTTCAAGTGGTAGAGCTCTAGCCTTGAGAAAGCCCAAGGACAGTGCTCAGGCCCTGAGTTCAAGCCCCAGGAGCAGCACACACACACACACACACACACACACACACACACACACACACACACACACAAAGAAATAAAACACCCAAGGGCAGCGTGGTGCTCAGGCCCTGAAATCAAGCTTCAGACCAGCGTGCAGAAGGACAAGAAAGTAAAACAGTCCGGGGGAGGGTGTTGAGCACGGGCGGGAGGGTAGGGCTCAGGAGGAAGAGGAATGGAAAATGGAACGTGGGGCCTGTTGAGTTTGTGGGGCGGCGGTCAAGGAAGCGTGACAGTGGGGTGAGTTTCATCAGGGGGAAAAAAAAAAAAAGAAAATTTCCATAGCAAAGCTGGAGGAAATGGACCGAGGAGGGATTCGAACCCGCGCCCAAGGTCCTCTGCCGCCCGGGGCGGCACAGCCCCGCCCACCGTCTCCATAGCAACGCCGCCCCTCCCTCTCCCCGCAGCCCCGCGCCGGCGGCAGCGACGGCGCATGTCCGCGTGGTGACGTCACCACGCGGACGTGCGCCGGAAGTGGGCCTCACGGCGGCGGAAACGACTGCCGGAGAAGCCGCCTCGTGGACGAGAAGGCGGCATGGGGCAGTCAGGGAGGGTAAGTGCGGGATCCCGCCCCGGTGGTATCGGGCGCGGCGGCTGCGGCGGCGGCGGCGGGGTCCCCGCCGAGGCCGCGGTGCTCACCGCTCGTCCGTCCCCCGCCTCCGTGCGTCTCCGCAGTCCCGGCACCAGAAGCGCGCACGCGCGCAGGCGCAGCAGCGCAACCTCGAGGCCTACGCCGCTCAGCCGCACTCGTTCGTCTTCACCCGGGGCCGCGCCGGCCGCAGCCTCCGGCAGCTCAGCCTGGACGTGCGGCGCGTCGTGGAGCCGCTCACCGCCAGCCGCCTGCAGGTCCGGCCCGGGGTCCCAGGGCAGAGGCGGCGGGGAAGCCCCCCCCCCATCAATCCAGCGGTGTGGCCCTGCCTGTGTGCGATGTGGGGTGCTTAGCTCCGTGTGGCACCCGCTTAGCCTGCGCCAGGCCCCCCCCGAGTTGGTTCCCAGAACGACAAAGCAACGGAGCCTGAGATCCCGAGTACCGCGTTTCCCACTTTACGTGGGCTCCGCTCCACGCGGCACCCATTCCGTGTTCGATTCTTGTTTGTGTGTGTCGTTTGTAGGTTCGCAAGAAAAACTCGCTGAAGGACTGTGTGGCCGTGGCCGGGCCCCTGGGGGTCACACACTTTCTGATCTTGAGCAAAACGGACACCAGTGTATACTTTGTGAGTGGCCACTCGTCCTCCTTTGTCCCTCCCACCCCCCAGCGGCCTCCTCCCAGCTCTCGTGATGAACCCACGTGCCTCTGAGCTGCCATGATTCTGGCTTCAAAGTAAACGCTCTGAAGAGATGGGACAGCCCTGTCCCCATTAGCTGGCTGGTTTTCTCCCCCCACCTCACTGGTCCCCTTCTTTGCCTACAGAAGCTGATACGCCTTCCTGGAGGCCCAACCCTGACCTTCCAGGTCAACAAGGTATGGGGCAGCAGTGGGGGAGTGGGAGCGGAGGAGGGCTTGGTGACACAGCCTCAGGCCCTGTCACCTACTCATCACCCTGTCCTGCAGTACACGCTGGTGCGGGACGTGGTCTCCTCCCTGCGCCGCCACCGCATGCACGAGCAGCAGTTTGCCCACCCGCCCCTCCTGGTCCTCAACAGCTTTGGCCCCCATGGCATGCACGTAAAGCTCATGGCCACCATGTTCCAGAATCTGTTCCCCTCCATCAACGTGCACAAGGTGGGTCAATTCTCGTAGGCACTGGGGTGGGGCATGGGTTCAAAGGTTGCCATAGGTAATCGGGATAGCAGCTGGAGTGTGTGTGTGTGTGTGTGCTCTGCCATTGAGCTACAGCACCCCTTCCAGTCTTCTGGTGATTCATTGGAGATAAGTATCTCTGGGACTTTCCCCCTGGCTTCGAACCTCAGTTCTCTGATCTCAGCCCCTGAGTAGCTAGACATGGACTACCAGAACCTGACTGAACCTGGGTTTTCAGAGGCTGGGTTGTGTCACCCAGGCCAGCCTTGAGTTCAGGAGCCTCCTTCCTACTGCTGAGGTCATTGCGGGCACTGCCACACCTGAGCCACAGCTCTGCTCCCTAGCACTGGTGGATGTCCAGTTATCTGGGTGATGAACTGGGGTTGGGTAGATTGGCTGCGTATTTCTTCCCTCATGAAGTCTGGAACCAATGAGCACTGCTGGCAATGAGCCCTCACTGGTGTACACAGGGGCAGAGCACACCTCTGCTTGATGGGCCCTGGTTCTGATGGGCCCTGACTACAGGCCCTGGGCAGCTCACATGGCCCCACTTCCTTTCCTTTGCAGGTGAATCTCAACACCATCAAGCGTTGCCTCCTCATCAACTACAACCCTGACTCCCAGGAGCTGGACTTCCGCCATTAGTAAGTGCTGGGAGCGCCTGGGGCTGGGGAGGGGGGGATCCCTGGAGTGCGGCTGATGACTCTGATGCTGCTGAGACCCTGTGATGGCTCAGCCTCAAAGTAAACGCGCTGACGCACTGTGGGGAGAGGTGTGGGGCGTCTGCCCTCCCTTCCTAGCCCTGATGGCACACGCCTCACCCTGCAGCAGCATCAAAGTGGTCCCCGTGGGTGCCAGCCGGGGGATGAAGAAGCTGCTGCAGGAGAAGTTTCCCAACATGAGCCGCCTGCAGGACATCAGCGAGCTGCTGGCCACGTGAGCAGTGCGAGGTGCAGTGCGGGCGGGGTGGAGGAGAGCTCGGGGTCTCCCTGGTATAAGTCCTGCCTGTCCTCCCCCCCTCCCCAGGGGCGCCGGGCTGTCGGAAAGCGAGGCCGAGCCTGATGGGGAGCACAACGTCACCGAGCTGCCCCAGGCCATCGCAGGCCGGGGTAACATGCGGGCCCAGCAGAGTGCTGTGCGCCTCACAGAGGTGAGGGCAGGATGGGAGGTTGGCCCGCGGGGCGTGGGGAGTCCCCCAGCAGCCCCCCAGTCTTGCAGAACCACCGATTTCTCTACCCCTTCTCCCCCACAAGATCGGGCCTCGGATGACGCTGAAGCTCATCAAGATCCAGGAGGGCGTCGGCGCCGGCAATGTGTTGTTCCACAGTTTTGGTGAGGCATGGACGCGCGCAGGTGGTGGGGTACGGGGCGGAACCAGGGTGCAGGGATCCCCCGTAAGGCGGTCCTTTCCTCCGGCGCAGTGCACAAGACAGAGGAGGAGCTGCAGGCCATCCTAGCCGCCAAGGAGGAGAAGCTGCGGCTCAAGGCACAGCGCCAGGACCAGCAGGCCCAGAACGTCCAGCGCAAGCGGGAGCGGCGCGAGGCGCACAAGTGCGTGGCTGGTGCGGGTGCGGGGGGTCCGGGCGTGGGGCGTGGGGCGTGGGGCCTGCCCCCAGCCGACACCGTGCCTCTTCTCCATCCAGGAAGAAGAGCCTGGCGGGCATGAAGGGGGCCCGAGCAGAGGGCGATAGTGACGCGGAGGACCCGGGGGCGCCCCCGGAGGAGGAGGGGCGTGGCCAGGAGGAGGAGGAGGACGAAGCCGAGTACTTCCGCCAGGCCGTGGGGGAGGAGCCTGATGAGGGTGTGTGCCTGGATCTGGTGGCTGGGTGGCCGGGCCTGCTCTTGCTTCCCGGGGACCTGACAGCACGCTTTCTCTCGCGCAGACATGTTCCCCAGAGCCGCCAAGCGCAGGCGGCCGGCCGGGCCCCGAGGCAGGAAGCAGCAGCAAGTGACCCAGCAGAGGCACAGGGGTCGCGGCGGAGCCCAGAGGCGCCCCGATCCTAAGGACAGACCTCGAGGGGCCCAGGCCAAGCTGGGGTCCAGGGCAGCCGCCCGAGGCCGCGGGCGAGGCAGGGACCGGCCACCCAAGAGAGGCTCCTGAGCTGGCCCCGTGGCCGCCGATGGAACGCCCCACATTGGGGTCTGGGGGGCGCCCCGGTTTCCTTTCATAAAGGAATGTTGGAACAATAAATGTTGGAACATGGCACAGGCCTAGTCTGCCTTGGGGATCTGCTGCCGGGTGGCCTGTGTGGGAATTGGGGGCTGGGAGGCCTGAGGCAGAGGCTGGCTCTCTGCACCCCGCCCCTCACCTCACATGTGGGCGCAATGCGGAAGTGGGGGCGGGGGCGGAGCTGTCTGCTCCTCCAGCTGAGGTTGGAGCCACCCGGGGAGCACGAGAACCCTGCGGTGCCTGCCTGCCCGTCCGCCCAGCCATGGCAGCTGCTGGATCAGGTGAGGGGCTCTGGCCACTCCGGGGTGGGACGGCATGGGGTCGTCTGGTGGGTGTAGGGCCCGGGGCTGAGTCTGGAGGGACCCCAGAACCTACTAAGGCTTGGGCAGTGTGAGGTTGCCCAGCAGGTGGACAAGCCAAGCTGCCACCACCCAACTTTTTGGTGTCCCCAGGGTAGCGGGATGCGGGGGGAGGCACCACTGAGAGGAGGGCATTGAGGTTGGCATAGGCCAACCTGGAGTGTGCCAAGAGACCGGTTGGGGAGGCCCTGCAAGGCGCCATATTGACCACCTGTGCTGCAAAGGCCCTGAGGCAGGGGCAGCAGGGAGCAGGCATCTCTAGGGACCTGGGCTTCTTGAGGGGGTGCTGGGGAGATGCGACCAAAAGTGGGCATCCCCACCAGTGCCCTGCCACCAGGCCACCCCAGGACCAACTTTTCCGGCGCAGAGCATGGAAGAACATTTGGGGGTGGAGGGGAGGCTGATAAATGCCCACAGCATCCTGTTGCTATTAGGGGGGAAAACAGGCTGCGGGACAGGGCTGGATCTCTTTCTAGCCCTGCCCGCCAAGCCAGAGTACAGGGCATGGACTGAGGGGTCTGGGGAAGGACCACGAATGCTCAGCAGGAACGCCTCCCGACACAGGCCTCAAGTCCTGTCCAGCCAACTTCTCGGCCTCCGTGTCCCGTCAGCTGGGCATCTTCCAGGAGGCGTACCTGTGGCCCATCCTGGTGGTCGAGTTTGTGGTGGCCATGGCAGGCAATGGCCTGGCCCTGTACCGCTTCTGCTCCCGGGAGCAGCGGCCATGGCACCCCGCCGTGGTGTTCTCTGCCCAGCTGGCCGTGAGCAACCTGCTGTCTGCACTGGCACTGCCCCCCATGGCTGCCTACTTCTACCCACCCAAGAGCTGGCGCTATGGGGAGGCCGCCTGCCTCCTGGAGCGCTTCTTCTGCTCCTGGAACCTGCTGGGCTCGGTGTTCTTCATCACCTGCATCAGCCTCACGCGCTACCTGGGGGTGGTGCACCCCTTCTTTGTGCGCAGCCACCTGAGGCTCAGGCATGCCTGGGCCCTGAGTGCCACCGCCTGGGTCCTGGCCGCCCTGCTGGCCGCCCCCACCTTCAGCTTCTCCCACCTCCAGAGGCCAACAGGGGCCGCAGAGCTGTGCAGCTCGGCCAGGCCCCAGGCCTGCGTCAAGTGTGTGGGGACAGGGACTGACGGCCAGCTCCCTGCTGTCAGAGCCTACAGCCTGGTGCTGGCAGGGTTGGGGGGCGGCCTGCCCCTACTGCTCACGCTGCTGGCCTATGGCGCCCTGGCCCGGGTCGTGCTGCACAGCCACAGCATGTCGGCCACGGAGAAGCTGCGTGTGGCTCTGCTGGTGGCCTCGGGCGTGGCCGTGTACGCCAGCTCCTACGTGCCCTACCTGGTCCTGCAGGTGCTCAACGTGGCCGCCCGGCAGCGCTGGCTGGCCCGCTGCCCCAGCTTTGTGGACGAGGCCCAGGCTGTGCAGGCGCTGGAGCTGGGGCCCTACCTGGGCTACCAGGTGACACGGGGCCTGGTGCCTCTGGCCATGTGCACCCACCCACTGCTCTACATGGCTGTGGTGCCCAGCCTGGGCTGCCCAGGCTGCGGGGCAGGGCCGAGCCTGCGGGACAGGAAGCCTGGCCAAGACCTGCCTCTCCGCGTCCCAGCCAGTCCGGAAGCCCAGCTGAGCCCCTGAAGCCACCCATCTGCCTGCTGCTGCTGCTCACCACAGGCCCACGTGACAGTGACACGCTAGGGTGACAGGCCCCGATCGATGCCGCCCTCCTACCACTTCCTCCACAGAGCACCCGCATGCCGTCACCCCCGACCTAGAGCACCCACCCCTGGGATCCTGGGGCAGGGCGGGAACAGGACACAAGGTGCTCTGCGTGGCTCACACCTGGCATCCTAGCTACGTAGGAGGCTGAGGTCCAAGGATGGAGGTTCAAAGCCAGCCAGGAAAAGGAAAGCTCATGAGACTGATCTCTCTCCAATTAACTGCCAAAAAAGCCAGGAGGGTTGTGACTCGAGGTGGTGCAGAAGCGCCAACTTGAGTCAAACAGCTCAGGGACAACACCGGGCTCTGAGTTCAAACCCCAGGATTGGCACACATCACCTCCCGCCCCCAACAGTAAAATCAAACACACACAGCTGCCCTGTGCCTTCTTTACTGCCCTCAGAGACCCCAACCCACAGGCTTTGTCATCCAGGGTCCAGGGGGACAGTGCCTCAATTGGTAGATGGCCTGGAGAGAGAGGGAGGGGAAGAGTGAGGATGAGATATGGAGTTAAAACCCCCTCAAGTGGCTCCTCTGTTCCACAAGGGGCTTCAGGGACCCCAGATGGGCAGTGTGGTGACAAAGGGCACAGGTGGAGCCTGTGACACATGCAGATGGGGCAGGTCCCCTGCAGGGATCCTGGGAAAGGACAGGAAGCAGGTTTGTTGGCTACTAAAAGCTGGGAGGCTGGCTATGCACAGTGACAGATTGGCAGGAGGGGAGAGGCAAGGGGCGTGGCATTCGTGGGCAGGGGCGGGGCCACTGAGGAAGAGCCAGGCTATCTGAAGGGCGTGGAGGCTGTGCTCAGGGACAGAGCTTCAGAGCGTCATGCATAGCCATAGGCTGAGCATGCGAAGGGGCGGGGCCTCAGCAGAAGGGGCGGGGCGAGTCTTACTTGGCCCACTCCACATTGAGGATGAGGTGGTCGTAGCCGAAGCCGGACACCCCAGCGATGGCGCGGGCCGCGTCCTCCCGGCGGTGGAAGCTGATGAAGGCGAAGCCCTGGAGGGGCGGGAAGGCAGGGTGGTGAGGGGCAGGCGTGGGATGGCCGGCTAACTCGCCGGCTGCCCAGCCCGGGGGCCCCAAGCACCTTGGATTGGCCGGTGGTCTTGTCCTTGGCCAGGTAGATGCGGGAGATGGAGCCGAATGGCCGGAAGAGCTCCTGCAGGTCAGTCTCCCGCGTGTCCTCAGACAGGTTGGTGACGCGGATGGTGGCATTGTCGTCGGCTGGGGGAGGGGTGAGAAGGCGATGAGGAGGGATGGGGGCGGGGAATGGGGGTCTCTCCTGCCCCGCCCGCCCTGGGGACGATGGGGAGCGGTGGGGGCTCACCTCTGCGGTTGGGCTGCATGGACTCCCCGCGGCGGCTGGCCCCATCACGCAGGCTGGGCGGCACGTACTTCCCGGTCTTGTTCTGTGCAGCCTGCACCGGCTCCAGCTCTGCCAACCCAACACCACCTGCTCAGCCCCACCTGGCCAGGCCTCCCTAGACCCCGGTGACCACAGGGCACGGGCAGGAGCTCATGCCCACGCTGGGAGCGCAAGAGCCAGGGGACAGATGTGGCCCCATTCCTTCAACACTGACACAGCGCCACCTGCCAGGTGACTGCCAGGAAAGATAAGTCCCCCAGGCATGGCGGGTGACAAACGTGATGACTAGCACACAAGCTAGAAGATGGAGGCCGCCAGTGAGTCTGGCACACACGCATGCATAGACAGCCCCAGCCAAACACTGGCTAGCAACTGGGGTGTGTGTGGGGAGATGATGCCACAGGCACCCCGCCCTAGACGTTCCAGGTCCCCATGGCCCCGCACCTCCGGGCAGCTTCTCCTTCTCCCCGGTGGACAGGCCCAGCTGCTCGGCCAGCTCCTTCTGCATGGGCCCCAGTGTGTCCTTGTAGGGGCAGCGGGTGGTCCAGTGGTCACCCTTGCAGATCCGGCAGGACACAATCTTCTGGCCCTTGAGCTTGTTCATCGGGTCCTCCTCCTCCTGGCAGTTCAGGTCCTGGCGGGGAGCAGGGGTGTGGGGCGGGGCTCAGGGCATGGGTCACATCCCCCCTTCCCCAGCATAGCCCAACCCCTCAAGCACCCCTACCTCTTTGCTCGTGATGAAGGTCATGGATACGTCATCACTGACCGTGGTGGTGGCCACGTTGGGCCCCGGTGGGTCAAACTCAGAGTTTCCAAACTTCTTCCAGTTCTGGGTTCAGGGACGGGCAAAGGTCAGGGAAGGAGGAAAGTGGGTGACGGCCCCTCAAAGGCACCCCAGGTTTATAACTGCCACCCCCTCTGACATGTGTCTGGACCCTGAGCCCCACATCCCACTCCACAAATGCTCCCTCTGCAATGATAAGAGCAACCACTTTCTTTGTCCTGTGTGTCATGCCAGGTGCAAACTTCTAGCCAGCTGAGGGGCGCAGGGGCAGCTTGCAGTCAGACAATGGTTGCTGATAAGAAGTTGGGCACGGGGCCGAGACTTTGGCCTTGTGGTTAGAGTGCTTGCCTGGCATGCACAAAGACCCGGGTTTGATTCCTCAGTACCACATACATAGAGAAAAAAAAAAACGGAAGTGGTCCTGTGGCTCAAGTGGTAGAGCTCTAGCCTTGAGAAAGTCCAAGGACAGTGCTCAGGCCCTGAGCTCAAGCCCAGGACTGGCAAAAATAAATGAAGAAGTTGGGGACGGTAGCTCACCCCTATAATCCCAGTTACTCAGGAGACTGAGACCTGAGGACTGTGGTTCCATGCCAGCCCAGGCACTTACATCCCTGTGAGACTCTCATCTCCAATTAACCACTCAAAAAAACAGGACGTGTCGCTGTGCCTCAAGTGGCAGAATGCTAGCACTGTGCACAAAGCGGCTCAGGAAAAGTGCACAGGCCCTGAGCTCAAGCCTCACAACTGACCAAAAACAAACAATACACAAAAACTGCAATAGCCTCCCTCTCAAGCCCTCCCCCCCCCCCCGACTTCTGTGGGCCAGTCCTGGATGCACCCCACCAACAGACCTCTTTTGAGGGTCTCACCTTCCTTCTCGCAACAGCTTTGGATGCCTTCCGGGTCTCGATTCTGAAGGTGCGGACGATCTGTGGATGGGAGGGTGATGGGCCAGGCTCCCTGGGGACCAGCAGAGCTTCCTGCTCCACCCCCCCACCCCAAACCCCCACACAGCTGCCTCACCTTGAACTTCTTGCCGTCCTCATCTATCTTGTACTCTGTCACTGTCTTTATGTCTCCATTGATGACCTCCTTGGGAGGAGGCAATGGTGCTGAAAAAGAGCAGGGAAACTGAGTCCCAGGAGGGTGGGGTGGGGATGAGACTGGAGGCCAGGGGGTGAAGTGGCAGTCGCTCACCTCCGGGTATGAGCTCAGGCTCAGGGCTGGTGTCGCCAGTGGCCAGGGGGATCCCTTTGAGAAGCTCGCTGGTGACGCATTTATCTGCCATCGGGAGGGAGGGGGTTAGATGGAGGGGATGGAGGGGCACGGGGGGGGGGGTTGACACCTCCACCAGGAGCTGGGGGCCATGAGGGAGAGAGGAGGACGATCAAGGGTGCCCTGGAGCACTGGCAAGGCTGGGGGGACCCCATGCATGGAGGGGGACAGGCTGGCCCCCAGGATGGCGTGGGGGTACAGAGGAGGGGACCCAGGAGACCACGGGACCCTGAGATCGTGGGACACAGGCAGACGGACGGCCGCGGAAGGGCGGACGGACCGACTCACCGTCCTCTCCCTCCTCTTCCACCTGGTCGGCCCAGCTGGGCTTCGAACTGCGGGGAGAAGTTTACGGAAGAAGGGGAGAGGAAGGGCTGGGGTCAGCGAGGCCCGGCCTCCGCGCACCCCGGACCCATAGCACCCCCCACGCCCCCAGATCCCCCCTCCAGGGTCTCCCTGAGGGACTCCGAGCTCACTCAAAGTCGCCGGTCGGCATCGTGCAAGCCGCTCCACGCAGCCCCGGCCAGGGCCAAGAGAGCGGAAGTGAGCGGAGAACGAGACTTCCGGTGACACGGCCGCCGCGGCCTAGAGGGGCCCGCCCGGCAGGCTCCAGCGCGCCCCGCGGTGGCAGGAGGCGGAACTGCAGCCTAGGTCGCAGCGAGGCGCTGGATTTCCCAGCCTTTGGAGCCCAGGAGAATCACACCACTTTGTGTTGGATGTCTGAGACCGGGACTTGAACGCGGTATCTGACCCTTTTCGCTCTGCCATGCCTCCAACCCCTCAGAAATTATTTCATTAAGTTATTCTTTTTAATTACCCTGAGACAGAGGTCTTGCTATATATTGGTAAAGCTGGCCAGAAATTCACCCTCTTCTTGTCTTAGCCTGGCCAGCGCTAGGATTATAGGCATACACCTTTGTGTCTGGGCAGGAAAGTCTGTGAGACTATCTCCAATTCACCAGCAAAAAGCTAGAAGTGCAGTGGCGTAAGTGGTAGAGCACCACCCTTGAGGAAGAGCACCTAGACTGAGTGCAAGCTCCAGGACTGACAGGCACACACACAGTCTTTCATGATCGGGTCATTGTTCTAAAATAACATTTTATTCTCCACTTTTGACAGTCCTGAGGGTTAAACTCGGGGCCTGGGGACTGTTTTCAAGCTTTCTCAAGGATAGTGATAATATGGGCCACAGCACCATTTCCAGCTTTTTCTGGTTCCGATGAATGGAACTCAGGGCTTCATGCATACTAAGCAAGCACTCTACCACTAGGCCAATCTCCTGCCCCTCCCCTTTTGTGTGTGTGTGAATGCCAGTACCAAGGCTTCCACTAAAGGCCTCCATGCTCTTATTACATTTTCCCACTCAAGGCCAGCACTCTATTCCTAAGCCACACCTCCACTTTTTAAAATTTTGCTCCCCTTCCAGTGTTTTGTAGTTAACTGGAAATCTCCCTGACCAGGGTTGGCTTTAAATCATGATCCTCAGATCTCAGCCCCCTGAGTAGCGAGGATTACAGGAGTAAGCCCAGCACCTGATTCAGATTCAAGTGTAGGAAGTGGTGCCGTGGCTCAAGGGGTGGGGCTGTAGTCTTGAGCTCAACTTGAGGCATCAGGAAGTCAGCCAGGGAGTCTCCCATGTCCTCTCTGCACGTGTCTGCTGCAATCTCCAAGCACACCTGTCCTGCAGGATTAGGGCTCGCCTTCACGACCTTGATTAAATCCAAGTTTCATTTTTCCTGTGCTGATTCCAGGGCTTGAACTCTCCTGCGTTTTTCTGCTGAAGGCTCGTGATCTACTTCAGCCACAGTTCCACCCCAGCTTTCTGATGGTTCACTGGAGACTGTCTCATGCGCACTCCTTCCAGAGTTACTAGGAAGCATGATCCTCAGACCTCAGCCTCCTGAGGGGTCAGGGTTACAGGTGTGAACTGTTGGTGCCTGGCACTACGTCCTTTTTGCCAGTCCTGGGGCTTAAACTCAGCCTGGGCATTCACTATCCCTGAGCCTCTCCCTGCTTAGGAGACAACTTGAGCCACAGCACCACTTCCGGCTTTTTTGGTATATGTGGTACTGTGGCATGGAAACCAGGGCTTCGTGCATGTTAGGCAGTCTACCACTAGGCCACGCTCCCAGCCCCCAACAATTTCTATATAAAGAACTGCAGGGCTGGGAGCGTGGCCTAGTGGTAGTATTCGCCTAGCATGCACAGAAAAAGCCAGAAGTGGTGTTGTGGCTCAAGTGGTATAACACCAGCCTTGAGAAAGCTCAGGGACAGTGCCTAGGCCAAGTTCAAGCCTAGGAGTGGCAAAAAAAACCTACAAGGGCCGGGAGTTTGGCCTAGTGGATAAAGTGCTTGCCTAGCATGCATGAAGACCCGGGTTCGATTCCTCGGTACCACATACATAGAAAAAAGCCGGAAGTGGTGCTGAGGCTCAAGTGGTAGAGCTCTAGCCTTGAGAAAGTCCAAAGACAGTGCTCAGGCCCTGAGCTCAAGCCCAGTACTGGCAAAAAAAAAAAGGCAAACATGAGAAATTGCTCATCATAAAAAAAAAACCTTACAAGATGAATTCAAGGTACAAATTGTTTCACACAAGTCAAAACATTTCTGCAGTAATGCACAGGAAGCTGAGGTGACAAAACCTTATCTCGAAAAACAAGGCCAGAGTTGGTGGCTCACACCTATAATCCTAGCTACTCAGGAGGCCGAGATCAGGTTTGTTCGAAGCCAGCCCAGGCAGAAGAGTCCCCAGGAGACTATGTCCAATTAACCAGAAACCCAGAAACCACACTGTGGCTTAAGCGGCAAAGTAGTATCCTTGAACACAAAGACATCCAGGGATAATACCCAGGCCCTGAATTCAAGCTCCATGATGGAAAAAGGGTAGAGCCAACCAGAGTATGAGGTTCTGGATGTAAATCAAAGTGGAAGAAAACCATTTCCTAGCAAATGCTTTCCCCCACACAACGATGTTTAAGGTTTGTATTAAATCTAGTTTGCTCAAGTTGGGTTCACAAGAGTAGTAACCCTGAAAGTCTTTCCTTTTGTTCCGGTCCTGGACCTTGAACTCAGGGCCGGGGCACTGTTCCTTCGCCTTTTCCACTCAAGGTGAGTGCCACTAGACTTTTGGCTAACTGGAGGCAAGGGTCTTCAGACCTTCCGCCCTGACTAGCTTCAGGCTGGAATCCTCCGATTTCAGCCTCCTGAGGAGCTGGGATTACAGGTGTGAACCACTGATGCCCAAGTTAGTGTAAAACAAGGTTTTGTTCTGGGCTGGAGAAGCCAAGATCAGCAAGCAGCTCAGCAGTGACTTGTCTCACCATCTTCTGATGGTCCCTGTGCCACAAGCTGGCTGCCTTCTCACCAGGCATCAGTCCATTCCAGACCAAATAGAAATGGGGCTTGGAAAGAGGCTTTTATAGAAGCCACACGTGCATCTTGTTGGCCAGAACTGAATCACAGCAGTGAACACCACACCCCCAAACACTACTGCTCCATCTGGCTCAGTTTAGCGCAGAATCGATCAGTCCAGTTTTTGCCTTGCTTTATAGATTTATTTGAAGAAATAGTACAACATACAAAAACTACATAGTCTTGATTTCCACCCGTAAAGTGGTCGATTTGATATGCCATCATAAAAAACTTTTGTTTTAAAATTGAGAGGGTGATCACTGCTTTGCTAAGTCGTGAAGAAGCAAAAAGTCACAGGAAGAGCTCAACTCAACCAAGGCCGCCCACGGCGCTGACTGAAAAGCACATTTCCAACTGACACGGACATGCCAAGAAATACAACATCGGCAACACCAGCGCGTGGAGGGGCTCCTGGTGACAAGACAGAACAGCGACGGCGACGAGGGGCCAGCTAGCCCTTGGTGGCTTTCTCCTCTTCCTCTTTTGCTTCCACTGAAGGCAAGAAGTAGAGCTGAGGACGGTGTCCACGAAGCCACACACCCACCCCACGCACTGGATCAGGCCCGACCCCCCCCACCCCCCTCAAATGCCGAGACAGTAAGGAAGCCTGCAGCCTCCTGAGTGGCGCAGGGCTGAGCAATCTAGAAGTTTCCCTAAGCACCCGAGGCAGGCCACTTGACAGCTAGTCTAACAGAGGTTAGGAAAATGGATCCGGCGTACCTGAGGGGCTCTCCCGAGCCTTGGCCAACATGCACTGTTTGATCTCCAAGCCGATGGCTTTGGCCAGGGGCGGCGGCACGGCGTTCCCCACCTGCGGGCCGGGAGGCGGGGCAGTGAGGACGTGACCGCGCCCCGCGGCCCCGCCCACCCCGCGGCCCCGCCCCAGTCAGGGCTGCCCAGCACGTTCCACCACGGCTGGCGCTCTACCACCTGAGCCCCAGCTCTACTTGTGCTTGGCTGCAGGCTCTGGGAACGATGGGGGGCCGAACCCAGCAGGGCTCGGAGCGGGGAAGGAGGAGCGTCGGGAAGAGGCCAGGGCCCCCCAGGTCCCAGGACTGACCTGCCGGTGCCGGTCCAGGATGTTTCCGAACAGCCGGTAGGTGTCGGGGAAGCCCTGGGAGCGGGCGCACTCCCGCACGCTCACCACGCGGTGCTGCTCGGGGTGCAGCACGCGGCCCTGCGAGGCGAGGCAGGCACGGAGGCCGGGGTGAGCGGGGGGAGGCGCGGGGTGGTCGCGGGGTGGTCGCGGGGAGGCCCCCCCCCCGCCCCTTCCCCCGCGGCGCCGGACGCACCTGCTTGCCCATGGGCTCGGGGTTGGTGACCGTGGTGCTGAAGAAGCCGTCCCACTCCAGGCGCCCGTACAGCCCGGCCCAGTGGTTGTGGCGGTTCCCGGTGTGCGGCAGGCACCAGGGGATCAGCGTGTTGAACTGCCGGGCCTGCGGGTCGCAGGGGGTTCCGGCTGCGAGAGGGGGCGCTCAGCGACGGGGACCCCAGCCCGGCCCGGGGGGAGGAGCGGGGGGACCCCCAGCCCGGCCCGGGGGGAGGAGCGGGGGGACCCCCAGCCCGGGGTGGGGGAGGAGCGGGGGACCCCCAGCCCGGGGTGGGGGAGGAGCGGGGGACCCCCAGCCCGGGGTGGGGGAGGAGCGGGGGACCCCCAGCCCGGGGTGGGGGAGGAGCGGGGGACCCCCAGCCCGGGGTGGGGGAGGGGGGGCGGGGGGACCCCAGCCCGGGGTGGGGGAGGGGGAGCGGGGGCGGGCTCACCCTGCACGCAGGAGCAGACGCCCCGCAGCGCCCCCACGCGGCTGCGGCCGTGCTTGCGGTCGTGGTAGTTGTAGCGCAGCTTCTTGGTGATCGTGTTGTCCGACAGCCGCACCTCGATGTTGGGCAGGTCCCGCCAGTCCGAGCCGGGCGCCAGCGGGATGTGGCGCATGCGCGCCGCCACCAGCGGGCTCATGTCCTGCGGGGTACAGGGGGGCGGTCAGGAGCCGTCAGGAGCTGGGGAGCGCGCACCCCGCAGGGGGCAGGGGGCGGGGGTACCTTGCAGATGTGGTCCCTGAGGATGGGCTGGTAGTGGGAGCCCCGCAGCTGCCGCTGGAACCAGGACTGCGGCTCCCCGTTGTAGGAGATCTCGGGGGCCGAGGCGCCGTTCTGGATTTCGGGGAGGTCGGACATGGTGTCCCGCACGGTGATGGTGCGGAAGGGGCCGGAGCTCAGCCTGGGCGGGACGGGGGCGTGTGAGCAGGGCGGGAGGGGAGGACGGCGGAGGGAGGGCCCGGCTCCCCCCACCCCCGGGTCCTACCGCGTGATGTTGCTGACGAACTTCTTGTCGTCCACCACGACGCTCAGCTGGCAGGCGCGGGGCGCGAACACGTGCAGGGGCTCGGGGAAGAGGGGCAGCCGCTCGCCGGGGGCTGCGGCCAGGATGATGGCGCGTCGCCGCGTCTGCGCCACGCCGTACTGCCCGGCCTGGGGGGCAGCGGGGAGGCCGGTGACGTCAGCGCGCGGAGCCCCGCCCCGCCCGCGGAGCCCCGCCCCGCCTGCACATGCGCGCACACACACCTGCAGCACCCCGAAGGTGCACTGGTAGCCCATGCGGACCAGGCAGCGCAGCGTGAGCTTCAGCACCATGGAGCGCTTGAACGACACGAAGTTGCGCACGTTCTCCAGGAGGAAGAAGCGGGGACGGTAGTAGTCACAGTAGCTGCGGTGGGGAGATGGAGGCGGGCTGAGAGGGGGACACCCCACCCAGGCCCGGCACCCCGGGCGTGGGGAGGAGGGCGCTACCTGAGGAAGGAGACGACCAGCGAGTTCTTGAACTTGGAGTAGGTGCGCGAGTTGAAGCGGTTCATGCCGCTGAAGCCCTGGCAGGGCGGCCCGCCGCACAGCAGCTCCACGTCGCCCTTCTGGGGCAGCCGCTGGCCCAGCGCGTTGGCCACCTCGCCGGCCATGACCAGCTTGAGCAGCACGTTGCAGTCCTCCGTGAACACGGTGGACGCGGGGTTGTTGAGGCGGAACGCCTGCGCCGCCGGCTCCCACATCTCGATGGCCCACAGCGTCTGCGCGATGCCTGGAGGTGGAGGACACGGGGCACCATCGGGAGGGGCCGGTCACCCCCGAGCAGCCCCCCCATGCCCGCGGACCTCCGATGGCCCCTACCAGCCTGGTGGAAGCCCTCCGACAGGCCCCCGCAGCCCGAGAACACGTCCAGTGTGCGTAGTTTGGGCAGCTTCAGCTCCACCTCAGGCTCGCTGGACTCCTGGGTCGGGGATTTCACTTTGCTTCTCCCTGGAGGAGGCAAGAGACCCAAGATGGAGGCCGCAGCCAGTCCTGCCAAGGAGCTGACAGCCAGCAATAAAAATGGACAAGGGGTGTGAGTCTACACCCCAATCCTCAGTGAGCCAGGGGGATTGTCTTTTACCTTTGCCTTTTCCTTTCCCTTTGTTCCAGGGGCTTCGAGCGTGGTTTGGGGGGTCCTCAAAGCTTTTGCTCTTGGCATTGTAGGCCTGCAAAGGAGCGGCTGTGAGGCCAGAGGGAAGATGCCCAGGGCTGGAAAGTCCCTGAAGACTCATCTTCTGTGAACTGGAAATGGCGCTGTGGCTCAAGTGGCAGAGCACGTCTTGAGCAAGAGCTCTGGAACTGTGCCCAGGCCCGAGTTCAAGCTCAACTAAGTTACCTACCTCATCTCTACTCATAGCCAGTTAGCCACCAATGCAGTCTTTTTCACCACTCTGCAATCCAAGCCAAACCAAATCCCATCCCCCAAATTCAGCTGGCATCAACCTGTTTCCCTGTGTGTGTTAGTTCTGGGACTTGAACTCAGGACCTGGGCCTTGTCTCTTCAAGTATCAGCCAAAAGTGGAAAAAACTTACCACTTGAGCCACAGCGCCACACACAACTTTTGGGAGATTTGAGCCAGACTTTCGCCTGGGTTGGCTTTGAACCATGATCCTTCCATTTCAGCCTCCCAAGTAGCTGGGACTACAGGCACGCACTACTAGTGTCACACACAACTATTTCCTTGGAAAGCCAGACAGCCACTAGCCCAACGTGGAGATGTTGGGGGCAGGCCGTGTGGGGCGCACCTCGAGGAAGTAGAAGCGGTCGGGGCCGCGGGCTGAGTACTCTTGCACGCACTCGGGCAGATCCTCGCCATACTCCACCATGCAGCGGCCCTGGGCCAACTTGAAGTCCACCACAGCCTCCTCATCGCTCCAGTACAGCACGTTGATGTCGGCGTGGTAGCTGGCAGGTGTGGACTTGTGGGTATTCTCCGGCCTGAGGGTGCAACGCTCGCTTGGTAAGGGAGTGGCGCTCCCTGGGGGCTCCCCAGGACTGACAGCACTTTAAGATCTTGGGGGGGGGGCATTCAGGCATTCAAGCACAATAAGGCTCAGCTAGGCAATGGGATTCGTAGAGCTCAACATGCAAGCCCAGGGTGGTGGTTCACGTCTGTAGTCCCAGCTACTCAGGAAGCTGAGAGCTGAGGACTGTGGTTCAGAGCCAGCCTGGGCAGGCTGAGACTCTTATCGACAACTGAACACCAGATCACAAGTAGAGCTGTGGCTCAAGTGGTAGAACGCTAGCCTTGAGCAAAAGAGTTCAGAGACAGCACCCAGGCTGCCAGTTCAAGCCCCATGACCACAATTAAACAAAGACCTGATCCATTTGCAAAGAACTCTGCTGGTCTGTTTTTGGCAACACTTGGGGTCGCTCGGGGCCTCATGCTTGTCAGACACTTCATCTACCACTTGAACCCCATCCCTGGCCCTTTTGTACAGCTTGGCATCTGTGCCAGATCCAACTGAGGCCTCAGAGGGGAGATAGGCGTGCCCCACCCCACAGGCCTATCGGTGCAGATGGGGTCTCAAAAACACACCGGCCAGTAAGAATGGAGCCATGGCATTTCCATCTCTTTCTGGATCAGTTAGTCCTCACCAAGACTACACCGTCCTGCTTCTACAGCCCTGGTAGAACCTTCTGGAAGGTGCCTGCCTGCCTGCCTGCCTACCCACCTGTAGAACTTGTTGACTCGGATCTTGATGTCTGCCTCATTGGGCTTGCCGTTGCTCTTCTTGGCACAGAAAATCTCCTTGATTCGGCCGATGCGGTAGGGCTCGGGGGCATCCAGGTTGCTGCCTTTGATGTAGTCCGAGTACTTCCGGTAGTGCTCTGGGTACAACTGTTCATTCACGGGTTCCTTCTTTGGCCGCTTCACGGGGCTAGAGAGTTTGATGCTGTGGAGATGGGGCGTCGGGTCTCAGGGCAGGGTGGCCACAGGCAGCCGGAAGCAGAGGCGTGCACACTTGTGTGTGTGTGGGGGTGTCAAGGCTGGCTCTACCGCCTGAGCCACAGCTCCACCTCAAAGCTTGTTGGTGGCTCATTGGAGATGAAGTCAAGACTTTCCTGCCCAGGCTGGCTTTGAGTCCTCAATCAGATCAAGCCTTCCGAGTAGCAGGAATTACAGGTGTGATCACGTCGCTCAGGGACCGTTTGGGGGCAGCTCTGCATGGACGCCCTCCCTCACCCGCCAGCGACATCATGTGTCCAGCTTAGAGCTCATGTGCGGATGGAGGGGTATAGGAAATTGGGGGGGGAGGCATAGAGGGAAGGCTCACTGGCCGGAACATGGGGGCTCACTTGAAGGGGAAGGCCTCCGGGGGCAGGTACACGCCGTCACCCACGCGGTACACGACACCATTCTTGGTGGCCGAACTGTAGAAGAACTTGTGGTCCAGCTCATCCACCTGCTCCAGGACCCTGGGAATCTCCTTCTGCCGCATCTCTGCCATCCGGGCGCAGCTCACACAGAACCTGGAGGGAGGAAGGACAGACGAGGCACTGAAGACACCCCCCCGCCCAGTACCCAAAGGCAGACCCCAGTATACCAGTCCCACTTGAGCCTTCCACGGGAATGTGGTCGAGAACAGCCCAGCGTGGCGGCTCTAATCCCAGAGAGGCTGAGGTAGGAGGACTGAATGTGCGAGGCCAGCCTGGGCTACAGAAAAACGAATTCTACGAGAATCAAGAGTCAAGCTGGGCACAGTGGCTCACATATAATCCTAGCTACTCATATCGAGGCTGAGATCTGAGGATCCCAGTTCAAAGCCAGCCTGGGCACAGGAGTCCATGAGACTTATTTCCAATTGACGACTGGAAACTGGAAGTGGTGCTGTGGCTTTAAGTAGCCGAGAAACTAGTCTTGAGCAAAAGTCCTTTTAGGGACGGTGCTCAGACCCCAAGTTCAAGTCCCTCAATAAAAAAGTGAAAGGAGAGAGGGCCTAAATTCAAGCTAGTATTTTAAAAGGAATAGGGTATGGCAGAGCATGCCTGTATAACAAGTTACTTGGAGTGCGCTCCGCTTCCCTACCACTTGTGAAGCCACAACACACACCACCACACACACACCATGACTTCTCATGTCCACGCAGTCCAGCTGAGCTAGTGGAGAGGCAGTAAGCGAGGGCGCAGGCCCGGAGTGACAAAGGCCCACTTGGGATACTCACTTGTGCTTGTTGTCCTCGCTTGGCTGCATCTTGGGCGGTGACTCAAACCTGGCGTAGTCCTGGTCATACCACAGCTGGTAGAAGTAGGTCTTGCCATCGTTGGCCTCACCGGGCAGCATGTCCTCAGGCTCCAGGCCTCCCTGGGGGACAAGGCGCAGGGATGAGGCTGTGCGGGGTGGGGGGAACCCCGAAAGGGGAGGGGGGGGACAAGATGGGCCCGGCACCTACCTCCATGGCCCAGTTGGGTGAGGGCGGCGTGTGGACCACGGTGACCTTGCTATGCACGTAGGACAGCTGCATGTCCTCACACTCATCCACCAGGAACAGCTCCCTCGGGTCTGATGTGGCGCCCAGTACCGTGTCCGACCCCGCACAGAACCAGTGTGCATGGAACATCTTCCCGCTGCCATCCTCCCACAGTGCCGTGACCCTGCAGTAGGCAAGGGACATGGGCATTTTGGTGCCTTTCCCAGGGCTTGAACTCAGGACCTGGGCACTGTCCTACCATTTTCATACTAGAGGCTCAGACTACTGTTCAACCCACAGCACCACTTGTGACTTGGTGATGAATTCGACACGATCCTCCACCCTAAGGCCTCCGAGTAGCCGAGATCGCAGGATTGAGCTCCCTGGCCCAGCACAGGGTTTGGTTCCGACACCATGGGAACAGACGAGAGCAAGATGAAATGTACCTGGCCAGGTAGAGCGGCTTGGAGGAGTCATCAGGGATGACGGAGACGCAGTCACCCACCTCCAGGGTCTCCTCATCGATGCACACCTTTTGGTAAAAGGTCTTCTTCCCCTCAACCTAAGACAATGGGCGACATTGCAGGGCAGGCTCAGGGTGACAGACCCCAGCGCTAAGTACGAGCATGCTGTAGAGACAGGCTCCAGTGCTCCCAGGTCGTCCCTTGTGACTTAGGAGAGCAAGATCCGAGGATCGAAAAAGCCAGAAACCTACCTCCAAGAAACAAGCAAAATACTGGGCTGGAGGGGTGGCGCAAGTGGCTGAGTACCAGCCATAATCAAAACAAGCTAAACCAGACCATCACGGTTTGAATTCAAGTCCTAGTACCATTTTTAAGAAATAAAAATTATGGCTCAGATTTGGACACTCTTTGTGAGACAGGTGCCACAGTTCTGGTTTTCACCCGCTCTTCTCCATAGCAGCACGACTACAACAACTTTATTACGATTTTATCAGGAAAAGCCATTGACTCTTTGGGCTCACACCTGTCTTTCCAGCTCTTCAGGCTGTGAACTGAGGATCATGGTTCCAGGCTAGCCTGAGCAGGCAGAGTCCAAGAGAGTCTTCTCTCCAGTGAACCACCAAAAATGCCAGAAGTAGAGCTGTGGCTCAATTGGTAGAAAACCAACCTTGAGTCCAAGAGCTCAGGGACAAGCTAGGCCCTGGGTTCAAGACCCAGGAGTGAGGGAAAAAACACAGAGACCCAGCCGTCCCTAGGGGTTTGGGACCCTCACCTTGATGGCCTGCCCGCTCCAGAAGATCCGGGCCTTGTTCTGTTTCTTCTTCTTCGCCTGGTGCATCTTTTTGGGCGAAGGCATTTCCGGGATGTTGTCGTCCACTTCCTCGTCTTCCTCGGCCTCTTTCATGGCCAGGTTGGGACACCTGTGGGCCCAAGGGATAGAAATTGTGTCCACAATGCAGCGCAGCGTGCGCTGCTTGGGGCCGGGGCCCTGGGGGCCCTGCGCTCCGACGCCCGGCCGGCAGGGGGCGCCCGCCACCTACCTGCGCTGCACGCACGCCTGCTTGCTCCGCCCGCTCCCGCCGAATTTGACCATGTCCTTGCAGGCCCGGCACACGCCACACTCCGGCTGCTGGCAAACCTTCAAATCCAACCCAAGATCAAGCCAGGTCAATTATTCTGGGTGAGGTTGTGGGCCGTCTGTGCTAAGGGGTGGTGCTGTGTGGTACAGTTCTGGCTTTTTCCTCTTTAAGCTGGGTTTGTATCTTGGGCCTCAGATCTCCGTCACCTCAGTAGCTAGGGTGACACCTGGCTGTCTTTGAACTCCAGGCCTCAGGCTTGCTGGGCAGGCCTCAACCACTGAGCCTCAACTTCAGCACCCATATCCCAGTTGAGTTTTTTGGTGCCATTCCTGGGGTTTGAACTCCACTTCTACCTGCATTTAACTGCCCGAAAGGCAAGTCTCAGGCTTTCCTGCCGGGCTGGCCTAGAATCCCATGCTCAGATCTCAGGCTCCTGAACAGCCCGCTAGTAAGGAGTCACCAGCACCCTGTTTGCACTGGTTGAGAGGTGGTCTTAAAAACGGACTGATCCACTATTCCAAGCTTGGACTGCGATCTGCTCCTTTCAAGCTACCGGTCATAGCCAGCCTTACAGTGCTCACCCTGTGCTGCCTTAGGTGCTGAGGACCGGGTTTGGTGGGAATGTCCAGCAGACTCGAACCACAGCCCTGCGAATCACCACTCCCAGGCCACCTCTGACACAGGGCGTCTCACCCAGAGCCACTAACCACCCCCTCCATCCCTAGCTCGGCAGCTACAGGACACAGCTTGGTCCTTGGGATAGGGGGGTATCCCTAACCGTGGACCATCTCCACGGTGCTCTGGGACTTCAGCTTTCAACATTAGTATCTTGCCACGGGAGAGCCGGCTGGCAGGGGGCACTGCTGGGAGACGACCCTGCGGAGCAGGGGCGTGGCTGGGGCCGGGGGGCGTGGCTACCTCACAAACTCCACAGCGGCGGCGTTGCGTGGAGTTATTCTCCTTGTCCTCCCTATCAGCCCTCTCATCCTTTTCGATCTGTTCGGCAAAGAAGGTGTCGAAGATCTGGTAGACCAGCTTGGTGGTGGTGGCCTTCGTGGGGCCCTTGTCTTTGTCCTTGGCTGGGGGCTTCATGGAGCGGCTGCTCACGGCTCGCCTGGGTGGGGGGTGGGGGGAAACTCATTAGGGCAGTGGATGCAGAGGACTCTTATGGGTTGTGGGGTTTGAACTCAGGGCCTGGGCGTTCTCCTTGAATTTTTCCCCCCACTCAAAGGCTAGCACTGTACCACTTCCAGTTTTCTGGTGGTTCATTCGAGATCAGTCTTTCCTGGCCTCAAACCATGATCCTCAGATCAAGCCTCCCGAGTACAGGGATGACAGGCACGAACCACCAGTGCCCAACTTAGGGAGGCTACCTGAGGCCTCCAGGGCTATGGGGGGTCCCTACCTCTGTCCCAGCGTCACCCCGCTCAGCTGGATGAGGGCCCTCATGCAGGGGCTCAGGTAGATGGGCTCCTCATCCGTGTCCTTGGCCCTGTCGTAGCTCTCCACCTGCCCCACCACGAACTGCGCGTGGCGGAGGAGCGAGTCCTCTGTGAAATGGTTCAGGTTCAGGCCGGAAGGAGGCACTGTGGTCTTGTGGGCAGGAATAAAAAGACTGAGTTGAGCGTGTGGTTCAGCGGCCAAACATTTGCCTGGCATGTCCAAAGCCCTGAGTTCCATGTATCGTGCGTGTCCTGTGTGCACTCGTGTGCGTGTGTCTGTGCATGTGCTCGTCCCGATGTGTGATCAGAGGCCTGCCAGTCTTGCTCTGGGTTTATTGTTTGGGGCTGGCGCTCTACCACATGAACCACACCACCACTCCTGGGAGTGGCCTGGCTGGCAGGGTGCCCTCACCTCGATCTTATTGATGAGGTCTTCATAGGTGGCTTCGGGGTTCCCCACAAGGAATTCCACCACTATCTTGCTGATGTACACCTTCTCCTGCATCTGCCCGAAGATCGGGGCATACTCGGGGCTCGGATCCATCAGGATGTATTCAGCAAACGCTGAGGGAACACAGCTGTTAGCAACCGCTCCTGGAGTCATCGTCTCGACTGGTCTAGGGCTTCAACTCAGGGCCTGGGCGCTGCCCCTGCACTCTTCAGCTCAAGGCGACCGCCCTACCCTTGAGCCAAGCCCCACTTCCTGTGTTCTAGAGGTTGGAGGTAAGAGTCAAGTTCTTTAGTGCCCGGGCTGGCTTTGAACCTTGATCCTCAGATCTCAGCCTCCCAAGGAGCTTGATTACAGCCATGAGCCACCAAGCTCGGCTCTGACGGCTCCCATGGAGTATGAACGTTAGTGCCAAGGCCACCGAGCCGCCCCAGGCCCTCGCCCTCCACCCCAGGGAAGGGCCCAACTGCTCCATTACCAGTACTGAAGCCCATGAGCACTTTCTCTCCGCCATCAAAGCCTGTAATCCACCACTCGTTGATGGGCCCCAGGTGTTTGCCATTCACACCACCTGTGAGCAGAGAACAGAATTTGGCCCCAGGAGGAACAATTTTTCCCCAGTTGCTAGAAACTTCAAATCCCGCCCCCCCCCCCAGTCCTTCTGGAATGTTCCAGGTACCTTCAAGAGAGGGGTTGTCCTCATAGATGGCTTTGGCTGAACCAGAAAAAAAGAGCTCGACGTTCTTCTCAATCAGGCCCGTGTCAATGGGGCACAGATGGCCGCGCTTGCAATATACACTAGAGGGCAACAAGGCGACGTTTCACCAGCTGAGCCACCACATTGGGTCCCCAGGGCTGGGAACAGTCAGGCCCCCGTGATGACAGAACCCAGGCCAGGCTGGCCACTGTCAACCCAGGCTGGGCGCACCAGCTTCTAGAGAAGTCTACGTCACCGATGGGCAGCGGGCTTTGAAAGCTGGTCAGAGCCATGGGTGGTGGCAAAGCGATTGCTTCTCCATGCAAGTAAGAGCAGCACAGTGAGCAGGGACTTTTATAATCTTAGGTCTGTCCTGAGTGATCAAATATTCCAGGACATTTAGATACACAGGGGGCTGGTTCCCAGCTAGCCTGGGAAAGACTCCTCTCCAATGAACCAAGAGAACTGAAGTGGAACTATTACACAAGTGATACAGCATTACCTTCAACAGAAAAGGTTCAGGCAGCCGCTGGTGGCTCACGCCTGTCATCCTAGCTATTTAGGAGGCTAAGATCTAAGGATCATGGTTCAAAGTCAGCCCAGGCAGGAAAAAAAAAAAATCCCATGAGGCTCTTAACAGTGGTTCTCTGGAGACAAGAGCCAGAAGTGGGAGCTGTGGCTCAAGTGGCAAAATTAACCTTGAATAAAGGAGCTGGGAACAGGCCCCAAGTCTTGAGCTCAAGCCCCAGGACTGGCATGCCTACAGAAAGAGCCTGACATGTTTAGGGCACCATACTTGAGCCAGGTTTACCGTGGGTTCCGAACATTAAAATAGGCACCAAGATGGCACCCTTCACCCTTCAGGGTCCTGGGCTCCTGATTGGTGGCCAGGATGTGGGGAGCGGCTAGTGGGGGTGGGAGGGATGAAGGCCTGTAGCCAGACCCTGCCCAGGTCGTGCCCAGGGGGGCGTGGCTCACCTGAAGCCGGTCAGCTTGTGCTGGGGTAAAGCCTCGTAACTCTCGAAGCCGGATTCATTGGTGTCATCGAAGATGGAGAGTTTCTCATTGGTCAACATCTGGGGCTCCTCCAGCTGCAGGATACAGGCCAGGGGTTAGGCAGAGGCACTGGAGGGGGCATGGGGGATAGCATGTGGGGGGAAGACAGGAGCTGGCACTTACGGCATCGTTAGGGTGCTGCTCGTACTTGAGCTCAAAGTCGTCCAGGTACTGCCCACACTCAGAACACCGAGGCTCCTGGGGCTGTGGAGTGCAGAAGGGCCGGGGCGTCGTAGGCAGCCCGGCGCATGCGCAGTGGCCCTCCCTCCCGCCTCCTTCCTCCGCGAACGCTCACCTTGATGTTCTGCATTGCTTTGGTCCCGGTCTCATTCTCCAGTCTGGGAAAGAATGAAGTGGTGTGAATCAGCTGGGAGTTATGTCAGGAGCCCAGCAGAGCAGTGCCCGCCATGCCCACCCAGGCCAGGCTACCAGGACAGATGAGGCCCACGTGGCTCCTGACCATCCCGGGGCTCCCAGCCTCTTCCTCAGCATCTGAGGTGCCCAGGCCCCTACTCCAGAAAGAAACAAGTCATCTTTCATTCTAGAAAGATCTGACATGGATGACCAGAGGAACTCGGCTTACTATTTTCTGCAATGAAGGTGCCTGTATTCCCAGCTACTCAGCAAGTTCAGAGCCGAGTATCTTAGGACAAAGTCAGCCCAAAAAAGCTGCCAAGTGGAGGTATGGCTCAAGTGGCAGAGCACCAGGCATGAGTGAGGAAAAAAAAAAAAATACAGCACCCAAGCATTGCGTTCAAGCACCAGTACTGTCCCAAAAATGTAAGTTAAAGTTCTTACGTGTCTTTGGTTTTGCTTCTTTTCTCATCCTAGAGGAAGAGAGTACCAAGTTAGGAAAGTTAAGTATGCTGCAGCCAAACCAAGAAATCCATGTGGGCAACAGAAATACCAAAACTGACTCAGCGCCAAAAAATCCTACAGTCATACACTGCATATCCAAGCGTGCAAGGCAGTACACGCCTGTAATCCCGGCACTCAGCTGAGGCAGGAGGACGACACGTCCAGGAAAGTCTGGGATATAGGCAAGATCCTATCTCTAGGAAACTCAGACACCGAGAAACACAACGAGTGCAGGTTGCATGTGACGACGCCTGCAACCCGAGGTACTTCATTTGTGTGGTCAAGGAGGCCTATAGGAAAATCCAAGAGTGGGGAAGGCTGGTGACCAATTCCTGCCCCATTCAACATGTCCGCACAGCCTTAGCACAGGGACCCCAAACTGAAGGTCATACCGGGCGACCAACAGCTGGGACTTCTCCTGAGCCGAGTCCCCCGTGCAGATCAAGAGGGGACAGCGATCAGGCCACAGCCTCAAGAACATAACCCGGGGTTATCATTTGCACAGATATTATTCACATCCTAAGTTGTGAAATGAAATAAATGTCTTGATGAGATGAAGAAAGGAAATGTCTTTTCTGGAGCTGCCAGTCTGACAGCTTGGGCTTGCCGCTGCACCGGAACAGTGACATTTATAGTGATCTCAGATACCGGACAAGTGCAAAGAAGCATGGCTCGAGTCTGGTAACTCTACTGTTCAGACAGAATCCTAGGTGTTTCACTCCAGTTCCCAAATCCGAGGTGGGTGGTCAGGGGTGAGAGTCGGCTGGACAGGACTCGATCCCAGCCCACTACCCCTAAAACTGTACCACAGCTAACGAAATGGAGCAATTTTGGCCAGGAGTTTGGCCTAGTGGTAGAGTGCTTGCCTAGCATGCATAAAGATGGGGGTTCAATTCCTTGGTACCACATACACAGAAAAAAGCTACAAGTGGTGCTGAGGCTCAAGTGGTAGAGCTCTAGATTTGAAAAAGCCCAAGGACAAGTGTTCAGGCTCTGAGTTCAAGCCCCAGGATTGGCAAAAAAAAAAAAAAAAAAAAAATGAACAGAACAATTCTAATGTATTGTGCAGACATAACTGATTAAGATTTAGCAGACATAACTGATGATTTAATGAGGATTTGGTGGAACAGTGGTAGAACACTGTGCCTAGCATGTGCAAAGGCCCGGGGGTCCTAGAGAAAAGTCAAGTGAGAAGCAGAGATCAGACAGTTGAGCAGCTCAGGTGGATAGTAAGGATGGCAAGGCTGGAAGCAATCTTAGATCCCCAGGTCTCCCCAGGAAACCCCTCACCTCCAGAGTTCTCTAGAAAATACTCACCCTGAAGCCTGCCACCTCACCCGGCACCTATTACAACAGAAATGAAGGGGGCAGGGAGACCAGGCAAAAATGGAGAACAGAAAGTAAGACTTCCACCTTGCACAAGCTGGAGATCTGGAAAGCCCAATGGTATGTGTAATATGTGTGTGTGTATGTGATAGATGTGGTTCATTATTGGCCCAATGTGACATTCATGTGATGGTCACCAACAAGCTCACATGAAACTTGCTTCCTGGAACATGTTCCTAGGTTTAAGACACGACAACATTTGTCTAGATCTTACACAGGGCTCAGTTCCAAGGGGAGTTAGAGCTGGGTGTAGCAGTTCATGTATGTAACCCCAGCTACATAGGAGGCAGTGGTAAATTAATCAGGCAGGGATCTCAGCTGTGAAGCAGAAAGGGCTGGAGGGGTATAAGGTTCAAGTGACAGCATTGTCTACCAAGCCCCAGACCCCAAGTTCAAAACCCTGTGCTGCCAAGACTTTTGAAAAGAAAAACCACCACGGCAATCGAACAGGATGCCTTACCCTCTCACGTGTGGCTCTCGAGGCAGACGTGGGTGGAGTTGATCGCTTTTCGGATCTCGTTTTACGTCTGGGAGTTCTGTCCAAGTGAGCCAATACTTCAGTGTTAGCTGGAAAAGCCCTGTTGCTATTCTTGGACCCAAAGGGACAAGGCTCAAGGCTCCATTCAAACCCTGCTAACTTCATCCCCCAGAGACAGCTGTGGGGACCCTAGTAGCTTCCCCAGTGGAGGAAAGGGGCCTCAGGCTATGGCACCCACACAACTGAGCAGAGGGGAAGCTGGCACACAGTGTGGTGTCGTCCTGCTTCAGGCCAGTCCTGTCCCCATGGCACCCCATTATTCCTAGGCAACTCCAGGACCCCACACTTCCATGCAACCCCCCCCCCGACTTACTCCTCAGTTTGACTCCTCGGCCTCTTTTCGTCCTGCCAGGGAAAGGGACGTGGAGACAGGAGAGTCAGTCAACAGGGATATCAGAAAGAGCGGGGTAGCTGGGGCAGCAGAGGCCTGGGTGCCCCGGCAGGGGCCAGGCTTCCCAAGTAGACTCCCCCCATTAGGTCTCCAACCCAACAAGTAGTAAAGAAACTTTCACACTCCTAGCATTGGTAAGAAAAATGTATTTTTAAATCTGAGCTGAAGCTGGACAGAGTGGCTCACATCTGTAACCCTAGCTACTCAGGAGGCTGAGATCTGAGGATCGAGGTTCAAAGCCAGCTCCGGCACTGAAGTCTGAGAATCATCTCCAATTCACCACCAGAAAACTGGAAGTGATGCTGTGGTTCAAGGGGTAGGGCAGAGGCCTCGAGCTGAAGAGCTCGGGACAACACCCAAGCCAAATTCAAGTCCAAGACCAACAACAACAAAAACCGAACATCTTGAGCTGGGCACTGGTAGCTAGCATCTAATCCTGGCTACGTAGTCAGATCTGAGGATCACATCTTCAAGCCAGCAGGTGCAGGGAGTCCGTTAAGCTTCACTGGGTGTCAGTGGCTCCTGCCTGCGATCCCAGCTACTCAGGAGCCTGAGATTTGAGGATTGTGGTTCAAAACCTGGGTCCAGGCAGTAAAGCCTTAGACTTTTCTCCTGTGAACTCTTAGAAAAGGCTGGAATTGACACACTTACGGTTCAAGTGGTACAGAGCTAGCCTTGAGCCAAAACCTCAGGGACAGGGCACAGGACCCGAGTTCAAGACCCTCAACTGGGAGATGAATTCCTTAATCAACTACCAAAAGTCTGGAAGTGGAGCTGTGGCTGAAGAGGTAGAGTGCTAACCTCCAGCAAAAAACTAGGGATAGCTTCTCAACTGAAGAGTTCAAACCCCAGTATGGGTTGGGGGTAGAATCCTTAGATCAGTCATTTATCTTCCTAAAGCAGGGACATGAGGGTGCTGGGGACTCACCCCTGTAATCCTATCCACTCAGGAGGCTCATGGCTTCAAGCCAGCCAGGACAAAAGATCATGAGACTCATCTCCAATTAACCACCAGAAAACAAGTGGAACTGTGGCTCAAGGGGTAGAGGACTAGCCTTGAACAAAAGAGCTCAGGGATAGCAACTGGGCTCTGAATTCAAATCTAACAAACTGACTATGAAATTCAAGTCAATTGTAGGCAAAAGGCCAAGACCGATCTTCTCAAATCCTCTACCAGGAGACACAACTGCCAGCTGTGAGGATGGCCCCCAGATGTGCAACAGCTGGGGACTCCTAGGGGAGGCTCAGAACCCTGGATGGGCCCTTGGCCTCTTCTCTAGATGCTGCCAGGCTCCAAGACTCAAGGCTAGGTGTGGGGCAATCCTCATTCTACCTGCACATAATGACCCGTCCTGGGCCCCGAGGCCTGGCCCTGTCCCTCAAGTGCTCCTGATGGGACATCTGCAGACATTTGTCCACACTGAACATGTCACCATCCATCTTACTCCCTACACCCCACAAAGGAGCTAGACAAGTCCCACACCACAGCATGACGGAACGATTCTAGCTCTATATACACGCTCCCTTGGCCCTGCCCTGATGCCCCCCTCACAAAACACCAGCAGCTTTAAACACTCCCCTGGGGCTGGGAGCATGGCCCAGTGGTAGAGTTGCTTGCCTGGCATATACCAAGTACCACATACACAGAAAAAGTGCTGCTTGTGACTCAAGCAGTAGAGCGCTAGCCTTGAGAAAACTCAAGGACAGTACTCAGGCCCTGAGTTCAAGCCCCAGGACTGGCACAAAGTAGAAATAAGCATGTTCCCTTAGCCAAGTTGGAGGCCAACGCCAGGAGAGGGGCGCATGAGAGCAACACTCCCCCCGAAAGGCCAGCCCTAGCAGACCGCAGCAGGACAGACAGCCCACAACCAGTGCCCCCAGGAGACAGGCTTAGCCTCGTCTCGTCAAGAACTGCCCCCCCAGTATGTGGGGCTAGATTTGAACCCAGAATCCTGTCCTGCGTGTCCTCCCCCCCGCCCCCCAATCAAGAGTGTATAAAGCAGAGGGAAGGAAAAAAAGCCTCTACCTTTACACTCGCCTCATCTTCCATTTTTATGTCTGGTCCGGGGCTGGCTTCTGTGTCTGGCTCTGACTTAGGTGTTCTGCAAAAACAAAGCACAAGAGGCTGTGAGGGGCTCTGCGGCTCCTTCCTTGCCGAGCTTTGTCCCAGAAAGCCCCAGAGGCCTCTGCGATGGGTTTGTAACACAGGAGATCCCAGGAAGGGAGTGTGGTGCTCGTGTTCCCGGGTTGATTTTGTGCCAGTCTGGAGCTTGAAGACCTCAGGACCTGGATGCTGTCCCTGAGCTTTTTTTCTCAAAGCCAGCACTCGAACACTTGCCCCACAGCAGCACTTCCAGTCCTTTCTCTGATGGTTCACTGCAGCTCCCTGTCCCACAGGCTTTTCTGCTTAGGCTGACTTTGAAGCAGGATCCTCAGATCTCAGCCTCCAGAGTAGGGTTACAAATGTGAGCCACCAACGTCTGTCTCAAGCATTAGACGTTTAACTAGGCACAGCATACACGCCCATAATCCCAGCCCTAGAGGAGGCCTTGCCTAGCATCAACAAAGCCCCGAGTTCGATTCCATAGTACCACATGAACAGCAAAGACCGGAAATGGTGTTGTGGCTCAGGTGGTAGAGCTCTAGCCTTGAGCAAGGACGGTGCTCTGGCCAAGTTCAAACCCGAAGACTTAAAAAGAAAAAAAAAAGGTCAGCTAGACTTACAGTAGTTGGTCAGGATGTGGGAGGTTCTCGACCTAGGAGAGAAGAAACCAGTAAGTTTCTTACCTTTCCAAACTGTCCTATAGCCTATAGAGAAAGGAGCCAAATGTCCCTACAGTCTTATAGCAATCAGGACTGGCTATCATCCAGACAATTCTTTTTGGAGGGATGAGGAGACAGAACACTAAGGAGATTCTTGGGGGCTGGGAATGGCTTATTGGTAGACTGCTTGCCTACCATGCAAAGCCCTGGGTTTGATTCCTCACCACCACATACACAGAAAAGGCTGGAAGTGGTGCTGTGGCTCAAATAGTAGCACAGAGCCCAAGAAGCTCCGAGACAGTGCCCAGGCCCAGAGTTCAAGACCCAGGATTGGCATAAAGAACAAAACCCTGGTTGATGTCTGGAGAGTCTGAGGACCACCGGGGAAGTCAACGGCCATCTGACCAAAGTCAAAGGCCAGTCCCACCCATTCAGAAGGCCATGTCCTCCCGCCCTTATTCTAAGAGAAGAGTGGGGTGGATGGGACCCGGGGTGACAGGCTTTACTCTGCTGCTCATCTCTCGGACTCCTGGTGAAGCACTCTCCACTTTTGCTGCGGGAATCTCGTCGCCTCTGGACAACACAAAGCACCAAGCACTTCAGACTTCTGTCATATAATGGACTCATTCCCCAAAGCACCCCACCCCCTACCAGGGGTCTCAGGGCTCCTATGCTGCAGCCAGTTCTTCCTCAGTACATCCTGTCCCCTTGCTTCTGAATCTCACTTGGCCACAACTCATTTTTTGCAACAAAGGGGACATTACAGGAATCAAAACAGAGGGTTTTGATCCCAAACTCAAATTAGCAGGCCTCTGATGGAGGAACTCAGTGGCAAGCTTTGTGAAGCTCCCAGGAAAGTTCCAAATGAAATGCAATGCGTAAGATTAAAAAAGGAATAGAAAAGATTCTTACGATTCTGTCGACATAACTCTACGCCTCTTCTCCTCCTGTGCAGGGGAGAGGGAGGAAAAAAATAGATTTTACTTTGTCAGTCCTGGGCCTTGAACTCGGCCCGAGCATTGTCCTTGGGCTTTTTCAAGGCTAGCACTCTCCCACAAGCCACAGCTTCACTCCCAGCTTTGTGTCTATGTGTATGGTACTAAGGATTCGAACCCAGGTCATTGTGCCTACTAGGCAAGCACTCTAACACTAGGCCAGCCTCCTGGCCCCAGAATTGAATTTAAAGGAATATAAGCACCAAAAGCACAAATTCAAATTAAGTTAAGCTGGAGACTGGGCAGAGTAGTGCACGCCTTTAATCCCAGCACACAGGAGGCGAAGGTAGGAAAGGCATTTGGAAGCCATTGTGAACTGATCAAAGAGCTCATCAAGGAATACACATCATGTGGTTATGAACATGTAAGAATAAAGGTGTGTGTAATAAGGGAGTGTACCCTAAGGCTGGCAGCCTGGGTTTTCGTTTTTTTGGTCACTTGTGGGGCATGAACTCAGGACCTGCGTGCTAGGCTGAGCTTTTGTGCTCAAAGCCAGCAGTTTACCAATTTGAGCCACAGCTCAACTGCTGGTTTTTGGTAGTTAGAGATCCTGAGTCTCATGGCCTTTCCTGCCTAGGTTGGCTTTGAACCAGCGATCCTCAGATGGAAGCTGGGCACTGACGGCTCACTAGGGGCACTGACCTTGGGGTCCCATTTGATGCTTAGAGGGGAGCCCAGCAGCAGGGCGCACACTTAGCACACAGCTACAGGGGTTCCAGTCCTAGAACCCCACTGTATCATCACTGTGGTCAAGATGGGTCCTGGGCTAGAAGCATGGATCCAGCAATTGAATGTTATCAAGTGGGAGGCCATGAGTTCAAACCGCAATATTACCACCCCCTTGTGTTGAATGGAAACCATTTGTACATCTACTTACAATTTTAAATTCAAAATAAGGCTGGGCGTGGTGGCCCACACCTGTAATCCTAGCTACTCAGGCTGAGAGTTAAGGATCGAGGTTCAAAGCCAGCCTGGGAAAGAGAAATCCAGACATTTCTTCACGAACCAAACAGCTGGAAGTGGTGCTGTGGCTCAAGTGGTAGAGCACTAACCTTGAGTTTGGGGATGGCACCCAAGCCCCAAGTTTAAGCTGTAGGACAGCACAGAGGGATTGGAAGGTCGAGTTCGTGGAGCCAGGTGGAAGGCCTTTCATTCAATCCTGAGCACTGAGCCTCCAGTCTCAGCCGTGCCCCCAGCTCTCCAAGGCCCCAAATGTAGACACGCAGGTCTAACTTGCACATGGAGCACCAACCAATCCCAGTCTGCCTCTGGACACTTTCTCCACACAGCCCCAGATACGCATGCACACCCTGTGGCGGCACTCCCAGGGGAGCACGACTGCAAGGGCTGTGCAGGAAAGGCCGCACACCGGCCTCCTGGCCACACCACGCACACACCCCGAGTGGACAAGAGCAGCCCACCTGATCATGTTTCTTGTCTTCCATGGAGTCTTCCAACTTCACACTTTCAGATTCCTCCAAGGGCTTCCGCTTGGTGGGGCTGTGGCACATTGTGGAGTGATGAGTTCAGAGTCCCAGCCAACTTCCACATTCCCTTGCCTAACAAATCCACTTCCCGAGCCTCAGTGCCAGCAAATGACGCTGGGTCAAGTGCTAGCCTTGAGGACGGTCTGCGCCCACCCCCGCCCAGCTCCAAGCCCCATGTCAATAAAGAAAAAGCCACCTAGGCCACAAGTTCAAGCCCCAATATGCAATTAAATTATCTGGCCAGGAGTTTGGCCTAGTGGTAGAGTGCTTGCCTAGCATGCATGAAGACCCAGGTTCAATTCCTCAGTACCACCTACATAGGAAAAAGCCAGAAGTGGTGCTGAGGTTCAAATGGTAGAGCTCTAGCCTTGAGAAAGTTCAAGTCCTGAGCTCAAGTCCCAGAACTGACGCAAAAATAAAATCTGCAGCATGAAAATCATTGATGCTTTACACCATCTCCATTTATGTAGCATGACCAACAAGCCCCAAGCAATCGATGCCCGATGCCCTACTTAGTTGATACTGACCCCTTGGTGAAATGGGATAAGATCGAGGTCTGCCTGGTGGCCCTCCTGGTAACCACGTAGCTGGATGAAGTTTCGGCTACGCAGAGAAACAAGGAAGACACCGTTAGGAACGGACAAGTGCACAGGCATGACCTACTTCAAGGCCAAGCTACTGCAGAGAACCAGGACCTGGCCAGTAAGCACCCTTACAGTTCGATTTTGGTTTCCAAGGTAAGGTTACAGTGTGGCCTTCAATTTATGATCCTCCCACATCAGCCTCCCCAACACTCACTACTATAGACATGCACCAGAGCCCTACCCATTTATGTGATTTGTTTTCTTCAAGCTAAAAACCCAAGTTTACCAATTCCCAAGTTAGTGCTTCAACTCAAGAGCACCCACCCCCAGACCTCATCCTCCCCACCCCTAAGTCATTCACACACACAAGCCACAGGCTCCAGGAAGCCCAGAATAGCACCTGTGGCCTTACGCTTATTCTCCAAATTGGCCTTGCTTCTACGGGGCGTCCGAAGTTTCGAAGTGGGAGTTGGTGTGTTCAGATTGGTTATTCCAACCCTCCGGCCTTCTCGATTCCGGTTTTCTAGGTAGCCATTTGTTTGTCGACTGAATGTGTGAGCTCCGTTTTCCAAGGACAAATCTTTATTTAAAAGGGATTTGACTTTAGCCAGGTAACCCTCCTACAGTGGGAAAGGATAATTTAGCAGTGAATGCAAACAACTGACATCACAAAAAGGAGAAACCCCGTTCCCTTTACAATTATCAGGTAAAAGGGCAAGTGGGGTGCTTTTTGCCTCCCTGTTATCAAGTTTTTGTCAGTCTCGGGTGTGTACGAACTCAGGGCCTGGGTACTGTCCCTGAGCTTTTGTTCAGGGCTAGTGCTCTACCACTTATGAGCCACCGTGTCACTTCCTGTTTTCTGCTGGTTCATTGGAGATAGGAATCAAGACTTCCCTGCCCAAGCTGGCTTCGAACCTTGATCCTCAGATCTCAGCCTTCTGGACAGCTTAGTGGTATAAGCAAGCCAGCATCTGGTCAGGGAGATTTCTTTTATGAAAGAAAGCCAGGAAGCCTAGAACACTCTTACCTCAGATAATTCTTCCTTATGCAATTTGGTTTCCAAATCACACAACTGATTCTTTATTTCGGTTTGCAGAAATTCGTGCAAGAGATTCAATTTCTCCTTCACGCACTCCTAAGGGAAGGATATTGGGTTTGAACAGTACTCAACTGCTACATAGCCACTAAAAGGATACATCAAGAAATTCCCTGCCTTCAAAACTAGTGACCCAGCTCAAGTCAACAACACGTCACAAAATCCAAAGCAGGCCCGGCGGACATGGTGGCTTATGCTCGTCATCCTAGGTACTCAAGAAACTTCGATCTGAACATGGCAGTTCTAAACTAACCTTACAAGTCAGGCCTTAGAAGTCCTTAAGACTCATCTCCAATTAGCCAACGAAAAAAGCCAAATGCAAAGGTGTGGTGCACCAGCTTTGAGCTATCAAATAGTCAAGGAAAAGGGCCTAGGCCCCAAGTTCAAGCCCTAGTACAGGCACACATGCACATACACAAATATTCGGCCTTCACCAAGTGCGACTCATAGTCAAAAAATTCCAATAATTGAGTTTATATTTGACTAATTCTGTTTATATTCGACAAATTGTGTTTATATTCTAAGTTTATTTCTAGTCCTGGGGCTTGAACTCTGGGTCTAGGCATTGTCCCTGAGCTTTTTCTACAGACTAGTACTCTTCCACTTGAGCCACAGCACCACTTCTAGCTTTTTCAGCAATTGTAAAGTAAGTCTCATGATGGGCTGGGAAGGCGGCTTAGTGGTAGAGTGCTTGCCTAGCATGTGTGAAACCCCAGGCTCAATTCCTCAGTACCACTTAAACAGAAAAAGCCAGCAATGGTGCTGTGGCTTAAGTGATAGAGCACTAGCCTTGAGAAAGCCCAGGAACAGTGTCCCAAGGCCCTCATTTCAAACTCCAGGACTAGGGGTAAAAAAAAAAAAAAAGTCCCACGAATTCTCTCCTGCCCAGGCTGGCTTCAAACTGCAATCAGATCTACTCAGCCTCCCGAGTAGCTAGGATTAGAAGCTCCAATTCTAGGCCAGGATCCAGTGGCTCACACCTAGGTGTCATTTATATCCCTTTCTCCCTGCCCCCTTATTCCCTAAACCCTAGCAGAAACAGTTAACATGATATTTACATTGTATCACATGTTATCACCTAGAGATAAAAGTATACAGGAAAAGAGTTAAGTATGGACAAAACAAATGGTCAGCATGTAAGAAAATAGCAACCAGGAGCCCAGCTCATGCCCGTCATCCCAGATACTTAGGCTGGTATCTGAGGATCAAGGTGTGAAGGTAATATGGTTAGCAAAGTCCCTGAACCATCTCTCCACTGAAGTAGCAAGAATCCAGCAGCATAGCTGTAGCTCAAGTTCTTGAGAGTGCCAGCACTGAGTCAAAAGTCTCAGCAAGAACAGAAGGCCCTGAGTAGGCAAAATAATTTTTAAAATCTCACCTTTTCTGTTAGGCTGTCTCTTTCCAAGTCTTTGAGCCTAGGGAAAAGGCAATGGAACATGGTTACCAACTTCATTTCTGAGAATTTTCATGACTTCCTGGTTTGGGGAAAGGAGTTGTCCCACTGTTGTGGTCCTTCTGTGGTCCTTCTGTCAGTGGGTGACAGATCTCTTGTGGCTCTTCTTCCAGTTAGGTGTGATAGCCATGTGCAAAAGGCTGTGGCTAGTGTTAGTGATCTTACGAGCGCCACCCTGAGGTGACGGAAAGAACCGACAGCTGACCATTACAGAACCAGAAAGGGTATTCAGATGGGCCAGCAGTTGGGTATGCTGATGAACAAGGGAGCTGGAGATCAAGTTAGAAGAGGTAGCTCACGCCTGTGATTCTATCTACTCAGAAGGCCGATACCCAAGGATGGCAGTTCAAATCCAACCCAGCCAGCAAAGGTCCGAGACTCATTTCCAGTTAGTTAACCACCAGACAATTGGAAATGGCTCTGTGGCTCAAGTGGTAGAGCACTAGTCTTGAACTAAAAATAAACTCTGGGAAAGCACCCAGGACCCGAATTCAAGCCTCAGGACCATTAACAAAAAAAAAAAAAGGTGGCTTGCTAGGTCTGAGCAGGATTGCAGCTCTGTGGTAGTAAACTTGCCTGGCACACAGGCCACCCACACACCCCTATGCAGACAGGAGGGACTGGGGGGTGGAGGGGGGGAACTGCTGGCTTCTCAGTAAAATACTCATCTTTGATAATGTATCAAACCAAAGTTTTTCCATGTGTGGGTCACATGCGATCTACTTGGGCCGAGATCTGAAGATTACAGGCCTGAGTCACCAGTGCCCAGCTTCAGGGAAAAAATTCTGAGAGTCCATCCCCAGAGTACTGGAAGGTGTGGTTCAAATGGTAGAAAACCTGCTAGGAAGCCTGATCCAGTACCAAAAAGATAAGCCAAGCATTGGTGACTGACACCTGTAACCTTAGCCAACTCAGGCTGAGATCTAAGATCATGGCATCAAGCCAACTTAGGAAATAAAAGTCCATGACACAGATCTCTTAATGAACCACCAGAAAACCAGAAGTGGAGCTATGGCTCAAGAGGTAGTGTTAGCCTTGAGCTAAAGAGCTCAGGGACAGTGCCCAGGCCCGAGTTCAAGCCTCATGGTGTGTTTAATTGGATTTTGATCTATAAGGGAATAGAGAAGGATCAGACAAGGGAAAAATAGACAAAGGGCAGACAATGAGAAAAAGCCAGAGAAGGCACAGGAGGCTCCAGAAGCTGCCTGCAGATAGAGCAGAAAACAGGTCTAACCAGCTGGATTGGTGTCTGGCTTTTGAAATGAGGGAGCCCTGGGCAGGGACCAGGCTAGTGACATCTCTGGATCCTGAGCCCAGCAGTCACACAGGCCAAGAGCTCAGTGATTAGCTGAAGGGGCAGACAGCTCTGTTTGGCTTTTGTAGACCAGTACTCATGATGGGCCAGGCCAAACTGGAACTTAAAGCTTAGGGTCAGTGCCAGACCCATGTCACATTGCGGACCCAGCTTCCTGTTTCCTACTCACATTTGTGGCCATGTACCGCGTGACAGGTCATCTCACAGTAAGCTGGATGGCTGGAAAATGGTGCTACCAGGAAGGGATCTCTTAAACTTTTGCTGGGTGGCTGGAAACAACATTGAACTACAAACCACGTGATTACCTAGAGCCTGTGTAACCTGGACTCCGGAAGCCCCACAACGACTTCCAGGATTGTCGAGCGCTGGTGGGGGGGGGGGGGGGAAGAGTCTGGCTGGCTCCGGGGTAGAAAGCCGCGTGGCACATGCTCAGATCCCAGGTTCCATCCCCATCACCCGGGGGGCAAGAAAAACAATTTCAAAAACTGCAAGAATGACCAGGAGCACGTGGCTGGCAAAAAGTCATCCCTGCCCGGCAGGGCCTTGGCCTGAGGCGAGTCTAAAATGAGAACAGCTGCACGACTCGGCACCTCTAGCCAGAGGCATTTCAGATTTCAATCCCGAGTAGACCTCGGCCTTCTGGGTCACGCTGGCCTGGGGTGCGCATGCACTGAGCCCTTAGCCACGCCCCTGGGTGCCAAGCCACACCCAACCCCGCCCCTTCGAGGTAGGCGGGCCACAGCTTCTGTCTTAAGCACCTAGACAGTGCTTAGGGATCATCAAGTTCTCCACAAGGGTCCAGTCTACTCTCCCAGGGGGATCTGTATTCCGCCTCATGCCCAGGAATCAGGGCGAGAGAAGGATCAAATACACAGATACAACCTTTGCTCACTCCAGAGCCCGAGACCCCTTGACTCCCACTTGTTTTCAGAAGTCATTTTAAGAGGTAAGAATAGCAGGCCGGGAGTTTGGCCTAGTGGTTAAAGTGCTTGCCTAGCATGCATGAAGACCCAGGTTCGATTCCTCGGTACCACATACATAGAAAAAAGCCGGAAGTGGTGCTGAGGCTCAAGTGGTAGAGCTCTAGCCTTGAGAAAGTCCAAGGACAGTGCTCAGGCCCTGAGCTCAAGCCCAGGACTGGCAAAAGAGGTAAGAATAGGTGTGAATATACCTAGGCCAGGCACTGGTGCTCCACACCTCATCCTAGCTACCCACAAGGCTGAGACTTGAGGTTTGATGGGTTTTTTTTTTTTAAAGAAGCTCAGGCAGCAAAGCCTCCAGGATTCGTCTCCAGTGAGCCAGCAAAAAGCTACAAGTGGGCCAGGAGTTTGGCCTAGTGGTACAGTGCTTGCCTAGCATGCAGGAAGACCCAGGTTCATTTCCTTGGTACCACATACTTACAAAAAGCCAGAAGTGGCGCTGTGGCTCAAGTGGTAAGAGTTCTAGCCTTGAGAAAAAAAACCCGGGACTGTCCTCAGGCCCTGAGTTCATGGCCCGGGACTGGAAAAAAAAAAAAGCTACAAGTGGAGGTGTGGCCTAAGTGGTAGAGCACCAGGGAGCTATGCCTTAGCCTTACTCCCAGGCCCCAAGTTCAAGTCCAGTCCTAGTAAACAAATTATGTATATACGGAATTTGTGTGTATATAAAAATAGGTCAATAGAGCTAAAAGCTGAGTGCTAACTAAAGGGCGTATGACAGGATGCACAGGGCAGTGGAGAGTCCTGAGTGAACTGATCCGAGACACAACCATGCAGGCACGGCCTAGTGTAAGAAGTTGGCCCAAGGACCACCCAAGAAGCAGATGGAAGCAGTGAAGCCAGGGCGGGCAAAGCCGGAGCAAGAAGAGGGAGATAGTCTGAGATGTAGCGTTAAGTAGTCTTGAGTTTGTTCCACAAGCCAACAAGCCAACAGCATGCTTCAGGAAAATTAATCTGGAGGAAGCATGCAGTATAATAGAAAGATTACAAAATGGCAAGAGATTACAAATGGTACCCCAAATTCAGCAGTGCTGTTCTGAAATGTAGTCTGACAAGAGGGATAGAAACCAGGGCCTCCTACAAGCCAAGTACAGGCTCTGACACTAAGCTGCAACCCCACGCTACCCTTGCTTAAGTCTGGCTACAGGGCTTAGGGGCAGAGGACCTACCCAGAAAGCTGAGGCCCCTACCTCAAACTCCAAGGATCACACACAAAAAAGTATTTTCAGCTTTGCCCTATTCCACATCCACTTCTGTGGGGGAAAAGAGCTAGAGTTTAAGGCTTTTGAGACCCAGCTATCTCCTCACAAAGTAAAAAAGCTGTAGTAACTGCAAAGGTTCATCACCTTTAAGGGGTGGGAATGTGGCTTTAGTGGCAGTGTCTGCCTAGCCTTCATGAAGGGCCCTGGGTTAGACTTCTCAGTACCACATGAACAGAACAAGGCGAAAGTGGTTCTGTGACTCAAGTGGTAGAGTTCTAGCCTTAAGAAAGTCCAAAGGACAGTGCTCAGGCCCCAAGCTTAAACCCAGGACTGGCAAAATATAAACAAATACTACCAAAAAATACACAATTCTTACAGAATTTAAGCAGTAGAGCTTCTCCAACAAGTTCAAGACCCCAAGTTCATGTCTTTAATTGAAAAGGTCTTAAGTGGACTGTGGGCTTAACTTGGTGGACAACTTCAGAAGACCCCATCTCAAAATCAAAGGGGAAGTAAGATCTGGCAGGGCGTGGGTGGCACATTCCTATATTTCTAGTTACTCATGAAGTCAAGATAGGATCTCTGTTCAAAACCAGCCTGGACAGGAAAAAAAATCCATGAGACTATCTGCAACTCATCCACCAAGAAGCCGTAAGTGGTGCTGTGTGCTGTGGCTCCAGTGGTAGAGCGCTAGCTTTGAGAAAAATGTAGCACAGGGACGGCATACAGGCCCAGCAAAGAAGAAAAATCCTGTAGCTCAGTGCTCTAACGCGTGCCTAGCGTGGTTCAGGTCATTGGTCCCAATCACCTATGTCACAAAAGTTTTGAAGTCATACCACTTCATCTCCCAAGGCCCGAACCAGTGCTGGCCTGGCACAATGACAGCCACCACCAAACTCGAGAAGGGCAGGAATGGGGTCTGGCCAACAAGGTTTAGGGTTCTCCAGGCCTAGTCAGGGCTCTGATTCATGCACAAGGCTCTGGCAAGAACAAAAAAGTTTCTACAACTGCTTTTTGAGGACAGGCCAGATCTCTCTTCCCGCCAACTCTTGTGCACAGAAAACCACCCCCACAGAAACCATCCTTGCTTCGAGTTGAAGAGGAAGCCATGATGGCTGAGGGTTATCCCCCATCCCAGGTACACACTTTAGAACTACTGGCCCTACAGGCTCGACTCCCTGGTTGGGTGCCCACGTCCCTGAGGGGTAACCTTCTACTTGAAGGGACCCCAGGGCCTGCAGGCTGCATGCACCATGCAAGCTCCATGCACCAAAAGCTCCCCTGCGCGAGGAGCAGCAGAGACTGTTCAGCCGTGGGGATGAAGATCCAAGGAACCCCACCCCCAGGCTAGCCCTGGTGGGTGTGGGGGGGGAACCAGGCCAGACACCGGAAGTGGAAGCCCAAGAGGATGGGGGCTCCCAGCGGCTGCCGGGCTGCCCACTTCCTGCGCGCCCGGGCAGGCGGTGCCAGACACCAAGCCGGTTGTGTCCGAGAGGCACCAGCCAATGCCCCCCGTCCTTCGTCCACCGGGTGCCCGTGTGTTTATTTTCCTGATGGGTTTTTGTTTGTTTTTTTGGCGCCAAAGGGCCTGGGAGGGAAAAACGGCGGGACCGGAAGCTCCGTCCTGCCCGCCGCCAACCGCTGCGCGCCTCGCAGGGCCGCCCTGCGCATGCGCGCCCGCCTGTCAGCGGAGGCCACAGGCCACGGCGGGGCGGGGGGAGGCGCGAGGGCGAGACCCCCGCACGCCCCCATCCCGGCCGACGCCTCGGCCCGTCCCCGGGTCCCCCCCCGACCCCACTTTCGTCCTGACCACCTACCGCCTACGGACATCCTCGGGGAGCGAGATGGCCGGGGTGGCCAACGCGGGCACTCGGGCCGGGGCGGTTCGGGCCGGCATCTTCTCCCAAGCTGCACGAGACGCGATAGCAGCAGCAACAAGCGGCGGCGGTGGTGGTGACGGCGGCGGCCACAGCGCTGGGGGCCCCCGAGCTTTTTTTCGCGCGGAAACCAACGGGGAGGGGCAGCGCGAGCGGAGGCAGACCGTACCACCCGGGCCCCGGGCGCGGGGGGAGAACCGGACGGACCCCGCTAGAGCGGCGCGCTCTACTTCGCTGGGGCCGAATGGGGCGCAGGCGTGCGCATGCGCCGCGCGGGCCCAAACTCCCCCTTCCCAGCGCAGCCCAATGGTTTCGCCCAAGCCCGGCCCACGCTGTGGTCTACGGGAGGGGAGGCGGGGGAAGACACGCGCCGGGGCGGCCGCGGCCATTCATTCATTCCCCCTGCGCTCCTTCTCCGCGGGATGCCGGAAACCCCCCCCAGCCGCTCCCGAGGGCTAGGTGAGCATCCCCACTCCTATTTGTTCACTGTGCGACCTTGAGCAGGTCCTTTGCCACTCTTCCCAAGAAAGCCTGTGGAACCTGCACCAGCGAGGCTTGCACATGGACCTCGCCCTCCTGCAGGGGAGGGGAGCGTTGAGAACGCCCGGAAAGCATCATCCACTGCAACGGGAGCACAACCAGACCTCCACGGTGAGACGGAGCGCTGTGGCTCATCCCCGTCATCTCAGCTTACTCTGGAGGCCAAGACCTGAGAACTACTTGGAAGCCAGCCTGGGCAAGCAAAAAAAAACAAAACAAAAATCGGTAAGAAATCCTTCAGTTCAACAACCCAAGAGCCAGGAAGTGGGGCTGTGGCTTGAGTAATAGAGCGCTTTGCTCTGAAGGAAAAAAAAAAAAAAAGCTCAAGGACAAGAGCCCAGACCCAGAGTTCAAGCTCCACGACCAGCCAAACTAAGTGGCTGGAGGGGAAGGGGAGGGGGGAGGAGGAAGAGATGTGAAACACAAGAGTGCGAAGAAGCCAGAAACTAGCAGGCACGCTGTGAAGGTAGCCATGCCTCTCCTCTGAAGTTTCCTCAACAAGGCAGCCCTGGAGGACTCAACCTTCACAGAAATGACCAAACCTGCGCCATCAACCAGCAGCAGCCTTTGGAGGCACTCACTGCTCCGCCAGACCCGTGCATGACCGTTTCCAGCTGGATCCCCAGCCTTATGTCAGCTGACTCAACTCCAGGCTCCCCAAATTAGGCATTGAGAGCTGGCAGAAGACTGGCCACGTGTCCTGAGCCCCAAGCAGGCAGTCCATCAGCGGCTGTAGCTGAGTCACATACCAGCTCCTCTCTGGTACCCCAGATTGTAAGGCTTGTCACAGCCATGGAACTAGGGTCCAGCATGAAGACCCCTCCCAAGGCATTTGCATCAGACTCAGCCCTCAACTATCCTCTGCTTCATCTCACCCCCAATGGATGCCCCAAAATTCCCAGGCTCAGCCAGATACCAGTAATTCACTCCTTGTAATCCCAGCTACTAAGGAGGCTTGAGCAGCCAAGTCAGTGAGACTCTGATCTCCAATTAATCACCCATACAACAGCCAGAAATGGAGATGTGGCTACAGGATGCCAATCTTGAACACATCCAGTTCAGGGATAGCACCCAGGCCCTGAGTTGAACAGGCCTAGGGCTAGCACCACACACAGATGGTAGAGCATTTTTTCCACATTCCCAAACTAAGTGACTTGTCCAAGCCAGGAATTCCACCTAGGGAACCTCAAGTCCTCTACAATGTGCTGGGCACAACCAAGTCCTTGTGAGGCCCTTGAATCAACCCAGGGCCCTCCATAACCACAGGCAAGTGGTACTAAGAGCCTCTAAGTGTTCTCTCCAGGCCTTCTTCTACAATTCCCACCCTCCTTCTCTGAGGAATGACCCAAGTTTCCCAAGGACCCCTCCCTCCCAAAGGGCCCCTAGAGGCCCACTAGATGGCTCCCCCACCCCCGTGACTAGGCCCACACCTACGAGGCACAAAAGAGCTTCCTTAATAAAAGACTATTCAGTGGACAAAAAGTTAACAGGACACTTAAAAAGAAGTGAAATGAACTAGCCTCCTGGAAAACTGCTCTCAAGTTCATTAGTCAGCAGGAAGTACAAAAGAAAGCCACAACCCCCAACCACCCCCCCACCACGCACACACCCCACCCCTCATCCCTCCTTACCCCTTATCTCCCAGTATTGGGGGTTGGCTGGCTAAATCATTGGAGTCATGCCCCTAGGTTATTTTTTAGTTTGTTTTACATAAGGTCTAGTAGGCAATTTTGCTTTTGTTTTGGGGTGTGTGTGTGTATATGTGTACTGTGGCATGGATTCAGGGCCTGGGCACCGTCCTTCAACTTTTTCTCTGGTGACTTGTGCTTTACCACTTAACCCACATCTCCACTTCTAGCTTGTTGGGGGTTTGGTGGTTAATTGATTTAGAGTTACATCCACTTTTCTGCCGCACCTGGCTTTGAACCTCCACCCTCTGAGTTGAGCTTCCTGAGTAAGATTAGTGATGTGAAAAGCCAGCATATGGTTTCTTGCCTTTAGCAAAGGTGACCCCAAGCCAAGATTTTCCTATCTCCTCCTAAGCAGAGGAAGTACAGGTATGCTTGGTCTTTTCCTTTTGAGATAGCAGCATCTCATTTAGCAGCATCTCATTAGTAATTCTGGATCCTCTTTTTCCTTTTTTTTTTTGTCAGTTGTGGGGCTTGAACGTGGGGCTTGAGCACTGTCCCTAAGCGTCTCTGTGCTCAAGGCTAGCGCTCTACCACTTGAGCCTCAGCTCCAGTTTTGGGTTTTTGAGTGGTTACTTGGAGATAAGAGTCTCACAGGGTCTTTTCTACCCTAGCGGGCTTCAAACCTTGAACCTCAGATCTCGGCATCTTTAGTAGCTGGGATTGCAAGCATGAGCCACTGGTACCCACCCAGCTCACAAGAAGGAATTCTGTGTGAGTGGGCTCATGCGTAAGGAGAAAACTAGACACTGGTGGCTCACATTTGTAATGGTAGCTACTCAGGAGGTTGAGGTCTGAGGACCCAGATTTGAAGCTAGCATAGGCAAGAAAGCCTGTGAGACTACCTGCAGTTAGGCAGCAAAAAACTAAAAGGGCAACCATGACTCAAGTGGTAAAGCAACAGCTTTGAGTAAAAATGCTAATGGATAGTGCTCAGACCCTGCATTCAAGTCTCAAAACTGTCACAAACACGTGTTGCATAATTTCATTTGCAGAGAATACCCCTGTCTCCCCACTTTCCTCTCCCATTCTGGGGGGTTTCTCTTCTCCCCAAATCACTTCTACAAATGCACTGCCTCTAGGTCTACTCAGATCCAGGGTCCCCCAACCTTACCTACGTTGGCCCTAGAGAAACCCAGTGTTCACGCTCAGGAAGAAGGAAGAAAAGGACAAACGGCCTACCTTCCAGGAAAATGAAGTGAATTCACAGCATTCACTCTTGAAGCACCCAAAGGGAAAGTGTCAGGTCCCAGCCCTGAGGGGTAGAAATAAGAGCTAGGCCCACCCACATCATTTAACCCTAAAGGGTTTCACCTGAGGAGCCTCCAAATTGACACCCCCCCACACACACATACCCCTATAATAAACCACAACTGAGTCTCCAACAAGTAATTACCAAGTTATTCAGACTACCTGGCAAACACAGAGGATAGATCTTTATTCAGGAAGTATGAGGATGTTTCTAGAACTTTTCCTTCATCTTCCCAGACCTAGACTGGGAACTGAGAATCATGGGAATGGATAGATGGATGGAGACAAAAAAAAAAAAAAAAAAAGATGATGAGGTCCAATGTTCATTTTTGATCATCCTGGGACCTGTTGACATGAAGTTTGAATTATCTTTGCTCATAGGGAGGCTTTCGATGTGTATTATGGGAAAAGCAACTCTACCTCAGATCAGGGTTCCATAGCTACCTTTACCCCACACCCACAAGACCACCAGAAATGTCTGCAGGCATTGCCAAGTGTCCCCTGGGCAAGAGAAAAGAATTGCTTTACCTATGTGGAAATGTCATTGTGTAAAGTCTCCAAGACTTAGGTAGGCCACATTCCCTTTGCATACCTCACCCAACGTGCTTTCGAAACAGCTTAGGGGGGAGGGGGAGGGCGGTAGCTTATACCTACTCAGGAGGGTTCAAAGCCAGCCTGAGCAGAAACATCTATGCAATTTCATGGCTAATTGTTTTAGTGAGGGGGTAGTGTTTTCTTGTTTGGCAGCAAAAGAAAACCCCAGAAGTGGAGGTGTGGTTTAAGTGGTGGAGCACCAGCTTTGAGAAAAAAAAAAATCTTGGGAACAGTGCCCAGGCCCTGTATTGGTACACAAAATATTTAAAAACAAAATGAAACAATAATAATCAGATTTGGAAAACAGTTGAGTCCTGAATGGTTTTCACATCAGGTAAGGAAATGCAGAGTTCCGGGCCCTGAAATCAAAATTTCTCAGCCCTTCTAGAGCCTGGGAAATGCCATTTTTTTTTTTTTTACAAGCTGTGAAATTGAGAAAGTTTGTGGTTGGAGGCTCAGCTGATAAGAGTGCTAGCCAATAAATGAAAGTACTGGATACTGAGTCCTAGTCTCAGACATTAAAAAAAAAAAGGCAGGGGGCAGGGGGGGGGGACATAGCCTAGTGGTAGAGTGCTTGCTTAGCATGCACAAAGCCCTAGGTTTTCCTTTCAGACAAGCCTTAGATCTAAACCCACCTATCTATGTCTGCCATACAGATGGGTGACAAGGAAAAAGCCATTCCCACTTGACTTGTTGATTGAGATAGGGACCTTGCTAAGTTTTCCCCCAGGAAATTGGCATCAACTGGTAATCCATCTGATCTCTTCAGGACCGAGTAGGTAGGCCTTACAAGCGTGCCTTACTGCACCTGGCACCTGATGGTGACTTTCTGGGCACAGAGCCAGGACCTGGGTTTGAACTCAGGACCTCCTCTTGCTCAGGTTTTCAGCTTTCTTCTCTCTTTTTTCCCTTCCTTCTTTCCACCTTTTCTCTCTTTTGTTGCTCATGGGGCTTGAACTCAGGGCCTAGATGCTGTTCCTGAGCTCTTGTGCTCAATTACTTAGAGCCACAGCTCCACTTCTCGGATTTCTTTTTTCGTTTTTTTGTTTTTGTTCTATTCTGCCAGTCCTGAAGCTTGAATTCAGGGCCTGAGCACTGTCCTGGGGCGTTTCTTCGCAAGGCCAGTGATCTGCCACTTGAGCCACAGCACCACTTCCAGCTTTTTTCTATGCATGTGGTACCGAGGAATCGAACCCGCGTCTTTGTGCATGCTAGGCAAGCACTCTACCATTAGGCCAAACTCCCAGCCCAACTCTTTTAGTGGTTCCATTAGAGGGGAAAAAAAAATCTCAGGGATTTTTCTGCTCAGGCTGGCTTTGAACTATGATCCTCAGATTTCAGCCTCCTGAGTAGTTAAGCTTACAGGTATGAGCTATTAACAACCGGCTCTATTTTTTTTTTTAACTTTTGTAAGTGTGGCTATCCTACAGATAAAAAGAACAATGGCAAATGAAGTGATTGAGGAGGGGGCCCTCGGATTTGCATCAAAATATCCAGTGAGTAATAACTTATCTAAGCTAGAAAGAATGAAAGTCTTCTGGATAGTAAGATTAGGAATTAAAATACTTCCCCCAGAGCTACTTAATCATTACAAAAGAGGAAATATTGGGTGGGTATCGGGGTCATAGAAACAGGAGGGAGGGCAGTGCAGGAAGAGAGTGAACAATGCAGCAGTGGTAACTCATTACACGCTGTAGAAAATGAACTATAATTGTGGGTGGGGAAGGGCAGAAGAAAAAACTGGGAGAGAGGACAGGATGGGGTGACATTGTCCAAAAAGAAATGTCCTCATTGCCTGACTTACCTAAGTGTAACCCCTCTGCATATCCCTTTTCTAATAACAATTTTATTTTTTTTAATCTATTTATTTATTTTGTTGGTCGTGGAACTTGAACTCTGGGCCTGGGTGTTGTTTCTGAGCTCTTCAGTTCTATTTTATTTTTTTTATTTTTATTTATTTATTTTGGCCAGTCCTGGGCTTGAGCTCAGGGCCTGAGCACTGTCCTTGGACTTTCTCAAGGCTAGAGCTCTACCACTTGAGCCTCAGCACCATTTCTGGCTTTTTTCTATGTATGTGGTACCGAGGAATCGAACCCGGGTCTTCATGCATGCTAGGCAAGCACTTTAACCACTAGGCCAAACTCCCGGCCCCCACAATTTTATTTTTTAAAACAAGGAAATAATTGCTAGGTGCAGTAGCTCACACCTCTAATCCTAGCTACTTAAGAGGCTGAGATCTGATTATCACAGTTCAAAGCTAGCCTAGGCAGGGAAGACTGTGAGACCCTTATCTCCAATTAATCACCAGAAAACCAAAAGTGTCACTGTGACTTGAGAGGTAGGGTGGTAGCCTTGATCTGAAGAGCTCAGGGACAGTGCCCAGGCCCAGAATTCAAGTCCCACAACCAACAACAACAACAAAAAAAACCGGAAATGATTGTGCCAGGCGTTTGGCCTAGTGGTAGAGTGCTTGCCTAGCATGCACGAAGACCCAGGTTTGATTCCAAGGTACCACATACATAGAAAAAAAGCCAGAAGTGGTGCTGTGGCGCAAGTAAAAGGGCACTAGCCTTGAGAAAGCCCAAGGATAGTACCCAGGCCCTAAGTCCAATCCCCAGGACTAGCAAAAGACAACAAGAAAAAAGAAGGGGCTGGGAATTTGGCCTATTGGTAGTGTTTGCCTAGCATGCACGAAGGCCTGGGTTCAATTCCTCGGTACCACATACATAGCAAAAAGCCAGAAGTGGTGCTGTGGCTCAAGTGATAGAGCTCTAGCCTTGAGAAAGTCCAAGGACAGTGCTCAGGCCCTGAGCCCAAGCCCAGGACTGGCAGAAAAAAAAAAAAAAAACTTTATTTTTATGCTGGTGCTGGGGCTTGAACTCAGCACCCATACACTGCCCCTGAGCTTTATTCATCAAGGCTGGCACTCTACGTTTATTGGAGATAAGAGTCTCATAGACTTTCCTGCCCAGGTGGCTTTGAACCTTGATCCTTACATCTCAACCTTCTGAGTAGCTAAGGTTACAAAGACAAGCCATTGAAGTAGTAACTCTAAGCAAAGAAACCTGGTAGATACCACCTTAGTCAAGGGAACGGAACAATATAAGCTTTTCTGGTGCTGGAATTTCCAATTAAATGAAAGAAAATGTTCCAGTAATAATAGGACTAAATGTTTTCAGGTGACTGCTGTTAGGATTCACAGAAAAGGATTCACGTGACTTCTGAGAATCTTCCAGCCAAAAGTGCACTTTTGTGTGTGTGTGTGTGTGTGTGTGTGTGTGTGTGTGTGTGTGTGTGTGTGTGTGTGTGTCAGTTGCGGGGCTTGAACTCAGGACCTGGGTGGGATCCAGGAGGTGTTTTCTCCAGGCTAGCACTCTACCACTTTGAGCCACAGCTCCATTTCTGGTTTTCTGGTGGTTCACTGGAGATGAGAGTCTCACAGTCTTCCCTGCCTAGGCTGGCTTTGAACCTTGATCCTCAGCTCTCAGCTTCCTGAGTAGCTGGGATGACAGGCCTGAGTCACCAGCAGAAGGCCAAAAAGGCACTCTTGTGTTAGGAGGTGAGGAGGCAGCAGACAATCCCAAATTGAAGGACTCTAATGAATTACTAATCCCCATTGTTCAAGAAATCTGCAGGCTGTGAGAGACACAGGATCAAAAACTCCCAATGGATAAAGACCCGATTTGAACTGGTTGGTAATGGATTCAATGGTGAAATCCAATGGAGGTCCACCGAGGGTTCCTGTTTCTGTTAACTTCTTTTTCTTTTTGCCTTTCTACTTTCTCTTTTATAGTTTCATTGAGGTTATATCCAAGAATGACTTTCTCTGGGGAAGAAGTCACTGAACACTTTAAATGAATGGATGGAGCTGAATGAATGGGGTGGGTGAATGAATAAAAGAATGAATGGACAGCTGAATGAGTGTGGGTGGATGGATGAATGGATGGGTGAGTGGGTGGATGGATGAATGGATGGATGGGTAAATGGGTGGGTGAGTAAAGAAATGGATAGTTTGGTGGACAGGTGGATGGAAAGATAGGAGCCCAAAATGCTACCAATCTAGCATCTGTCTTTCTGGCCCTAGATAAATTTTCTCAGAAACCTTTTTATTATTATTCTTATTTTGCTTTTTTCTGCCACTTGTGCCACAGCTCCACTTCTGCTTCTTGATGGTTTATTGGAGATAAGAATCTCATGGATTTTCCTTCCCATGCCGGCTTCAAACCAAGATCCTCAGATCTTCTCGATAAGCCTCCCTTCAAATCCAGGCCTCTCCTCTTACATGCTACTTGACCTTTTACAGCTTACTTGACCTCTGTGTCTCAGTGTCCTTGCCAGTCATAGAGCTGACATTCACACCTACTCTATAGGGTTGTTTCAGATTGTGAGTTCATCAAATTCTTCTGAAATTTTCAAGGGTTTTTCTATTTGTTTTTTGGGGGTGAGTCATAGGACTTGAACTCAGGGACTGAGCACTGTCCTTAGACTTTCTCAAGGCTAGAGCTCTACCACTTAAGTCTCAGCACCATTCCTGGCTTTTTTTTTTTTGTTGGCATGGTACTTGAACCCGGGGCCTGGGCATTGTCCTGAGCTCAAGGCTAACACCCTACCCCCTGAGCCACAGTACTACTTCCCATTTCCAGCTTTTTTCTATGTATGTGGTACCAAGGAATCAAACCCAGGTCTTCGTGCATGCTAGGCTAGGACTCTACCCTTGAGCCAAGCCCCACTTCCTGTTTTCTAGAGGTTAATTGGAGATAAGAATTTCAGGTCCCGGGCTGGGAGTTTGGCCTAGTGGTAGAGTGCTTGCCTAGCATGCACAAAGACCTGGGTTCGATTCCTCAGTACCACAGACATAGAAAAAAGCCAGAAGTGGTGCTGAGGCTCAAGTGGTAGAGCTCTAGCCTTGAGAAAGTCCAAGGACAGTGCTCAGGCCCTGAGCTCTTTTTTGCTCTCGTCTAGCACTCTATCACTTGGAGCCGCAGCTCCACCTCAGGTTTTCAGGTGGTTATTGGAGATGAGTCTCACTGCACTGTCCTGCCCAGGCTGGCTTTGAACCGAAATTCTCAGAGCTCAGCCTCTTGAGTAGCTAGGATGACAGGCATGAGCCAAGCTCAGATTTGTCCCTAAAAAAGCCATCGGGGCCCCCATCTCTGGACAATGGAGGAGAATATCTTCTAATGGGCAGTTAGGGGCTCAACACTCAGCTCCAAACATGTTGCCTCATCCTGGTTCTGGGAGAGCCTAGTATCCCCCTTCCCAAATCACGGAGGGCCTGAGGGGGGCTCTGTGTAGCCAGGCGGTACATAGAGCCTGTGGGATCTGGAAGTGTTTTGCTGGATTTCCAATCCATCCCAGTCTACCATTTGCTGACCAGAAGCTGTGTGACCCCACTCAACTCACACACCCTCTCTGAACTCCTCTCAAGAGTTTAAATTTGCATTGACCAGCAGAAGAGAGTTCAGGCCTAGGAGGTGTTTGATAAAGGAAGTCTTCCTGGGTGGGGGGGGGGAGATCTGGGCCTACTTGGTACAAAGGAGACCCCCCCCTAGTAGCCCCTAGGCCATCTCTTTGAAGTAAGGCAGGTGCTCTGGGCCTAATGAATCAGTCTCTCCTCCCATCCCACCCCACCCCACCCCCACCTCCAACGAGCAGCCCAGGGGAAAAGTCAAGGTTGCTATATTTCCTCAGAAGCTGCAGAAATAATCCCAGCTCAAAAGGTGGGGGAGGGTGTTTGGGGAGGGTAGAGGCTGGGTGGGATTGGCAGAGTGCTAGCCAATGAGCGGAAATGCTTAGGCTCCCACTTTGAGTTCCCTTCTTGGACCAAATAAATAAGTAAAGCCAGCTGGGGGTGGGGTTGCCTGAGCACCCCCAAAAGACACAACCACTATCAGAAAAGAGAAAATGGAACCGTTTATTAGGCCGGTTCTGGGTCTCCAAAGTGGGGATAAGGAGGGGCATCTGGGAAGCTGTATGAGGGCAGCTGTGCCCCCAATTGGCTCCTCGCACCCCCAGTGCCCCCCTCCCCAGCCTTTGCATTCACAAGAGGTTACTCAGTATAGACACACACACAGAGACAGAACAATAGCCATAGGGGTTGGGGGGCATGAGCGGGGACAGCACACAATTGTACACAGACACACATAAATAGTTTGTACCGTAATGATCCTCTAATTTATCCATATCATTTTGCAAAGTCTTTTTTTTTTTTTATACCAGTCCTAGGGCTTGAACTCAGGTCCTGAACGCTGTCCCTGAGCTTTTGTACCCAAAGCTAGCGCTCTACCACTTGAGCCACAGCTCCACTTCCAGCTACTGTTTTGTTTGTTGGTTTTGCTGGTTTATTGGAGATACAAAGAGTCTTATAGACTGTCCTGCCCCAGGACTAGCTTTGAACCTGGATCCTCAGATCTTAGCATCCTGAATGGCTGGACTGACAGGCGTGAGCAAGGGGGCAGCTTGCAAAGTCTTTGTGGGGAACAAAAGATATCCCCAGGAAATGTCCCTGCACACCCCTCCCCATGCCATGTTTAAAACAGCCTACATGCAGGGTGTCTTGGTGGGTTCCAGACTTCCCCTGTTGAAGGGAACCTGAGCTGGTGAGGAAAGTATAAAAGTGGGAATTATCGAATGAGTTGCTGGGTTTTTTTTGGGGGGGGGAGGAGGAGGGAAGGGTACCAGGAACAAGCAAACATCTCCCCCTGCTAAGAACTTTCTCAAGTATTACCTTGCTCCTCTAAGAGGCCCCAAGCCTTTCCCCAAGCAGGTTTTTCCAGTCTTTGGCAATTTCTTTGCACCCCAATAGTGCAATTACTTGGTCTAAGAATGGGGAATGGGGCTCAGTCACCCCCCATAGCCCCACAGGATTGGCATTTGGAAAGGAAGAGGAGAAGGAGGCTGAGGAGTGAGGAGATTGGGGAAACAAGGAGCCCCTGGGCCCAGGAGGCAAGGAAGCAGCTCCTGGGCCCCTAGAGTGACTCCAGGTTGTACAGAGACATTTCCAGAAGGGATCTGGGGACAGGGTGGACCGGCAAGCAGGAAGATGTTAAAATCCTTTTCTTTTTAATCAATGGTGAACTATTCCTGCTCTGCCTTCTGTCCCCTTAGACTTTTTTTTTTTTTTTTAAGTTTTAAAGGCAGGTCCTGGGGCTTGAACTCGGGGTCTGGGCACTGTCTCTGAGTTTTTGTCCTAGCCCATAGGTTAGCGCTCTATGGGCTTTGAGCCACAGCGCCGGGTCCGGCCTCTTTGGTGGTTTATTGGAGAGATGAGTCTCACAAACTTTTCTTTTTTTGTGCCTAGGTTGGCTTTGAGCCGCCAATGCTTCAGATCCTCAGCCATCCAGAGCAGCTGGGGTTACAGCCCAGCTTCACCCCGGTCTTTTCTTAAGGGGGTCAAATGGTCTTTATATTGCCCATCAGACTAGCCAGTGGCTTCCACTAGGCACCCTGGGCTGTGAACGAATGCCGTTCTTCATCACCCAGATCAGCGTGATATGGGGGGTTGCAGGGGGCACACTTCTTGCTGGACAGCCCTTCCTGCTTCCCCAGACAAGATTTTTGGTGGTTGCCCTGCTATGTGGCTGGAGCATGGTTCACACCACTGTGTTACTCTCAAAGTAGGTGGGGGACGTGGGCATGTGCACGCCTCTCTCCAGAGAGCTGGAACTACGTAAGGGAAGGAGGTGATGAGTTGGGGCCCCACCCCGTCGTCCTGTCCCCCCGGTCCCCCCGTGATGCCAGCATTGGAAGGGGCGTAACACCTCCCGTCGAAGATCTCTGCTGCGCCATGTATAGATGACAGGGTTGAGCAAGGAGTTGAGGGTGGCAAAGGCGAAGAAGTAGTGGGCTTTGTAGAGAACAGGACAGGCACGCACGGGGCAGGCATAATCCAGAAGGAGGATACTAAAAGCAGGCAACCAGCAGACGATGAACACGCCCAGCACAATGGTGACCGTCTTGAGCAAAGCCAGCGTCTGAGGGCCGGCCACGTCCGCATGGCTGGATCGGACCACGCAATAGATGCGAATGTACAAGGCCACGATGGCCAGTAAGATGACGGAGAAGATGGTGACCACACACAGCACGTAAGGCTTGGCGTAGAGGGGCAGGACCGTGGAACAGGTCTCCAGATGATCTAGACAATTCCAGCCAAGGATGGGCAGGCCCCCGAGGACGAGCGAGATGAGCCACGACGCCCCTATGAGCAACAGCATCCGGCAGCTCTTGTCACTGCCGTAAACCTTGACCTTGGCGATGGCAACGTGCCGTTCAATGGCGATCGCCAAGAGACTGAAGACGGAAGCAGACAGCGTGATGAACGCCGAGCCTTCCCGGGCGAACCATTGTAAGGGCGTAAGTGACAAGGTGACAGGGCCTGAGAGTAAGGTATTAGCCACAAATGCCACCCCAGCCAGGAGATCGGAGGCTGCCAGGTTGCCCAGGAACAAATACATGGCCGAATGGAACTTGCTATTTCTGGCCACGGCGATGAGGACCAGTAGATTTTCCACCACGATGGCGCAGCAGAGGAGGATGATGAAGGCTGAAGCCACCTGGCGGGACGGCGTCTCCTGCGTGTCCAGGGTCTCTTTGGTGTAATTGTAATGGTCTACCACTTTGTCAGGATTGAGGTATTCCGAGTAGTAACTGCCCATGATCTCAATGGCCGGCTGGGGCCATGAGGCTGTTACAACTGCAAGAACAGACAGACAGACGATGGGTTAGAACCATGGCTACTGGGTTGGGACTTTTTTTTTTTTTTGGCCAGTCCTGGGGCTTGAACTCAGGGCCTGAGCACTGTCCTTGGGCTTTCTCAAGGCCAGAGCTCTACCGCTTGAGCCACAGCACCACCACTTCCGGCTCTCTTCTATGGATATGATACTGAGGGACCGAACTCAGGGCTTCAAGCATGCTAGGCAAGCACTCTACTAGGCCACATTCCCAGCCCAGATCCTTTATTCTTGCTAAGCTGGTACTCTACCACTTGTGCCATGCCCCTAACCTTGCTTTTTAGCTGGCTATTTAGAACATAGGGGTTTAAAGGACTTTTCTGCTCCAGCAAGCCTCCAACTGTAATCCTCTAGATCTCAGCCTCCTAAGTTACTAGGATTAGACACGAGACACCTGGGCCTGGCCTCTTTTTCTCGAACACAAAGAGCCTAGGGCTCCATGCCACCGGCTGACCTAGGCCACAGAGATGCCCGTCACTGATGGCAGCCGACTCTGCTCATTACCACCCACTGCCTTGATTTCAGGTTGTGTCTAATCCTTAAGGCCATGGGTGCTTCCCAGATAAGGACTTGGGGAGACACCAAGGCGGGCCTGAGGTTCAGGCATTTCTGAGTCTCGCCGTCTCCAAGCACACAGGCCTTGGAGCCAATGCAAAGTAACTTCTGTCCCTCTCCAAATCTAATTAGCAAAGCGATTCCAGTAGAGTCTGCTTCTTTGTCTCCATAGATGATGGGGAAAATCTCGCTTTTCCCCACAGTCCTGAACTCAGGGTTTCCAGTTTGCTAGACAGATAATCCGTCACTTGAGAAGCACCTCCAGCCCTTTTGTTATTTTGGGATAAGAATATATGGATTTTGTTTTTTTGTTTTTGCCAGTCCTCGGCCTTGAACTCAAGGACTGGGCACTGTCCTTGGGCTTTCTCAAGGCTGGCGCTCTACCTGAGCCACAGTGCTACATCCAGTGTTCTGGTGGTTAATTGGAGATAAGTGTATCATGGACTTTCCTGACCAGCCTGGCTTCGAACTATGACCCTCAGATCTCAGTCTCCTGAGTAGCTAGGATTACAGGGGTGAGCTACCAACACCAAGCTTCAGTTGTATTTAATTTCATACGTAGTAGGGGTGACTAGGCCTAGATATTGGTTGAAATGGGATCTCCCTAACTTTTGTTTTGTTTTCCCCAGGTTAATCAAACCTTAATCTTTCTCGTTTCTACTTCCAGAATAGCTAGGATTACAGGCACGAGTTACTCTGCCCAGCCTTGGCAAATATTTCTAGGTTTATTTTTGAATGCATGCAGCCAGGTTGGTAGCACACTCGTGTAATCCCAGCATTTGTGAGAGGCTGCTCTGCTAAGGTAGAAGAGTTCAAGACCAGCCTGGGTAGCCCAGTAAAACCCATTTCCAAAATAAAATAAAGGAGGTCAAAGGTGTGGTTGAAGTGGTAGATTGTTAGCCAGTGAGTGAAAACATCACATCAAGAGTTTAAATCCCTGTCCTGGTCCCAAAAAAAAAAGAACAAAAGTAACATAAACTACACAAAATACAGAATGTTCACTGTACACATAGGAAGCACTCAATAACTATTAGCTAATAATAGTATTGCTCTCCTAGAGCCCTGTGTTGGCTGCTCTTCTCCCAATGTCCTTTTTATTTCTCTCTTAATGCTAGCACTGGGACCTGAATGCAGAGTCTGCGCACCTGAGCTTGTTCACTCAAGGTAGGGGCTCTACTATTTGAGCCACAGCTCCACTTTCTGGTTTTTTGGTGATTAACTGACAAGAGTTTCATGGGTCAGGAGCCAGTGGCTCCCTCCTGTAATCCTAGCTACTGAGGAGCCTGAGATCTGAGGATCCCTGTTCAAAGCCAGTCCAGGCAGGAAAGTCCATGAGATTCTTAGCTTCAATCAGCCACCAGAAAACTGGAAGTGGAGCTGTGATTCTAAGTGGTAAAGTGCTAGGCTCCAGCAAAAAAAAAAGCTCAGGGACAGCACCCAGGCCCTGAATTCAAATTCCATACGGACCAAAAACAAAAAGAGAGATCTCACAGACTGGACTTCCCTGCCCAGGCTGGCCTCTAACCATGATCCTCAGGTCTCAGCCTCCTGAGTAGCTGATGGGCTCAGTGGCTTGAGCCAGTAATGTTTTCACACCATGCTGACTGAGCCAACCCCAGAGTTAATTGTCTACAGGTGGCTCCCATCAGCACCAGCTCTGCCTTGGGCCAGATCTTTGTGGGGGGAGCAGACAGTCTGAGTAGGGTTACTGGCACCCCCTCCCTAGGCAAGGATGAAATCCAGATGTGTGCAGGGCCCCTTGCAACAAACAGGGTGGAGGCTGATCATATCCGGTGTGGGGGCAGGCTGGCTGGGGGGGGGCTGTCATCTGAGACCCCTCTGGGAGGTCCTGGCTGGGGAAGATGGAGCAGCTGCTCAAGTCATGTGAGCAATTGAGGGGGCGGCATGGGACTCAGCAAGGGGGGAGGGACCCTGAGTCACCCACTCCCGCTTTTTCAAGGAAAACTGAGCCTTTGCAGGATGGAGGGATGGCAGCAGGGAGAAGGAAAAACTCACAACATGGCCAGTTTGGGGGTAGAGAGGAGGGAGAAGGAAACCCCAGCCTTTAGCTAAATGGAGGAAAACAAGCTGTGCTGAGGTGTGGGGAATTACGTACAGCCCAAACCCCTCCCCTGTCCCTGGAAACAAGCCCAGGGCCACTTGCAAGACAATTCCAAAAAAAGAAAGGCTGGTTAGGCCGGTTTCTAGTGAGCCCTAGAAATAGTGGGGGGCTTCCGGGGTCGCCCAGCCATCGTCTCACTTCCCGGATGCATTGACCCCCTTCAGTGGCAGCTGCTCCCCCCCACACCCCAGGCCCAGGGACATCCGTCCTAGTTTTGGAAAACAGAGAAGAGCTTGTGCGTGTCTTGAGGACAGCTGCCCCGCCCAGATCTCCACACAGAGGTCCCCTTGTTCCCCTCGCCCGACCGGGCCCCGAGCACCCCATGCCCTCTGCCCGCTAACTACAACCCATCTCAGCCTGGCTTGGCCCAGGACACCGGGCCCTACCCGGCCAGCCGTCGGGCCACACCCCCTCCAAACAGCCAGAGTCCTGATTGGCTCATTTGTCAATCCCAGACACTGAACCCTTTTCTTATTGGTCAGTGCGGTCCATCCCGGGCTTCTGATTGGTCCATTCTAGGGTTAGTCGGGCCGTGGAGGAATTCCATAGCTCCTAGGCCTAAGAAGTTAAAAACCGTCTGGTCTTTTTTTTTTTTTTCCTTGCTGGACAATTTTAACCATGGCCTGACCGCCGGGTCAGCCCCATCAGATGCCTCCCCAAGCTGCTGATGGCCTGCTGGACACCCCCTCCTCCCCCGCCCCAGAGTTGATAACTGAATTAATCAATGGCTCTCCATCGCATGCCTGGGGAACGCGGTCTCTCCTGGGCAAGAAAGCTACTCCCTCCTGCAGCTCCGGAGCACAGGGGCTGCAGAGAAAGATTTACGGCTATTTCCTGTGCCCTGTGCACCCCAGAGACTGGGCCAGAAAAGTCCATCTTCCTTGGGGAAGATCGTGGGTGCTGAGCTTCCTATTTTCTACAGACCCAGGAAGTTAAGATGTCTGGAAAGAGAAAGGCAGATGTTGTTAGAGGAGAAACTGAGGCCCCCACTGTTTCTTCATCACATCTTACCCAACTAGACCTTCACCTATGAAAACAAGAGCTTAGACAGACAGGTTAAAGTTTTCCAGGCAGGATGCTAGTGGCTCATCCTAGCTATTCAGGAGGCTGAGATCTGAGGATCATGATTAAAAGCCGGCCGGGACAGAAAAGTTCATGAGACTCTTATCTCCAATAAAAAACTGGAAGCAGTGTGGTGGCTCAAGTGGTAGCCTGGAGTACAAAGAGGCTCAGGGACAGTGTCCAAGCCCTGAGTTAAGCCCCAGGACCAGCAAAAAAAAAAAAAAAAAAAAAAAAAAAGTTTTCCAGAAAGAGGAAGCTGGGGCCTAAAAGCTGGAGTTGGGAGAAGACTGGCTAAAAATGCACAGATTGTGTGGGTTCACCTCCAGCAAGGAGCTCCTCTGATTCCTCATTCTCAGTACCCCCCTCCCCAAGTTTTTATTGTCCTAGGGTTGAAGTGACAGTATTCAGAGGGAAGGGAAGAGAGATACACAGACAGGCCTGCTTGGTTGAAGATTAGGAGAGGGGAAAGCTGGAGGAAGGCCCAGTGGTTTCCAAACTCCTTCCCATCAGCTTCAGTCCCCTGTGGGACTGAAGTTCTTGCCAAATACATCCTATATCCTTCACCTTCATTTCTTCACTCTCTTTTGGTTTCCTTTTTTTGCACACACACACACACACACACACACACACACACACACACACACACGATTTGTCCGTTTTCCTCAAGCAGTCAGAGGGAGCTTTTTAATTTACAACTCCCATGTCCTATCCAGCAAAACCATCCTTCTAAGCTGGGCATGGGTGGTTCTCACCTGCCATCCTAGCTACTCAGGAAATTGCGATCTGAGGATCGTGGTTTGAAGCCAGCATGGGCAAGAAAGTCCATGAGACTCTTATCTCTAATAAACCATCAAGAAATAGAATGTGGCTCTGTGGCTCAGAGTGGTAGAGTGTTAGCCTTAAGCAAAAATGAGCTCAGGGACAAAGCCCAACCTCTGGGTTCAAGACCCCCAAATGACCCCTCCCCCAAAAAAATCCTTCTATGGCTTCCTACTTTTAAGGATTCTTAAGCTCCTGGCCCATGTGAGCTCTACCCACTCCCTCCTCCACCCACCCCAGGAATAAGCCATTATAATCATGCTAGTTTCCTAAAGATTTCTGAAATCCCAGCCTCAAGGCCTTTTACTTCTGTCAACCCATCAGGTCCTTGGTCCCCTGAATATCTTTAAAGGACTCTCTCTCACTTCTTAGGTTTCCATTTACTTGTTAACTTTTCCCCCTGACCTTTAGTCTCAAAAAATAGCAGCAGGGGCCGGGAGCATAGCCTAGTGGGAGAGTGTTCACCTAGCATGCACAAAGCCTTGGATTCCATTCTTCAGTACCACATACTCAGAAAAAGCCAGAAATGGAGCTGTGGCTCAAATAGTAGAATGCCAGCCTTGAGCAAAAAGTGTCCAAGGACAGTGCCCAGGCCCCGAGTTCAAGCCCCATGACTGGCAACAACAACAACAAAAAAATAGCAGCAGCCTTAGATTCTAAGGAGAATCTGAGCAGACCTTAGATTCACAGTTGTTGGGTTTTTGGTTTTTTGCCAGACCTGAGGCCTGAACTCAGAGGCTGGGTTCTGTCTCCAAACCTCTCTGTGCTCAAGGTTGGTACTCTACCCCTTGAGCCACAGCACCACTTCTGGCCTTTTCTGTGTAGTTTATTGGGGATAGGAGTCCCACGGGTTTTTCTGCCTAGGCTGGCTTCAAATCTTGCTCCTCAGATCTCAGCTTCCAGAGTCACTTGGCTGGCTCACAGGTCAGAGCCACCAGCCCCTGGTCAGACCTGTGGATTTAGAATCAAATCGCGTCCAGAAGACTCCTCCCTTTAGGGGGAATTCCTTCTTTTTTGTTTGTTTGCTTCCTTTTGTTCTTTCCCTAGCTTCACCACAGAGAAGTTATAACTTTGCTGCCCCTCCAAGGATGCCTGGGGACAAAAAGAAGAAACTCCGGAAACAGTGGGGCTGGGGAGGTGACAGATGGATGAATGATTGAGTGAAAGAATGAATGAGGAAGGGAAGGGGAGAATGGAGCAGGAGGGCAGAGGCCCCGAAGCCCAGGCCCACGCGCAACCAGAGGCGCAGCCGTGGTTCCCGGCCGCTGGTCCCCCCTCCCCGACCCCACATCCCACCCCGCCGAAGCCCAGCGCGTCTCCAAGGAGACGGCGGCGGCCCCGCCCCGCGCCCGTGCGCTCGCGGCCTCCTTATCTGGACGAGGAATGCGCGGTATCCACACTCCAAGGCCCGCGCGTCCAAGGGGCGGCGTCTCCTTCCCCCATCACCAGACGAGGGGTGCGGGACACCCCCTCCCCGCCCCACTCCTCCCCGCGGGGGGTGGGCCACCGGATCCCTCTAAGGACCCCACTTCTCGATTCCCGGGGAGATGGAGACTCGGGAGGGCCCGGGGGCAGGGGGTGCCCCAACTGTCCCCATCGCTCCCTCCCCGACGCTGCGCCCCTCAGGGCCCACGTGGGCTCAGCGAGTGTTCCCTGGGGGCGTCTGACAGGACCAGTGTCGGGAATGGGGGGGGAGGGAGTGGAAATCCCCCGGGTGAGTCAACCCGCGCGCGCCGCGTGGGGTCCGGGGTTACGGGGAAGCCGCGCCGCGCGCGTCCCCACCCCCGCCCCCGTCCCCCGGCCCGGGGCCACCCGGTTCATTCTCCCTCTCCTTCCAGGACCGTGCCACGCCCCCTCCCCTCCGCGGAGGACCAGGAGGCGACAGACAGCTCGGGGAAACCGAGGCACAGCGCGAGCAGCGACTGCCCTCCCTCCCCACCCTCCCCCGGAGGGAGGGCGCCGCCCCTTCACTTGGAATCTGGGTTGCACTTAACGCCTTTCACCCCGTCTCAGAAAGACACAGGCAGAAAGCGGGGTGGGGGAGGCCTGGCTGTACAACCCCCCCACACACACACTCCCCCACCAGGTCCCCCCACCCCGGGCCCAGGGAAGCGCCGTCCCGGCCTCGCGGACTCTCCAGCCCGAAGCGCTCGGATTCCGCCTTGCCTTCGGCGGCGCCAACTTCCTGGCCCGCGGGAAGGCGAGGGGCGCAGTCGGGGGGTTCGCGGTCGAGTCCTCGCCGGGGGTGGGGCGGCCGCGGTCCGGCGGCGCGCGCGCCCCCGCGGGGCGCCCCCAGCGCTCCGAGCGCGCGGCCTCCCGGGGCCCCCCACTTTCTGTCCCCCATCCACCCACCGCCACCGCCGCCGCCGGTCCTCGCGCGCTCACCTGGCGGAGCCGGCCCGGGTCCCTGCCCTGGCCGGAGCGGCCTCGGCGTCTGCGTCCCCCGGGCGGCCGCGGCTGGGGCTGCTGGCCCGGCTCCGCTGCGTCCCCTCCCGGGCTCGGGGACCCGGGACCAGGAAAGGGGGCGGGGAGAGCCGCGCCTGCCCCCCTCCTCTCTTGCCCCGCCCTCCTCTCCTCCCCTTTCCGGCGGCGGCTGCAATGAATTCCAGATGTGGTCGGCGGCGGGCGGGGAGGGAGGAGACGGAGGAGGGAGGAGGAGGGTGGGGAATCTCCGGGGGAGGGCGCCCTTTGTCCGCCCGCCCCGTGAGAACCGACCCGGGGCGTGACGTCACGCGGGGGCCGTGACGTCATCGCCAGCCCCCCCCGAGGGCAGCGCTGTCTCCACGCCTCGGTGAGGTCCGCTCAGCCCATCCTCGGGAAATGGAGAACCCAGGGGCCGCCGGCAAAGCCTGGGGTGTCCGCACCCTGGGGACCGTCCGTGCCCGCTGTGCGCCACCCGGGCACCGAGCTACGAGGCGTGCTGCACGCAGGCGTGTCCTGCCCTCCAAGGCCCACTCCCCCGTTGCATTCAGCTGCCTTATTATTTTTTTCTTAAAAAACAAAACTGGAGGAAAAATTCCTCTTCATCTTAGGCCACAGTCCAATCCCCTGGGCCAGGAGCTGTCCCCAAGTTGTTCAGGGGTGCATGGGGAGGAGAGGAGCAAAGCATGGTCCCCTTTCCTCTGCCTCATTACCACACACACACACACACACACACACACACACACACACACACACACACAGCCTTCCCTCACAGCTAGCATTTCCTGGGCTTTAGTGCCTGGCTGGATGCAGAAAAAGGACGATGGGCTTCGTGTGTGTGTACAGAGAATGGAGAGAGAGAGATCAGTGGCCCAGAGCTGGCTTGGCATGCAGAAGGGCCCTCCTCCTGAAGCCACGCCCCCTCGCATGAGCCACGCCCCCAGCCCACTTTTGTACTTCCCTTCTCCTAATATGTTGGTACCTGTCCCTGTCCAACAATAAATTAATTAAGGCTGCCCCTAAACCAGAGAGAGCAACTAATAATAAATACACAAAAGAGGGAGGGCCCTGGGGAGTGGCTCATATCTGTAATCTAGATACCAGAAGTCTGAGATCTGAGGATCCCAGTTCAAAGCCAGCCCAGGTAAGAAGGCCTGTGAGATTCTTATCTCCAGTTAATTACCAAAATACTGGACGTGGAGCTGTGGTTCAAATGGTAGAGAGCTAGCAAAAAAAAAAAAAAAAAAGGAAAAAAGCAAACCTGAAAAAAACCTGAGAACTGATACCAAAAAATAAAATTAGAATTGAGCCACTGACACTTATTGAAAATAAAAATGAGCTGGGGTGTGATGGCTCATGCCTGTAATCCAGAGGCTGAGATCTGATCTGAGGATGGAAGTTCAAAAGCCAGCCCAGGCACTAAAGACCATGAGACTTTTTTTTTTGTAGGTCATGAGGCATTGTCCCTAAGCTCTTCAGCTCAAGTCTACCACCCTACCCCTGGGTTTGGGCAATGTCCCTGAGCTCTTCAGTTCAAGGCTATCACCTTACCCTTGAGCTAAGCCCCACTTCCCATTTTCTAGAAGCTAATTGGAGAGAAGAGTCTCAGCTCCTTTTGTGCCCGGGCTGGCTTTGACCCTTGATCCTCAGATCTCAGCCTCCAGAGTAGCTACGATTACAGGAGTGATTACAGGAGTGAGCCACCGTGCCGGCTCTGTGAGACTCTTATCTCCAATTAATCACTGGAAAACTGGAAGTGGCGCTGTGGTTCAAGGGGTAGAGTGGTAGCCTTGAGCTGAAGAGCTCAGGGACAGCACCTAGGCCCAGAGTTCAAGCCCCAACGACCAACAACAAAAAAAGGTTGCTAGACACCAATCTTACATACTCAGGCAGATGAGATAGGACAGATTGAGGCAGAGAAAAACATGTAAGATCCTGTCTCCAGTGAGCCAGCCAGATACCTGGCTGGAGACGTGGTTTTAGTGGTAGAAGTGTGGCTCCATTGGCAGGATCATAGCTCAAGTAGCAGAGTACTTGCTTAGCAAGCTAAAGCTATGAGTTCAAACCCCAGTATTGCCAAAAATAAAATATATCTCTGTCTGCCCAGCAAGACCCTCTCAGGAAGATGAATGAGGAGTGAAGTAGAAATGCCAGGTGTTGCTGGCTCACTCCTGTAATCCTAGCCACTCAGGAGGCTGAGATCTGAGGATTAAGATTGTACATTCTAGACAGGAAAGTCCATGAAACAAGGCCTGACTGATCACTGTACCTGAGCTTTTTTTTTTTTCTTTTGGCTGAAGGCTTGCATTCTACCACTTTGAGCCCCACCGCCACTTCCAGTTTTTAGACGGTTCATTGGTGGTTCATGCGGTGGTTCCGATTCTCACTAACCTTCCTGCCTGGGCCAGCTTCAAATCACCATCCTCAGATCTCAGCTTCCTGAGTAGCTGGGATTACAGCTGTGACTCACCAGCAGGCTGAGAGACTCTTATCTCCAAGGAACCTCTGAAAAGGTGGAAGTAGAGCTCTGGCTCTAAGTGGTAGAGCATTAGCCTTGAGCAAAAATGTTTTAAGGACAGGGACAATGCCCAGGTCCAGAGTTCAAGCCCTATGACCAACAAAAACAACAACAACGGAAAAAATGTTCAAGGATAGCACCTAGGCCCTAAGTTCAAAAGCCCTGACACCCATATGCTCACACACACACACGTGCACACATTGTTTGCATGAATTTCTGGGTATATTTATAAAGACATTTGCCTGCAGACTTACAGGTTATATCTGCTTTAGGGATCAGTCATAATTTGCTCAGAGAGGAGGGACAGGGAAATTAGGTAAGATACAACTTTCCCCCCTTGCACCCTGGGGAACCATTGAAAAACTTTAGCTCATGTTACAAATTCTGAAAATTTACAGAGCTGAGAGATAACATGTGCCCAGACTTTTCTTTTCTTTTCTTTTCTTTTTTGGTGGTGCTGGGGCTTGAATTCAGAACTTGATACTTACAAGGCAGGCATTCTACCCCTTGAGCCATGGCCTCCGGCCTGCAAATGAATCCTTGTAATAATTATTGCTCCTATGAAAAATTACTAAAGAACTTTGTTTTCGAGTACTAAGGCTCAGCCTCAGGGCCTTGCACGTGGCAGGCATTGAACTCCATCCCGTTCCTAGCTGCAAACATTACTAAAGGATGTATCATCTCGACACTCATCTAAAATCCTGAACTTCTGCCGGGCTCATGCCTGTAATCCTGGCTACACAAGAGGCTGAGAACTGAGGATCAAGGTTCAAAGCCTGCCTGGGGGCAGGAAAGTCACTGAGACCCTTCTCTCCCCTGAATCTACCAAAAAAGCCAGTAGTAGAGCTATAATGGAAGTGGCAGAGAAGTAGCCTTAAGCTAATGTTCAGGGAAAGACCCAGAGTTCAAGCCCTAGGCCCAGGAAAGAAAGAAAAAGTGAGAGAGTCAGATTGAGAAAGGGAAGGAAGGGAGGGAGGGAGGGAGGGAGGAAGAGAGCCCTGTGAGCATACAGGAGGGAGGGGAGAGGGAGGGATTGCTAAATGTGGCACCACACACTTATAATCCCAGCTACTCAGAGAAGGAGGCCACAGAATCATTCAGTGGTAGTGATGCTACTGCCACAAGGTAATTTATAAAACCAAGAAGCGTTGCGGCTTTTAGAACCTTGGGTTCAGTCCACGGTATCTTTATCTTGGGGCTGGAGGAAGGTTAGGTGTAAGAAGCAACCAGTCTGAGGGAGGAGACCAACAAGAAAGAAGATCAAGATGGAGTCAACTTAAGGGGCTTTGAGGGAAGCACGTAAGGAAAGTCAGAGCGTCTGATCATTCTCGACTCGACTGTTTTCCTGATTTGAGGGTCTCCTGTATTCCCAACCATATCTTGGGGTCCTGGGGGGGGTCCCTCACAATGAACCCCCTCACTGAATCCTCTTTGAATAGTGATGGCTTCCTGGTCCACCTCTGGAAGCCAGGTGTTTCAAGTCACAGGGGAGAAGATTAAAACAAAAAAAAAAGACAAAAGACAATCTGGGTCCTTGCCCTGGCGAGGTGCTGTGTGGGTATCAGAGCGGAAATCAGCCTGTGAGCACCTTCAAGTGGGGAGGGTATGTGGGGGGAGGGAGGAAATGCCCTCCCCCACCCCCACACATAGGCCTGGGCTGGCTCAGCAATTTGCCACCTCTCTAGAGACCTGGGGGGGGGGGAGGCAGTGGTGGTGGTAATCTCCAGGCCACAGACATATCCTGGTGTCTGCTGAGGCAGGGAGGTGCAGGGGGAGGAGGGAGGAAGCTGTGGCTCTCACATGGAAGGTGAAGTCTTGGGGGGAAGTGGAATGACAGTCTCTTATTCTCTTCGGGAAACTTCTAGAAGGTCTTAGCCAGGTACTTAAGCCTTGCCTTCCCATAGTCTAAGGAAGGAGAGAGAGAGAGCCAGGCCCTGCCCTCCCCCCTTGTCCCCAGCACCGCCCAGGATAGAGACAGAAGAGGAAGGAAATAGGACTTTTATTTTTTTTTTAATTTTTAATTTTGGAGAACTCTCATCTGGGAAATAAAAGGAAAGGAAGTACTTGGACCAGTTCAGAGAACTGATACTAATTATAGGGCCACCCACATCATAGTTAACACTCATTTCCACACACACACACACACACACACACACACACACACACACTGTGTGTGTACTCCTGGACTTCGTGAGCCCCCACTACCTGAGGATGTGGATCATATACTGTCATCAATCCATTTCAAAGGCGAGGAAAATTGAGGGCTGTGATGTGGATGCGTGTTGAATTCATTTCCTGAGGCCGCGCTCGAGGTAAACTGTGGGATGTAGGGGTGTGGAGTCTTGAACTCAAGGCCTCTGAGCTCCTCTTTTTTTTTTTTTTTTTTTTTTTGCCAGTCCTGGGCTTGAGCTCAGGGCCTGAGCACTGTCCTTGGGTTTTCTCAAGGCTAGAGCTCTACCACTTGAGCCTCAGCACCACTTCCAGCTTTTTTTCTATGTATGTGGAACTAAGGAATCGAACCAGGGTCTTTGTGTATGCTAGGCAAGCACTTTACCACCAGGCCAAACTCCAGGCCCACTCTGAGTTCCTCTTGCTTGGCTTTTTCACTCAAGGCTGGCTACCACTTGGGCCACAGCTCTACTGCTGGCTTTTGGGTGGCTCTTCGGAGTCTCTTGGGGCCGGGAGACCCAGGTTCGATTCCTTGGTGTCCAATACATAGAAAAAGCTGGAGGTGGTGCTATGGCTCGAGTGGTAGAGCTCTAGCCTTGAGGAAAGCCCAAGGACAGTGCTCAGGCCCTGAGTTCAGTCCTCAAGACTGGTATACACACACACACACACACACACACACACACACACACACACACACACACACACAAAGTCTCACAGACTTTCCTCCCAGGGCTGGCTTTGAACACTGATCTTCAGTTCTCAGCCTTCTGAGCAGCTGGGATTGCTGGCGTGAGCCACTGGCACCTGGCTTCATTCCTTGTGAGGTATGAAGACAGTAGATATTTTTCTTTTTCTGCATGCATGTGTGTGTGTGTGTGTGTGTGTGTGTGTGTGTGTGTATGTGTGTGTGCCAGTCTTGGGGCTGGAGTCATGGTTCAAATGGCAGAGTTACTGCCTCACCAGCTCAAGGCTCTGAGTTCAAACTCCCCTCTACCCTCCCCTTCAAAAAAAAAAAAGGAACAGCTACTAGGGAGGCTGAGATCTGAGGATCTCAGACTATGAGTCTCTTATCTCCAATAAACTCCTTAGAAAAAGTTGTGAGTGGCTCTGTGGCTCAAGAGATAGAAGGTTAGCCTTGAGCACAGAGGTTCAGGAACAGTGCCCAGGTCCAGAGTTCAAGCCTCAGGACTGGCAGAAAAAAAAAAAAAAAAAAAAAACAGTGGCAGTGTGATTACATGGCATGTATGAAGTTTGATTCCCCAGTTCCCAGAAAAAGAAACAAAAGAGGAAGAGAAACCAGAAGGGAGATCGAGACACGTGTTCCTCTCTTGCTATGCCATGCCTAGCATAGCCTTGGATTGTGCCAGCAAGAAAGCCATTAGCAGAAGGAGTGGCTTGGGCTTGAACCAGATCCAAAGCCAGCATAAACTTCTTTTCTTTCGAAACCACCTGACCTCGGGCCTTTGGTTACAGTCATGAATAACAGACCAATAAACTCAGGCACAGCAGAAAGGTGAAATCTGAACCATGTGCCTCCTCTTTGCAGCCCTAGTCCCTCTGCCCTCTTCCCGTGACCACTCCAATCTCGTGATATAGTCCTTGTCCCTCCCCTCAGAGCCAAAGGGTAAGGATTAGCACCCAGGACCACAGGGATAAAAGGAAAAGAATGGAATATTCTCAATATTCCACGCCTGAAATCCTGGCTACTCAGGAGACTGAGACCTGAGGATGTGGGTTCAGAGCCAGCTGGGCAGGAATGTCGGAGAGACTCGTATTTGGTTTTTGTGCTGGTCTTGGGGTTTGAACTCAGGGCCTGGGCACTATCCCTGAGCTGCTTCTGCTCAAGGCTAGTGCTTTACCAATTGAGCCACAGCACCACTTCCAGCTTTTTCTATGTATGTGGTACCAAGGAATCAAACCCCAGTCTTCGTGCATGCTAGGCAAGCACTCTACCACTAGGCTAAACTTCCAGCCCTGGACTGTGACTCTTATTCCTATTAGCCACCAGAAGAAAAGAAAAGGAAGAAGAAAAGAAGAAGGAGGAGGAGGAAGAGGAGGAGGAGGAGAAAGAGGAGGAGGAGGAGAAGAAGAAAAAGAGGAAGAAGAAGAAGAAGAAGAAGAAGAAGAAGAAGAAGAAGAAGAAGAAGGAGAAGGAGAAGGAGAAGGAGAAGGAGAAGGAGAAGGAGAAGAAGGAAAAATGTTTTAGTGGTGCTGTAGCTGTGGCTCAAGTAGTAGAGTGCTAGGTGCTAGCCTTGACTGAAAAAGCCCAGGAACAGCATTCAGACCCTGCGTTCAAGTCCCAGGACCAGAAAAAGAAGGAGGAAGAAGAGGAGAAGGAAGAGGAGGAGGTGGAGAAAGAGAAGGAAGTGGAGGAGGAGGAAGAGGAGGAGGAGGAGGAGGAGGAGGAAAAGGAAAAGAAGGAGGAGAAGGAGAAGAAAAAGAAGGAGGAGGAGAGGACAAAGAAGAAGAGGAAGAAGGAGGAGAAGAAGAAGAAGAAGAAGAAGAAGAAGAAGAAGAAGAAGAAGAAGAAGAAGAAGAAGAAGAAGAGGAAGAAGAAGAGGAAGAAGGAGAAGAAGAAGAAGGAGGAGGAGGAGGAGGAGGAGGAGGAGGAGGAGGAGGAGGAGAAAAAGAAGAAGAAGAAGAAGAAGAAGAAGAAGAAGAAGAAGAAGAAGAAGAAGAAGAAGAAGAAGAAGAAGAAGAAATAAAAATCTAGGTGAGAGGGACTCTGATCTCTGCTGATACCCCAACCCCATATATTGCTGATTCTCCCAAATGACTGAGGCCCTGGCCTCTTTCTTTTCCATCTTCACAAGGCCCCACCCCTGGCTCTGGGCTTTTGGCTGGAAAAGCCCCTTTGGAGAAGGATTTATTTTCTCATCATGGCCCAGTCCTGGGGGAAGGAGCCCCAGGGAAGATCTGCAGAGAGACTTTCCAGATGCTGATCTTGGCAGTCCGAGCTGCTGCAGCTGCCTGAGCTCGGCCTGCTGTGGGCAAGGGGCCCAAGTTGAGCTGTGTGGGTAGATGGAGCAGGGAAGGCCCCGTGGAGTCTGGTCCCTGCCACGTCTCCAACAGCTGCAGCCTTGGCTCTCCACCTCTGGGAACGGGAAGGGTAGACTTGCTTTTCTTGTCCAGGCAGACATGTGCAATGAAGAGAGGGCCACTTTCCGGCAAACCCACTCCCACCCTTGCACAATAACAGCAAATGTGTGTACTCCATGTGCCAATTCCTGTTGTGAGTGTGTGTATGTGCGTGTGTGTGACAGCTCTCAATGCATCAGCCGGGCGTGGTAGTGCATGTGTGAAATCCTGGCACTTAGGAAACAGAGGTGGGAGGATGGAGACCTCACAAGGTTAGCCTGAGACAGCAGCTCTGCTTCAGAACAAAACAAGAAGGCATGAGCTGAGGGACTGGCATGTGTCATCCTCTCTCCTCAGCAAGCTGAGATCTGAGGATTGAGGCTCCAGGCCAACCTGAGCAGGAAAATGCCTGAGATGCTGCTCTCTAAATGACCAGCAAAACAGCCAGAAGTGGTGCTGTGGCTCACATGGTAGAGCTCCAGCCTTGAGCAAGATAGTTTCGTGACAGCGCCCAGGCTTGTACAGTCAAGCCCCAGGATCGACACCCCACAAAGATGAAAATATACAACAGGGAAACCCAGAGCCTTGGCAGCACACATCTGAAATCCCAGCACTAGGGAGGCTGAGATAGGGGATCATGGATTGGGAATGAGCCTAGGCTACATATCCAGCCCTGTGTCACAAGTAAACAAGTCAATAAATTAATTTCACATCTCTGCCTAGATGGGTCTCTTCCAAGAGCAGACCGCCTGACTTTCCCCAAACTGAAAACAAGCAAAGACTTCTCAGTGTTGAACAGTATCTACTCAGAGCAACCAAAACAAGAACTCAATGTCTGTCAACACCCTGGTTACGGGGACCATTGGTTCTGATGGAGACCAGAAGGTTTAGCTTCTCCAACTTTTCTTCCTCTTGTTTAGTTTGTGTGGTACTGAGGAATCGAACACAGGGATTCATGTGGGATAGGCAAGCACTCTACCACTAGGCCACACTCCCAGCTCCCTCCTCCTTCTCTTCTTTTTTTTTTCCTTCTCTTTTTCTACCTCCTCCTTCTCCTTTTTTGACCTTTGAGACCCTTGTCTCCAATTAGCCAGCAAAAAGTATTGAAGTAGAGGTGTGGCTCAAATGGTAGAATCCTAACCTTGATAAAAATAAAGCCTAGGAAGAACATGAGGTCCCAAGCGCATTCCCCAGTACTTACATTTTAGTAGGGTTAGTTACATAGCTGATACATGAAAGAATTAAGAGATAATTAAAGGGTTGGGGTTGGGATGTAGCTCAAGTGATAGGGTGTCTGGCTAGCAAGTGCCAGGCCATCAGTTCAATCCCAGTTAAAAAAATAATGTAAAAAAATAGTAATACTTACGTTGGCTGAGCATGGTGGTATATGGTTATAATGTCAGTAGGTGGACAGGAAGATGGTGAGATAATGAGTATGAAGCCAACCTGGCATACGGCTAGATGCTAGCTCAAAAAAAAAAAAAGACATAAAATAAACAAATGAATCTGGGTGCTGGTGGCTCACATCTGTAATCCTAGCAACTCGATGAAGCTGAGGTCCGATGATCCAGGTTCAAAGTCAGACTGGGCAGGACAGTCCAGGCAACTCTTTTGTGTGGGGGTGGGTGGGTTGTGGGGCTTGAATTCAGGGTTTGAGTGCTACCCCTGAGCCTCTTTGCGCTCAAGGCTAGCTCTCTATCACTTGAGCCACAAGTCCACCTCCACATTTCTTGATGGTTAATTTGTGATGAGTCTCACAGTCTTTCTTGCCCGGGTTGGCTTCAAACTGTGATCCTCCAATCTCAGCTTCCTGGGTAGCTGGAATTACAGGCATGAGCCACCAGCATGTGGCTGCGACTCTTGTCTCTAATTACCAACCAAATAAAAGTGAGCCTTGAGCACAAAAGTTCAGGGACAGCAATCATCAATCACAATAGAAATAAAAAGTAAGGCAAGGTACCAATGCCTCATGCCTAAAACCCTAGCTACTCTGGAAGCTGAGATCGGAGGATCACAGCTCAAAGCCAGCCAGAGCAAGAAAGTCCATGAGACTCCTATTTCCAATGAACCCCCAGAAAACCAGAAGTGGCACAGTGGTTCAAAGTAGTAGCATGCTAGCCTTGAACATAAAACCTCAGGATGAGCATGCTCGACACCCAAGCCTCATGACCAAAATTAATAAATGAATAAGGACAAATGAATAAAGAAATGAGTGCAAGTCAAAATGAGCATGCAATGGCTTGAGTCTACCTCATCCATACAGCACTTTGGCCCCGCTTTCCACTGCTAGCACTACCAAACGTAAAGAATGGAAAAGAAGCTTGTTATGGGCAATGGCAACAATACACCCATCTGACAGGGTGGGAAACTGAGGCCCAGAGACCAGCTGTGCTGCCTCCCCCAGATGTTCCAGCCCCTCAGGGAGGTCTAACTGGAAACACCTGGCTAGCAGCCACAGTCTCCCCCACATCTCTGTTGTGGTTGCCCTGGAAACTGCAGCCAATGGAGGCGCCCATGCAAATGAACCCTGGCGGACAATAGGCATGCAATATGCAAATGAGCGTGGGCAGCCAATAGACATGCAATATGCAAATGAGCACAGGCAGCCAATGGGGCATTACCCGCGCTAAGGCCTGAGGTAAGTGGACAGACACATGCAAATGAGCCCCAAGGCTGGTCGTGGGTTACCTCAATGGGAAACTTCTCCTGGGGTTTGGCAGTTACCCACACACTGAGCCAAAAAACAAAGCCGCAGCAGGTGTGTGAACCGTTGGTGGGGGAGGGGAGCCTAGGCAGGCCCCCTTCCACATGCCCTGCAATCTTATTCTTGCAGGGGTAGTCTCCCCAATATGCAACCCTGAACCCTAGGTTTTGCATAAGGGTGCAGAGAACCAGAAAAGGCCACACTGGGGGAAAAAGGGGGAGTCCTTCAGAGTTTAGTGTTGCACCCTCTAAGTTGCTGTGAAATCCACAGCCCTCAAAGACCCTCTGGGATCTGTCAGTCTGATGTTGGCCCTACTTTCCTGGGGACAAAGGTCACAGCAATAACCTTTGACCCACTGGAAATGGAGGGTTGCATCAACCTTTGACCTCCACTCAAACTTATGCCAAAATGGTCAAACTCTGAGCCTCGGTGTGTAGGTGTCCAGGTCACCACTTGAATTCTATTGAAATTTACTGTCCGCCTGCCTGGAGGTTGGCCTAGTGGTAGAGTGCTTGCCTAGCATGCAGTAAGACCCGGGTTCAATTCCTCGGTATCACATACATGGAAAAAAGCCAGAAGGGTGCTGAAGCTCAGTTGGTAGAGGTCTAACCTTGAGAAAGCCCAAGGACAGTGCTCAGGCCCTGAGTTTGAGCACCAGGATTGGACAAAAAAAAAATTATTGTCCACATGGAAAAATGCCTTTTCTTTTCTTTCGTTTTGTTTTGTTGCTTGGGCCTGAGTGCTGTCCCTGAGCTTTTTTGCTCAAGGCTAACACTCTATAACTTTGAGCCACTGCTTCACTTGTGGTTTTTTTTTGAGTGGTTAATTGGAGATTTGAGTCTCAAGGGGACTTTTCTGCCCGGACTGGCTCAGATCTGAGCCTCCTGAGTAGCTAGGATTACAGGTGTGAGACATTGGCACCTGGCCTTGGAAAACTGTTCAGTGATCTTGTGCTGTGGACCTACTGTGTGTCAGGCACCCAGCTTAGCCATAGTGCCTAGCAGTGAGAAAAGCAGACTACTGTGCTGCAGGAGCTAATGTGTTAGTGAGAGGGACCGGCAAAACAGGACAGGGCTGAACATGATAGCTATACCTGAAATCCTAGGATTTGAGATGCAGAAAAAAGAGAAAAGAGAAAAAGGATGGCCTATGGGTACAGTGCACAGAGCCTTGGGTTCAAGTCCTCTTAACCACATAAATAGAAAAAGCTGGAAGTGGGGCCGGGAGTTTGGCCTAGTGGTTAAAGTGCTTGCCTAGCATGCACGAAGACCCAGGTTTGATTCCTTGGTACCACATACATAGAAAAAAGCCCGAAATGGTGCTGAGGCTCAAGTGGTAGAGCTCTAGCCTTGAGAAAGTCCAAGGACAGTGCTCAGGCCCTGAGTTCAAGCCCCAGGACTGGCAAAAAAAAAAAGACAGCTGGAAATTGTGTGTGTGTGTGTGTGTGTGTGTGTGTGTGTGTGTGTGTGTGTGCGCGCGCCACTACTAGGAATTGAACTCAGGGCCTGAATGCTTTCCTTTAACTTTTTCAGCCAAGGCTGGTATTCTATCACTTGAGCCACAGCTGGCTTTGAACTGAGATCCTCAGATCTCAGCTTCCTGAGTAGCTAAGATTACAGGAATGAGCCATTGACACCCAGCAAGAGCTGGCATTTATTTATTTATTTTTAACTTTTTTTTTTTGCCAGTCCTGGGCTTGAGCTCAGGGCCTGAGCCCTGTCCTTGGACTTTCTCAAGGCTAGAGCTCTACCACTTGAGCCTCAGCACCACTTCCGGCTTTTTTGTATGTATATGGTACCAAGGAATCGAACCCGGGTCTTCGTGCATGCTAGGCAAGCACTTTAACCACTAGGCCAAACTCCCCGCCCCTTATTTTTAACTTTTAACCCAGCATTCACAAGGCCCTTGGTTCAATTCCTAACACCAAAGAAAAGACACACTCTCTCTCCTTTCCCCACTCCCTCTCCCTAACACACACAATTGGGAGCAGAGCGAACAAGGCAGAAGGAACTTAAGACCTGTACAAAGGCCCTGAGGTTGAAACATGATGGGAGGAGGCAGGTGTGCATTTTAGCCACAGGGTGTTAGAGACAGAGGTGGGAAGCAGAGATCCTGTGGGTGTAAAAGAAACTAGGAGACATGATCTAAGGGAGGTATTTACAAACGCCTGCAGGGGAAACAGACTCGAGCTGCGAGCTCCATAAGGGAGGGGAAGGGAATAACCCACTTACAGGCCAGTATTCCACTCACAACTTTCCCCAAGACATCCAGCCAACAAAGGGCAGTCTCTGGATTTATCCCTGTGTGTACACTAGCGTTGCAGGTAGAGAAAGGAAGAGAAGGGAAGGGAAGGAAAGGGAAGGGAAGGGAAGGGAAAGAAACCCCGGCACTGTGTTCAAGCCCTGATACTGGCGCACACACACACACACACACACACACACACACACACACACACACACACACAGAGTCATTTAAGTAGATATTTCTGGTGCCAGTCACCTTGAAAGAATGGAAGCTCTGAGACCTGAGATCTTGCAACAAGATAATGAAGGAATTTCACTGGAGAGCATTTGTGGAGCGCCATCGAGGCTGGACACTGGGGCTGTGGCTGAGACAGGAAGAAGGAAATCTGACGTGGTTTTGGAGCTCTGAGGGAAGAGCGCTAGCTAGCTTCCCAAACCCCAGGCTCTTGGCTCCATCCCCAGCTCTGGATGTGGGCAGCGGGGGACTTCAGGAAATCAGGCTGAGTATGGCAGCGCATACCTGTAATCCTAGCCCTCAAGAGGCAGAGGCAGGATCATGAGCTGGAGGCCTCAGAAGGAGAGAGAGAGAGAGAGAGAGAGAGGAAGGAAAGAAGAAATGATGAGGCTAGGAGTGTGGCCTAGTGGTCAAGGGCTTGCCTAGCAAGCACGAAGCCCTGGGTTCGATTCCTCGGTGCCACATAAGCAGAAAAAGTCAGAAATGGTGTATGGCTAAAGTGGTAGAGCTCCATCTTTGAGCAAAAGAAGCTCTGAGTTCAAGTCCCAGGACTGGCCAAAAAGAAGAGAGAGAGAGAGGAGAGAGGAGAGAGGGAGAGAGGAGGGAGAGAAAGAGGAGGGAGGGGGAGAGAGAGAGAGAGAGAGCAGCAGGCAGGACCCGGCCGGAGTTTGACCTAGTGGTTAAAGTGCTTGCTTATTATGCACTAAGACCCAGGTTCGATTCCTAGGTACCACATACATAGAAAAAAGCCAGAAGTGGTGCTGAGGCTCAAGTGGTAGAGTTCTAGCCTTGAGAAAGTCCAAGGACAGGGCTCAGACTCTGAGTTCAAGCCCAGGACTGGCAAAAAACAAAACAAACAAACAAACAAAAATGATCCACCAACAAACAAAAAAACCCCAGCAGGATCCTATCTGAAACCACAAATAGTGCAAGAAGGATGAAGGATGGGGGCGTTGCTCAAGTGGTAGAACACCTGCCTAGCAAGGACCTAGGCAATGAGTTTAAGGGCCAGTACAATAAAAAACACACAAAAAAACCCCAAAAAGTACCAAGTGCCAGTGACTCACACCTGTAACCCTAGCTACTCAAGAGGCTGAGATCTGAGCATCATGGTTCAAAGTCAGTCTGGGCAGTTCTGGGGATTGAACTTAACACCTGAGCCTTGGGCTTTATCCTCAAATGTAGCACTCTATCCCTTGAGCCTCAGCACCACTTCCGGCTTTTCTGTGTATGTGGTACCAAGGAATCGAACCCAGGTCTTCATGCATGCTAGGCAAGCACTCTACCACTAGGCCAAACTCCCAGCCTCTTCATAAGAGTCTTATTTCCAATGAACCACCAGAAAACCAGAAATGGCGCTGTTGTTCAAATGGTAGACCGCTAGCCTTGAACACAAAAGCTCAGGGAAGCTGGGCAAGGTGGCTCATACCTGTAATCATAGCTGCTCAGGAAATCTGAGGATTAGGGTTCAAAGCCAGCTCAGGCAATAGAAAGCCCAGAGACACTTATCTCCAATTAACACTAGAAAACAGGAAGTGGGACAGAGCTCAAGCCAGAGTTCAGGATCCATGATCCCACCCCCCCCCAAAAAAAGTAAAAAGTAAAAAAAAAAAAGGCAACAAATGGGCTGGGAGCATAGCCTAGTGGTAGAGTGCCTGCCTCAAGCACTCAGTACCACATACACAGAAAAAGCTGGAAGTGGTGCTGTGGCTCAAGTGGTAGAGCTGTAGTGTTTTTTTTTTTTTTTTTGCCAGTCCTGGGCTTGAGCTCAGGACCTGAGCACTGTCCTTGGCTTTTCTCAAGGCTAGAGCTCTACCACTTGAGCCTCAGCACCACTTCCAGCTTTTATGCTATGTATGTGGGTACCAAGGAATCGAACCCGGGTCTTCGTGCATGCTAGGCAAGCACTCTGCCACTAGGCCAAACTCCCTGCCCCTAGAGCTGTAGTTTTGAGGAAAGCCTAAGGACAGTGTCCAGGCCCTGAATTCAAGTCCCAGGGCTCCCCGCCCCCCCCCCCAAATAAAGGGCCCAGAGTGTGGTCTAATGGTAGAGTGCTTGCCTAGCATGCACAAAGATCAGGGTTCAATTCCTCGGTACCACATACAAAGAAAAATGAAGTGGTGCTGAGGCTCAAGTGGTAGAACTCTAGTCTTGAAAAAGTCCAAGGACAGTGCTCAGGCCCTGAGCTCAAGCCCGGGACTGGCGAAAATAAATTAATTAAATGTAAAAAAGAAAAAGAAAAAAAGCAACGAATGTGCTGGATAAGATGTAGAGAAAGAAAGAGGAACTGGCACATTTGGAGAACACAAATTCATACAGCTATTATGGAAAACAATATGGAAGTTCCTCAAAAAGCTAAGAATAGAACTGCCATATGATTCAGCCATACCAATCCTAGCCATATAACCAAAGGAAATGAAACCAACACATGAAAGAAATATCTTAGCAGCCTGTAGCAGTACATGCCTGTAATCCCAGCTACTTCAGAGGCTACGATGAGAGAATCACGATCCAAGAGCCAGGAGTGAGGGTGTGTGTGTGTGTGTGTGTGTGTGTGTGTGTGTGTGTGTGTGTGTATGTAGAGCTTGAACTCAGAGCTTGGGTGGTATCCTTGAGATTTTGTTCAATGCTAGTGCTCTACTACAGCTCCACTTCTGGTTTTCTGGTGGCTCATTCGAGGTAAGAGTTTCACAAAGATTTTCCTGTCTGTGCTGGCTTTGAACTTTGATCCTCAGATCTCTGTGTCTTGCGTAGCTAGGATGACAGGTGTGAGTCAACTGTCACTTAGCCATGTGAGAGCATTTACTAGGACTGTGTATAAAAGACAGAGCATGAAAAGCACTGGAGGAGTGCTTCAAGTGCTAAGAATTAAAATCCCAATAACTCCAAGAAGTTAACGACCAAAAATACCATTTATATTAGCCACAGTAGTAACCTAGTTGAAGAGTCCAATAAGATGAATAAATAAAGAAAATGTGGGGCGGGGAGTTTGGCCTAGTGGTAGAGTGCTTGCCTAGCATGCACAAAGACCTGGGCTCGATTCCTTGGTACCACATACTTAGAAAAAGCCAGAAGTGGTGCTGAGACTCAAGTGGTAAAGCTCTAGCCTTGAGAAAGTCCAAGGACAGTGCTCAGGCCCTGAGCTCAAGCCCAGGACTGGCAAAAAAAAAAAAAAAAAAAAGAAAGAAAAAGAAAAAGAAAATGTGAAGCTGGATGTAGGTGGCTCATATCTATAATTCTAGCTGCTCAGGAGGCTAAAATTTGAGAATCACAGTTCAAAGCCAGCCAGGGCAAGAAAGTCTATGAGATTCTTACTTTTAACTAATGACCAAAAAAGCTGAAGCAGAGCTGTAGCTCAGTGGTAGAATGTTAACCTCAAACAGAAAAAGATCAGGGATAGCACTGAGGCCCTGAGTTCAAGCCTTGGGACTGGCACAGAAAGGAAGAAAGGAAGGGGAAGGAAGGAGGGAGGGAGGGAAGAAGGGAGGGAGGAAGGAGAAAAAGGATAGAGGCCTAATGGGGCACCTACCTGTAATCCTAGCTATTCAGGAGGCTGAGATCTGAGGATTGCAATTCACAGCCAGCCCAGGCAGACAAATCCATAAGACTCTTAGCTCTAATTACTGAGCAGTTAGAAGTATCGCCAGATGTGATGGCTTATGCCTGTAATCTTAGCTGCTCAGGAAGCTGAGATCTGAGGATAAAGGTTCAAAGCCAACCAGGGCACTAAAGACGGTGAGGCTCTTATCTCCCATTAACCACTAGAAAACTGGAAGTGGCCCTGTGGCTCCGGTGTAGGGTGGTAGCCTTGAGCTGAAGAGCTCAGAGACAGCATCCAGGTGCAAGAGTTCAAGCCCCAGGACCAAAAAAAATGTTAGAAGTGGAGCTGTGATTCAAGTGGGAGAGCCCAAGCCTTGAGCAAAATAGCTAAAGACAACACCCGGGCCCTGAGTTCAAGCTGCAATACTGGTATACATGTTGTGTACTGACGGACTTTTCACTCTGTGCTTTCATTGCATGGAAACCCCATAACTTCCAGTTTTCAGCACTGACACTAGCTTGGAGCCCTCAGGGCTTGGTCTGGACTTCACAGGACTCTCGGTGGACAGCCCAGGCTAGATGTGGGCTGCTGGAGCCCCCTAGTGTCTTATGTGGAAAAGAATTGTTAGGATTGGAGCTGGGTAACAGTACCCACTCCACTTAGTTCTTGGATAGAAAAGAAGGAAAGAAAATGAGATTAAGAAGATAGGAAAGAGAAGAGAGGATGAAAGAGAAAGAAAGAAAGAAAGAAGAAAGGAAGGGAAAAGAAAAGAAAGGAGGGAGGGAGGGAAGGAAGACAGACAGACACAGAAGGAAGGAAGGAAAGAAAGAAGGAAAGAAAAAAAGAAGGCCAGGCACTTTAGGCTCACACCTATAATCCCAACTACTCAGGAGGCTGAGATCTGAGGATGGTGGTTCCAAGTCAACCTGGGCAGGAATTTCTGTGAGAAATAAAATTTAAAAAAGATAAAAAGGATGTAACTGGGCCAGGAGTTTGGCCTAGTGGTAGAGTGCTTGCCTAGCATGGACCCAGGTTCCATTCCTTGCTACCACATACGTAGAAAAAGCTGGAAGTGGTGCTATGGCTCAAATGGTAGACCTCTAGACTTGACAGTGCCCAGGCCCTGAGTTCAAGCCCTAGGACTGGTCAAAAAATATGTAACTGCAATCCCTCTACATAGTACCCTTATAATAATAACTTTTTTGTGTGTGGGTCATGGGGCATGAACTCTGGGTCTGGGTGCTGTCCCTGAGCTCTTCAGCTCAAGGCTACTGTCCTACCCGTGAGCCACAGCTCCACTTCCCATTTTCTAATGATTAATTGGAGATAAGCGTCTCACAATCTTTAGTGCCAGGGCTGGCTTTGAACCTCGATCCTCAGATCTCAGCCTCCTGAGTAGCTAGGATTACAAGTGTGTGCCACCGTGTCCGGTCTCCTCCTCCTCCTCCTCCTCCTCCTTCATCTTCTTCTTTTCTGCCAGTCTTTGGGCTTGATCTCAGGGCCTGGGCTCTGTTCCTGAGTTTCTTTCGTATCCTTTTCCAGGGCTTTTTGCATGCTAGGCAAACACTCTACTACTAAGCCACATTCCCAGCCGGTTTTTTTTTTTTTTTTTGGCTGTTATTTAGTTAAGGAAGAATACAAAGCTGGTTGCTGTTGGCTCACGCCTGTCATTCTGGCTGCTCAGGAGGCTGAGATCTGAGATAGCAGTTCAAAGCCATCGAGGGCAGGAAAGCCTGTGAGACTCTTATTTCCCATACACCATCAAAATAGCCAGACGTGGAGTTGGAGCTGTGACTTGAATGGCAGAACTCCAGCCTTAAGCAATATATCCTCAAAGACAGGGCCCAGACCCAGCATTAAAGCCCCAGGACAGACAAGGGCCAGCGCCTCATCTAGGGGCGGCCACCACCCGAAAATCCCAACGTTGATTGGCTGCCTTCCCTTTTGGCCCCGCCCTGGAGCCCCCATTCATGGGTGGGCCATTCTTCACCCTTCATGTTCATTGGCTGAATCGGAAGCACGTATTTCCAGCACAGAGCTCTCATTGGGTAGCCTCCTGCACCCGCCCCTTAGGGGCGGGGCTAAAGTGAAGTAAGCCTTCAAGCTTCGTGTACTGAGGCTGTAGAGAATCTCCATTCCGGTGGTTTTTAAAGAAAAAAAAAATGGGATCATAGCGGCAGTCCAGGGACGGAAGTGGGGCGCACTGAAGCCCTCGACTCCCACACGTTTGGTCGGATCCCGGCGGGAGCGCGGAGGCGCCGTCGCGCGCGTGACGTCACAGCTCCGCGTCATCACCAGGTGCCGCGCGCGCGGCCAGCGGGAGCCGCGACCTCCGGCGGGGCGGGGAGCGGCGCGACGATGCTGTCCTGGGTGCGGGCGGCGGCGCGAGGCTGCTTGCGGCCCTGGGGATGCCGGGTGAGGCCGAGGACTGGGCGGGGGCGGGAACGGGGTCGAGGGACGGACACGGGGAGTCTCGGGGTCTCACTTCCGTCCCCCCCCCCACTCCGCTTGCTTGCAGGGCTTGAGCTCCGCGGTGGAGGAGGCCGCGCGGCCGGCCGAGGCCCTCCAGCCTGAGACGAGTGCGGGTGAGGCCGCCGGGAGCCGCTCGAGATCGGGGGGCGGGGGGCGGCGGGATCGGGGGTGGGGCTGTGACCTTTTCCCTTTGACCCGCGGCCGCGCCAGGTCTGTCGGATCCCGTACTACGCAAGTGCGAACTCCCGCTCCCCTCGCACCGGAGGCCCTTGCAGGCCTGGGTGGAGTCCCTGCGGGGATACGATCTGGAACGCGTGGGACTGACCGAGCTGCACCCTGATGTTTTCTCCACGGCGCCCAGGTGAGCCCCGGGGGGGGGGGTGCAAGAATCGTGGGGAGGGGCTTGCAGGACCTACGATCAAAGTGTAGCTTTTGAACCTCAGTTTCCCCACCTGCCAAAGCGGGTAGGGGGTGATGGTTGTACCTGCCTCAAGATCGGGTGTGGTGATTCACGACTGTGATCCCAGCACTCAGGAGGCTGAGGCCAGCGTGGACCTGGAAAGTGAGAAACAGCCTCATAGCAAGGAGCCAAAGCAGCGGGCCTGGCGCCGAGGTTTACATCCACTTGAGAGGCTGGGATTGGGAGGATCTTGAAGTTCAAGGCCAGCCCTGGCAAGAAACAAGTGTGAGAGACCCCATATCATTAGAAAGTTAAGTCTAGTAAGGCATGGATGTCACGGCCAATCCAGGCAAAAATAAATGTGACTATCTGATCATCAAAGGGGCTGAGGACAGGACAGGCACAGGTGGCTCAGGCCTGTAATCGTAGCTACTCAGGAGGCTGAGATCTGGGAATCATGGTTTGAAGGAAGCCGGGGTACAAAAGTCTCTTGAGACTCTTCTCTCTGATTAACCACCAGAAAACCAGAAGTGGAGCTGTGGCTTAAAGTGGTAAAGTGCTAGTCTTGAGCAGAAAAGCTCAAGCCCCATAAATGACAAGAAAGTTGAGTAGTGTACCATTCTGGCAAATGCTAGGCCCTGAGTTCAAATCCCTCATTGTTATTACCAGTCCTGGGGCTTGAACTCAGGGCCTGGGCACTGCCCTTGAGCTTTTTCAAGGATAGCACTCTACCACCTGAGCCACAGTGCACTTCTGGCTTTTTTTTTTTTTTGCCAGTCCTGGGCTTGAGCTCAGGGCCTGAGCACTGTCCTTGCACTTTCTCAAGGCTAGAGCTCTACCACTTGAGCCTCAGCACCACTTCCGGCTTTTTTCTATGTATGTGGTACCGAGGAATCGAACCCGGGTTTTCATGCATGCTAGGCAAGCACTTTAACCACTAGGCCAAACTCCCGGCCCACTTCTGGCTTTTTCTGTGTATGTCATAATGAGGAATCAAACCCAGGGCTTCGTGAATGCTAGGCAAGCACTAGGCCATGCTCCCAGCTCCTCATCATTTTCTTTTTCTCTCCCCACTTTGGAGATGGGATCTTTTTACCAGGTCTACAAATCCTGAGCTCAACTGATCCTCCCCTTCACCCTTCTGAGTGCTGGGGCTACAGGCTTGTGCCACCATGCCCTGTCGGACTCTGTCTTAGAGGGTCTCCCTTGGCTGGTAGTGGTAGTGTGAGGTGGTAGGGATGGCAGACCCTCTAGGGCCCTGAGGTTCATTTTATGGGGTGCGTCCTGTGGGAGGTTCCTTTTTCTTTTTCTTTTTTTTTTTGCACCAATCCTGGGCTTGAGCTCAGGGCCTGAGCACTGTCCTTGGACTTTCTCAAGGCTAGAGCTCTACCACTTGAGCCTCAGCACCACTTCTGGCTTTTTTTTTTCTATGTATGTGGTACCGAGGAATCGAACCTGGGTCTTCATGCATGCTAGGCAAGCACTTTAACCACTAGGCCAAACTCCCGGCCCTCCTTTTTATTTTTCATTTATGTATTTTTTTGTTGGTGTGCTTGAACTCAGGGCCTGGACACTGTTCCTGAGTTCTTTTTTGCTCAAGGCTAGTGCTCTATCACTTTGAGACACAGGTTCCACTTCCGGTTTTCTCCTGGTTCACTGGAAATAAGAGTCCCACAGACCTTCCTACCTGGGTTGGCTTTGAACTATGGTCATCAGATCTCAGGCCCCTAAGTAGCTAGGATTACAGGTGTGATTTTGCAGCCCCTGGCTTGAGGGAGGATTTTAATGAGGGTAAGCTTCTCGTGCTTTCTGCTCATCCTCAGACTGGACGTCCTCTACCAAGTTGCTGTGTGGCAGAGGAACTTCAAGAGAATTGTGAGTATCCTGGAAAAGTTGGGTAGCATGGAGAACTACTGGGAGGGCGGGGGGGGGTGTCTGGGAGAGCTGAATACATGTCCCCAACCCGTCCGTGTACAGCTGCAGTCAGTGTTTAGTGTGTGCCTTCCTGAAATCCACAGCTCACAGGAGCAGTGGGGCCAGCTGGGAGATGAAGGAGCTAGTGTGTGCAGTAGACCTGTGGCAGGGGCTGGAATAAGACTGGCCTTCGGCCTTGCGTAATGTTATAGTACAGGTGTGGACAGCTTTCTCCACGCCCTCCCCCTGCGAGCTCTGCTGCTCCTGAGAACCTGTATGAGTATCTTTTCTCGCTGCCCAGCCATGTGCCTGTCCATCTCCCTTGCTCTCCTCCTCCTCCTCTGCCTGGTAACCCCAGTGCCATCAGTCTTGTAAACCTGACCCCTCCCGGCGTTGCCCCCACAGAGCTATGCAAAGACCAAGACGAGGGCTGAGGTGCGGGGCGGGGGCCGCAAGCCCTGGCAACAGAAAGGCAGCGGGCGAGCTCGGCATGGCAGCATCCGCTCCCCTATCTGGAGAGGAGGTGAGTGGGTCAGGCAGAGCCTGGTGCCTGGCACCAAGTTCTTGCTGGAGCCCAATTTGGTCTCAAACTCCAGATCCTCTTGTCTCTGCCTCCTGTGTGCTGGGATTATAGGTGTGTACCCTTGCACTTGGTTTTTACGTTGCTTAGGCTAGTCTTGAACTCCTGGGCTCAAGCAGTCCTCCTAGCCCAGCCTCCCGAGTGCCAAAACCCCTGGAGCCACTGAGACAGGCTTCTCACCTACTTCTGCTCCTCTGTCCCCTCAGGAGGCATCGCCCATGGCCCCCGAGGCCCCACGAGCTACTACTACATGCTGCCCATGAAGGTGCGGGCCCTGGGCCTGAAGGTGGCCCTCACCGTAAAACTGGCCCAGGTGGGTGAGGTTGCCTGGAACCCCGGCTTTTGGGTGCGGTTCTGGGCTAGGGCTCATGTGGCTGCTCTTCCTGCAGGATGACCTGCACGTTGTGGACTCACTGGAGCTGCCCACCTCGGACCCCCAGTACCTGAGGGAGCTGGCCCGCTACCGTCGCTGGGGCGACTCCGTGCTCCTGGTGGACCTGTGAGGATGGGGCCCCTGGGGTTCAGGGCGGTGGCCCAGGCCTGCCCTCCATGCCACAAGCCTCACCTCCTGGCCTCCTGTTGCAGGACTCACGAGGAAATGCCCCAGAACATGGTGGAGGCCACCTCCAGGCTGAACAGCTTCAACCTGGTCCCAGCTGTAGGTGAGCAGGTCCCAGGCCCTCTCCATGCCCAGGCTAGAGCCCCATCCAGGCTCCAAAAGCCAGGGGGGGCTGGTGCACAGCTGTAGTCCCAGATACATGGGAAGCTGAGGCAGGAGGTGTGGCTCTGCTCCTGCCTAGCAGCTGCCACACAGATTCCCAGCTCCTGAGTTTCTGCCTGGCCAGGCCTCCTCTCTCCTCTGTCACTAGAGGGCGCCCAGCGTGCCCCAGCCCACTTGGCTGGCACTGGGCAGGGGTGGAGAAGGTTGCAGACTCTCCCGAGGCTTGTCTCCTCCCATGCCTTTCTACCTGCCTGGTTCCCAGTTTATCCAGGTCTGGGGGCAGCCAGTGTGCTGGTCCCGGTGGGCGTGGCCAGACAACTGGCCACACCCACTATGGTCACACCCACCACTGCCGTCCCCTCCATGCCCATCACAGTCTGTCCCCCCCTCCAGGCCTGAACGTGTACAGCATGCTCAAGCACCAGACCCTGGTCCTCACGCTGCCCACCATCTCCTTCCTGGAGAAGAAGCTGCTGTGGCAGGACTCGCGTTACACGCCCCTCTACCCCTTCCGCCTGCCCTACAGCGACTTCCCCTGATGCCCACCTTGCCGCACTCTGCCATGCACTGAACGGGCCAGGCCAAGGGCCCCAGCCACGCCCCCCGGTGTGGAGAGTCCTGGGAGCCGCTGCTCTAGCTCAGCGTTCAATGGGGCAGGGGTGAAGCCCGGCGCCGGTGCTCTGGCCTGTAATCCCAGCTATTCAGGAGGCAGAGAGCTGAACATCGCTGTTCAAAGCCAGACCAGGCAGCAACATCTGTAAGACTCTTAACTCCATTAGCTACCAAAAAGTCGAACATGGAGCTCTGGTTCAAACAGCAGAGCACCAGCCTTGATCCAGAAAGCTGGAGGCCAAGTGGGGGGAAAACACAGGCTCCCGGCTGCCTTGAATAACCCACTGGGGCTCACCCCCTCGAGGGGGCACCGCTGAGCACGCCTGTAGCCTCTGCCCAGGGGCTTGCTGACTGCCTTGATGGCACCTCCAAGCTGTTTTGTGGAAAATGCCGGACTGAGTATGCCCCGGCTGAGTCAGACCCAGGACTTGGGCCTCTGCACTTCATCCTCTTGGCACTGTCACCACACTTGACTCCTTCAGGCCAGCCGGAGTTGCTCTGCCAGGATTTCCCCTAAGAACACACCCAGAAAAGCCACTAAGCAAGTAAACCTCTCTATACCAAACCAATGTCTTGGTACCTTTTCCGTGTTCAGAGTCAGAGATAGAACCCAGGGCCTTTGCACATGCTAAGCAAATGCTCTACCATTGAGCTACATCCTGGCCCCCTCAGTCCCAATTCTTAAGTCTACTGGTGTTTGCCTGCTTGGTGAAAACAATTTTAGTATATTTAAGAAGCTAGGGCTGGGAGTTTGGCCGAGTGGTAGAGTGCTTGCCTGGCATGCATGAAGACCGGGGTTCGATTTCTTGGTACCACATACATAGAAAAAAAGCCGGAATTGGTGCTGTGGCTCAGGAAGAGCTCTATCCTTGAGAAAAGTCCAAGGACAGTGCTCAGGCCCTGAGCTTAAGCCCAGGATGGCCAAAGGACGGGGAGGGAAAAGCTATATAAAGTGATTTCAATTCAACATGTCAGTTTTAATTAACTTATTATTATTGTAAGTGACTGGGCTTGAACTCAGAGCATGGATTTTTTTCGCTCAAGGCTACCACTTTGAGTCACAGTGCTACTTCCAGCTTTCTAGTGGTTCATTGAAGATAAGTCTCAGACTTTCCTGCCTGGGGTGGCTTGGAACAGTGACCTTTAGATCTCGCCTCCTGAGTAGCTAGGATCACAGGTGTGGGCCAGGTGCCTGGCTTTAATTCACTTTTTTTTGTTTTGTTTTTGCCACTCCTGGGCTCAAGGCTACTGCCCTTCCCCTTGAACTACAGTGCCACTTCCCGATTCAGTTTTGTTTTTTGCCAGTCCTGGGCGTTGAGCTCAGGGCCTGAGCACTGTCCTTGGACTTTCTCAAGCCTACAACTCTATCACTTGAGCCACAGCATTACTTCTGGCTTTTTTCTATGTATGTGATACTGAGGAATTGAACCCAGGTCTTTGTGCATGCTAGGCAAGCACTCTACCATTAGGCCAAACTCCCCGTCCCCGATGGAGCTTTTAAAATAGCCACATGAGACTTCAGCAACACGATTTCTTGGAGAATCAGCCAAGCCACGCACCGTGGCGTGCAGCTTCGTAGGAGGCTGAAGAGCACATGAGTTCATCTGAATAAATTCAGAAATGAAGCTTCCCAGAACTGCGACATGTAAACCTGAGGGAAGATCACCGCTGCCCTGGGCCGGGTCCTGGGGCTAGAGGCATCCCTGGAATGCGGGCTTGCGTCCAGAACTCAGCTAAGTTAAACAGTAAGGTCACTGGAGTAGCCTCAGCTGGGCTGAACTCTGAGGTGCTGTGACCACTGGGCCCATGAAGGCACCACAGCCCAGAGGAACAGCCAGCCCAGCCACCACGACGTGCACAGACACATTCTCAAGTGCAGAACTTTAAGGAAACCCGAGCCCATGCCCACACAGATTTGCAAAGAATGCGTCAGAACTCATTTCTCCACACTTAAAAACCACTTCTCCACCTGAAGCCATGCCCAGATACCCAGAGTATCAGAAGTTACCTAATCTTGGCGTGGAATGGGTGTTTTGTATCATGCTTGTAGTCCTAGCTGCTAGGGAGAGGCAAGCTGAGATGGGAGGGTTGCATAAGCCCAGGGGTTGCAGCCTGAACAATGTAATGACCCTGTTTCAAGTAATAGCTTAAGGGGTAGATCAAAAGGCCCTGGGGTCCCAGCACCCCAAGACAAAGCAATTATAGGATGTACAAAGGGCTGTTGATTGGGCGGATGGGTGATGAGACTGTTGTACTAAACTGTACAGGTGGCCCACGCTTGTAATCTTCACTACCTAGGACTCTGAGTTCTGAGGATCACAGTTTGAAGCCAGCACCATCAGGAAAGTCCATGAGACTTTCTCTTCAATGAAATCACAGAGAAAGCTGAAAGTGGCTCCGTGGTTCAAGTGGTAGAGCATTAGCCTTGAGCAAAAGGAGCTCAGGGACAGTGTCTAAGCCCTGAGTTCAAGCCCCAGGACTGAGCAAAAGAAATAATCATGATTAGTACCACCAACTGAGCTTAGATAACAGACTTGCTGTCTTCTGTCTTCAAGGCTACAAGTCTAAATTGGGTGTTGACCTCTTTTCTTGCTCCTGGTGGGGTGTGTGTGTGTGTGTGTCTTAGGGCTTGAACTGAGGGCCTGGGGCACTGTTCCTGACCGTCTGTGTGTTCAAGACTAGTGCTTTACCACTTGAGCCATAGCGCCCACTTCTGGCTTTTTCTGAGTTTCTTGGACATGAGTCTGACTTTTTCTGCCCAGGCTGGCTTTGAACTGCGATCCTTAGGATCTGAGCTTCTGAGTAGCTGGGATCACCAGTGTGAGCTACTGACAGCTGGCTCTCCAGTTCTTTTTCATGCCTGTCACCTTACATTGCCTTTTTTTTTCTTCTTCTTCTTCAAGGCTAGAACTCTACCACTTGAGTCACAGCACCACTTCCAGTTTTTTCTATGTATGTGGTACCAAGGACTCAAACCCGGGCCTTTGGGCATGCTAGGCAAACACTCTACCACTAGAACAAACTCACGGCCCTTTGTAGCTAGGATGATGCGGATGCCACCATACCCAGTTTCTGTGGAGATGAATGTTGGATTTTCTTTTTTTTTTTTTTTTTTTTGCCCAGGGCTGAACTTGAACCTTGGTCCTCCAGATCTCAGCTGCCCAGGTAGCTAAGACAACAGATGTGAGCCAGGAGTGGCGAGCTGCTTGATTTTGAGGCAGGACCTAGCATGCTCAAGACCCTGGGCTCCCTCCCCAACACAACCAAAGAAAGCAAGCTGGGCTGGATGGCTCGCACTTGTACCCAGCCTCTCTTGAGGCTCAAGACTAAAGCCTGAGGCCACCTGACGTACGCTGTAGGGTGACTGAGGAAGTGGCTTTCCCCACCCCACCCTCTGGGCCTCACTGCCCTAGCAGAAGGAAGCCAAAGTCTCAGCCTCCTGTAATTGACTCCCAGATGGGCCAATCACCAACAGCCCTAGCTTTCTCCTAACCCCTCCCCTCTGCCATTCCCTTAAACCCTGGGATCAATAGGAGATGTGATGAGGAATGGAATTACAATGAATGTGATCCAAAAAACAATGGCAGCTAGAGCTGAGTTCAGCATTGGGCAGAAGACTAAAAAGCTAGCCACTCAGGAGGCGAGATCTGAGGATCATGGTTCAAAGCCAGCCTATGAGACTCATTTCCAATCGACCTCCAGAAAACCAGCAGTGGCGCAGTGGCTGAAGGTGGTAGAGCGCCAGCCTTGAGTGAAGGAGCTCAGTCAGGGATAGTGTCAGCCTTGAGTTGGAATTCCAGGAAGCGTGCACGTGCACACGCGCACATGCGCACACACACACAGGACCCAGTGGAAATGATTCCAGGTATAGAGAACTACGAGGCAGCTTGAGTGCAGGGCGTGACCTGCAGTGGGCCATCCCGTGGCCTGCCTGAGACTGCCTGGCACCAGGGAGGAAGCCTGGCCCTTCCTCCAGGCTGCAGCATTGGGCTGGGCAGTGACAGCCTGGGCGATGCCCCTCCTTCAGCCCAGGCTGCCTTACTATCCTATCTCAGCCCATCCAGGGGCTCAGACCCCCAACCAACACCCCAACCTTTGATTCTTTTTCCTTTTTATTTTTTGCCAGTCCTGGGCTTGAGCTCAGGGCCTGAGCACTGTCCTTGGACTTTCTCAAGGCTAGAGCTCTACCACTTGAGCCTTAGCACCACTTCTGGCTTTGTTCTATGTATGTGGTACTGAGGAATTGAACCCGGGTCTTCATGCATGCTAGGCAAGCACTTTAACCACTAGGCCAAACTCCCCCCCCCCATTTTTTGTCAGTCCTGCAGCTTGAGCTGAGGGTCTGGGCACCGTCCCTGAGGTTCTTTTGCTCAAGGCTAGAGCTCTACCACTTGAGCCACAGCACCACTTCTAGCTTTTTCTGTGTATGTGGTGCTACTCAGGAATTGAACCCAGAGCTTCATGCATGTCAGGCAAGCACTCTAAACCTCATTCCCAGCCCTCAAGTCCCATTCCTGGCCTCCCAGAATAGTTTAAACGTTCATCGTCAGCCGGGCGCTGCTGGCTCGGGTCAGGTCCTCCCCACTTAGGAGGCTGAGATCTGAGGATTGTGTTTGAAGCCAGACCAGGCTGTGAGACTCTTCTCTCCAGTTCACCAGTCAAAAACTGGCCATGGAGCTGTGGCTCAAGTGGTGGAGCACTAGCCTCTAGAGAAAGAGCGCAGGGACAGCACCCAGGCCCTGAGTTCAAGCCCTAGGACCACCCCCTCTTCCGCACAGACACACATACAGCTCCGGGGACAGCGTCCAGGTTGAGTTCAAGCGCCAGAACACACGCACACACACGCACACCCCTGTGATTCTGGTCTCATTGCTGGGTCAGGGACAGTGTTCAGGTTGAGTTCAAGAGCCAGAACACACACACACACACACACACCCTTGTGATTCTGGTCTCATTGCTGGGTCAGGGACAGTGTCCTGGTTGAGTTCAAGAGCCAGAACACACACACACACACACACACACACACACACCCTTGTGATTCTGGTCTCATTGCTGGGTCAGGGACAGTGTCCTGGTTGAGTTCAAGAGCCAGAACACACACACACACACACACACACACACACACACCCCTGTGAGACACACACGCACACACACGCGCGCACACACACCCCTGTGAGACACACACGCGCGCACACTCACACCCCTGTGATTCTGGTCTCATTGCTGGGTCAGGGACAGTATCCAGGTTGAGTTCAAGAGCCAGAACACACACACACACACACACACACACACGCACACGCACACACACACACACCCCTGTGAGACACACACGCACACACACACACACACGCACACCCCTGTGATTCTAGTCTCATTGCTGGGTCAGGGATAGTGTCCAGGTTGAGTTCAAGCTCCAGAACACACACACACACACACACACACGCACACACACACACCCCTGTGAGACACACACGCACACACACACACGCACACCCCTGTGATTCTAGTCTCATTGCTGGGTCAGGGACAGTGTCCAGGTTGAGTTCAAGCTCCAGAACACACACACACACACACACACACGCACACACACACACCCCTGTGAGACACACACGCACACACACACACGCACACACACACACACGCACACACACCCCTGTGATTCTGGTCTCATGGCTGGGTCCCTGGCTTAGCGTCCAGCCGCAGGGGCGCAGCCCGGCCGCGCGGGGGCGCTGGCGGGCCGCGCCGGGACCAGACAAGAGGAGGGAAGAGGTGTGTGCGGGGGGTGGGGGGGATCTGAGCTGGAGGAAAATCCGCCTCAGATAGGGGGCCCGGGGTGAGTGGGGGGAGTCGGGGCTTCCCGGAGCCCTCTGGGGGCTGGCAGGCCCCGACGTTCTCGGCCATTTCACCCAAGGCCATTCCGGGGCAGGGATGCATTTCCCACCCGCGCCCCCCCATCCCGGAGCCGCCCCCCCAAGAAGCAAAGATCCCCGTGGAAATTCCTTCGGAATAACCGGGGCGGCGGGGCGGCGCTGACCCGCGGAGCCTCCCTTCCCCTTCTGCAGCCCGACCTCCCCGGCCCCTTCGCTGTCTCTGCGGCAACCGTGGCGGCGTCGCACAACAGGAAGCCTTCGCCCCGGCCAGCGGCCGAGGCCCCCCACGCCCCAGCTCTGCGGCCTCGTCTCACACCGTCCCTAGGGCTGCCTGAGTTTCCCTACGCACGGTAGCCTCTCCAGAGCCCCCTGTTCTCCCTCTGGGGCCCAGAGCGCAGCTGTGCCTCAGTTTCCCCGCGGGAGCGTGCGACGCAGCAGGGGGGGTTCCACGCCGGGTGATCGTGAGACTTCCTTTTTTCCCCGCCCCCCCAGGGCCGAAAGCGGAAGCGAGGTTGGGGGGCCCGGGGGGGGGGGCGCGGGGACGCGGCGTGGCGCGCGGCCTGCAGGTGTCGGGACCTGCTCGCCTCGCTTCTCTGGAAATCTCCCAGTCACCCGGGCGGGACGGGCGCATCCCCAAAACGACCCGGGTCACCCGGCCCCGGACTCTGATCGCCTCAAAGCGCGCGGCCTCAGTTTACCCTTTTGCGCAGTGGACGCGGCGGGGGGGGGCGGGCAGCAGGGGCGCAGGGGGAGGTGGCGACGTCCAATTCCGGAGCTGGGAGTTGGGTGACGGGGTGGGGGGTGTCGGGGTCCGCAGGCCCCTCCCTCCCCCCCTCCCTCCCCCGGTTGGTCCTCGTCCGCCCCCCTCCCGGTTGCTTCAGGTTGGAAATTCCGGGGCTGCGCGCGGGGCTCCGGGGCAGCGGGGCAGGACCACCCCCGGCGGCCCGGGCACCTCTGGCTCCGGAAATGCCGGAGCCCTCGTTCCGGAGGGGAAGGCGCGAGGTTTCCGGGAAAGCGGCTGCACCGCCCCCTGGCCCCCGGGGGCCGCGGGCTATAAAGGCGGGCGCGCTGCTCCCCGCGACGCGGCTCGCCCCGAGCGCAGCGTCCCGGCCCGCGCGCGCCCTGCCCGGCCCGGCCCTGCCCATGGCGTCCCCCGGACCCCGGCCGCTGCTCCTGGCCCTGATCGCCGCTCTGCTGCCAGGTGAGCCGGGATGGGGGCGGTGGGGGGCGCGATGGCGCTCGAGGACCCCCGCCCTGTCCTCCTGACCCCCCGACAGGCCACTGGGGGGTGGCGTCTTGGCAATTTGAGCAGCTGCCGTGGGAAGGGAGAGGGAGTGGGGGGGCCACGGATTGCGAAACCCTGAGTTCGCATCCTCCCTTGCTGGTCTGGGCTGTAGATTGCCCTTTTTTGGGGGGCCGGTCCTGAGGCTTGAACCAGGTTGCCCGGGCGCTGTCCCTGAACTGCTCGTGCCCACCGCTAGCGGTGCTACCACTTGAGCCACAGCACCACTTCCTGCCTAGTCTGTGATTCACTGGAGATGAGAGTCTCACAGACTCCCACCCGGCTGGTTCAAACCACCATCCTCAGATCTCAGCCTCCTGGGTGACCAGCCTGAGCCACGTTTTGAGCCACCATGCCAGGCACACTGCTAAGCCACAGAGAGGAGGGGTCCCCAAGTACAGGCACTGGGCTCCTTCCCCGGGGGAAGTCCAGGCAGGGAAATTCCAGAAGTGATTGACTTCAATCATGGGGCCAAAAGCTGAGACATGGGGCAAGCCATGACACCCCAAGCTTGCCCTCCCCACAATAGCCCAGCTAGAGAAGGGGGAGAGTGGATGGAAATGGGGACCCCATGGTACTGTCTTCAGGGCCCCACTCTCCTCCCTTCCCCATCTTCCTGCCATTCTTGGAAATTTTCGCCTTGAAGCAAGTTTCTGGAAGAAGAACAACAAAACAAACTTCCCAGCCTGAAAGTTATGCATGGCCCGGGGTTGGAACCTTTTGCCAAGTGCCTGAGTTGACTCCCTTGTTTGTACTTGGAATCTCTGGACTCACTTTCCCTGCCGCTTGTATCTCCCTTGCCGCCCACTGGTACTTTGCATCGCTCTGCAGCCACCAGGGAAATCTGATTGAATCTGTTGAGGTCTCTGTTTTCTTGCCCTCCTCTCCTGCTTAATCATTCCTAACAAATCATCTCCAATTGTGACCAGACTTTCTGTAGCAGCTTCTTAGCCAGTGCCCATGCCTCACGTCTACCCATGGCTCACGTCTACCATCCTGATTAGTCAGGAGGCTTGAGGTTTGAGGCTTGAGGTTTGAAGCTAGTCTGGACAGGAAAGTCTTGTGAAAGTCTTTATCTCCAAAATCAACCACCCAAAAGCCAGCATTGGAGGTGGGGCTTAAGTTATAGAGCACTATCTTTGAGCATAAAAGCTCAGGGACAGGGCTTAGTTCCTGAGTTCAAGTCCTAGGACACACACACACACTCATAAGGAATAGTAGCCCAAGACTCTAAACTACTCACGTTGAGTTATTATCTGTAATGGCTAGATAAAGCTAAAACTTTGGTTTGTCAGGAATGCAAGAAGCTGGATTTGCTGGGGGTTTGTGAGGTGATCTGTTGGCAGAGGGTTTAAGGACAGCTGTTGAAATGAGTTTGTCACAGCCACTGTGACTCCGTAAGAAATGCATCAGAAGTCTTATACCTACCCTCACGTGTGTTTTGTGAAAGAAGAAGTGACTTGAGAAATGCCTTCTAGCGACTTTTAGTAGAAACTGTGTTGGTCACAATTTCGTTTGTGGTGTGTGTGTGTGTGTGTGTGTGTGTGTGTGTGTGTGTGTGTGTGTAACTAGGACTTCAGCTTTTGGATCTCTGGTAGATTAGAGATCCCACCCCTTCCCTTCTGTGAAACAGAACTCGAGACTCCCCCTTGGTGAACATCCAATCTCTTAAGTCATCTAAGGACAAGGAATTTGGGGGGAGTGGCCAGGGTGGGTTTCCACAGACTTTTCAGCCTATCTTTTGCTACATGGCTAGGGATGGAACACAGGGTCTTAGCACATGCCAGGCAGACTGTACATGGAGCCACTTCTAGCCCTAAGGGACAGCTCTTTATCATGGCTAGTACTGCCTACGTGACCCCTCTTAGCTTCATTTCCTCCTTTCCCCGTTTGTTCTCTAGAGTCCCACTATCCTGCCTCAGGACTTTTGCATGTGATGTTCTTTTGCTTGAAATCCACTTCCCCCTTCTCTGAAAGTCCAGCCTTTTCCCATCACTCAAATCTCTGCTCAAATCTGTCACTAAGCCATAAGCCTCTCTCCCTGTTTTGTTTTTACCAGGGCTCCTATTAACATCCGTTATTAATTATCTTGTTTGCTTATGACTCTATCTATTGGTCTGGCTCAAGACTGTGTGCCAGCAGCCAGTCCAATCACGTCTGTTAACAGATGTGTCTGTCTCGTTTTGTTTTAGGGACCAGAAGTGCTCAGATATCCACTTCGGTATTCCCCCAGAGCCCCATCGTGCCCCGAGGGGGGTCTGTTGAGCTCAACTGCAGTACCTCTTGTGCTGTGCCTAACATCTTGGGCCTGGAAACACAATTGTCCAAAGTGGAGCTGGACTCTGGGGTCAACTGGAAGCTGTTTAAACTGAGCGAAGTTCAGGAAAACAGCAGCCCCATATGTTTTGCTGCTTGTCACGATGTCCAGGTGTCATCTCAGGCCACCATCACCGTGTACTGTGAGTTGCTGGATGGGAGTGGAAAGGATGGGAGGGGATGGAGAGCCAGGCAGAGGCTAAAGGTTGGCAGTCAGTTGGAAAGTCCTCTGATCATTTAGAAGCCACTTCAAATCTCTTGGGGTTTGCCACACTCTGTGGTGTGTGTGTGTGTGTGTCTTGCTAGAGGTAGGTAGCAAGCCTCTGCTATGGGAACCTGTGCTACAAAGCTGTACTTCCACCCTGAGGCATGCCCTGGAGTCAAGCCACACTGACCACGGAGCCAAGGAGCTATACCCCAGCCTCAGGGCCACGCCCTCAAGCTAAGCCTTGCCCCTACCAAGGAGCCAATGAGTTATACTTCATCACTGGACCACGCCCCCAAGACAAAGCCACGCCCCCATCACCAAGCCCCATTCTATTGTAGGGCCACTCCTCCACTATTAAGTCACGCCCTTAAGTCAGAGCCAAACCACTGCCAGTGAGCCTCGTCTCCCAGCCACACTGCAGTTCTGTCTCAAGGGCAAAACTTTACCAACCCCTCCATTTGTACAGGGCCAGTGAGAGGAGCAGTGGTTTGAGTGTATGGGGAGTAATATACAACTGTATAAAAGTACAAGGACCAGCCTGTTGCCAGGAAGGAATGAGCGCCAAGGTGTGTTCAGATGACTTTCAAAAGAAAAGCAGTCAACTTTGAGGAGCATGTCCCTTGCTGCATGAGGGGGCAGCGGCAGACAGATTGGGGGGAAGCTGCATCGGTTAATGCAGGAGCCTGAGAAGAAAAAGAGGAAAGAATGAATTCTACCTGCAATCTCAGCTACTCGGGAGGCTGAGGCAGGAGAACGGTTTGACTTTGGGAGTTGGAGACCAGGCTGGGCAACATAGCAAGAATCTAGGTCAAAAGAGGTTAAAAAAAAAAAAAAGCCTGGCACCACTGGCTCTTTCCTGTAATGCTGGCTACTCAGGAGACTGAAATATGAGGATTGTAGTTCAAAGCCAGCCTGGGGAGGAAAATCTGTGAATCAGTGAAACAGAGAAGTGGAGGTGTGGCTCAAGTGATAAAGTACCAGCTTTGATTGTTGAGTAAATAAAGCTCAGGAACAGCACCCAGGCCCTGAGTTTAAGACCCAAGACCAGTGTATGTGTGCATCCTTGTACACACACACACACACACACACACACACACACACACACAGCGCCCCTGACCGTGAGATGTTCCAGATTGTGATTGATTGTGGAAGGATCCACAAAGAGAGGAGCAGACAAATATTTGAATAACAGAATAAGCAGGATTTAGTGATGGACTGAAAGTCCGGATCAAAGAGCAGCTGGGAAAGATCACAGCCTCCCCTAAGTCTTGCTTTTTGTTTTTGTTTTTGTTTTTATTTTTTGCCAGTCCTGGGCCTTGAACTCGGGGCCCGAGCACTGTCCTTGGGCTTTCTCAAGGCTAGAGCTCTACCACTGCAGCCACAGCACCATTTCCAGCTTTTTTCTATATATGTGGTACCAAGGAATAGAACCTGGGTCTTCATGCATGCTAGGCAAGCACTCTACCACTAGGCCAAACTTCTAGCCCTTTTGTTGTTGTTGTTTTTTTTAATCAATGGTGGGGTTTGAACTCTGGGCCTGGGCATTGTCTGTGAGCTCTTTTGCTCAAGGCTAGTGCTCTGCCAATTGAGCTACAGTGCCACTTTCAGTTTTCTGGTGGTTCATTGGAAACAAAAGCCTCAAGGACTTTGGTGCCTGGGCTGGCTTTGAACCATGTTCCTCAGATCTCAGCCTCCTGAGTTGCTATGATTACAGGCATGAGCCACCAGTGTCCCTTTCTCCCCTAAGTCTTACTTGAAACAGAACTAAACTCAGGGCTTCTGGGTCCCATTTGTGGGGCTGGAGTTTAAGGGACCTCAAATTTTACTTGCGACACCTTATAGACTTAGATTTCAGTGCTCGACCTCTGAGAGTTGCCTTGGCAGCTTTCTGTGTGTGTCAGCCTCATGGACTTCCCTGCCTCGGTTGACTTCAAACCACAGTCCTCAAATGTCAGCGTCCTGAGTAGCTTAGGATTACAGGCGAGAGCCAGCAGCACCTGGTTCCCGAACCTCTCAAGTGGATTAATTATGTTTTGACCTCTAGAAGCACTATTTTACAGCTCAGGAAACTGAGGCTCAGAGAGGCCAGGTCACACAAACACAGCAATAGGCATTATTGGGTAACCTTTTGGGGCTTGTGTATATGTGGTGCCGGGTATAGAACCCAGGGCCTTTACATGCAAATACCCTACCACTGAATCTCAAGCCAACCTTCAAATGCCTTTTTGTTTGTCTGTGTGTGCATAACTAAGATTATAGGTGTGAGCCACTATGCCTGGCCCTTCAGTTTCTTTCTAAACCCATGCTTTCTGGACTACTTTGATGTATTTTTTTTTTTTTTGGACCAGGTTCCAGATTCTTTTCTACTTGTCAAACACTGTGTCAGTGAATTAAGAATGTGTTGGTTTCCTGAACAAATACTTAGAGCCCACTCACCATTTTTCCCTTGAAACTCTTGGCATTCTTGCATGCTGAGGTGATGTGTTCTGTTTGAGGAAAAAAAACAACATCTTAAATTCCCAGACAGGTGTGGACTGTCTGCACCAGCCAGGAGGTTTGGCAAATTGAAGGGACTCACTTTCTCCCCTCTCCCTTTCAGCGTTCCCAGAGAGTGTGGAGCTGGCTCCCCTGCCCCCCTGGCATCCAGTGGGCCAAAGCCTCACCCTGACCTGCAGGGTGAAGGGCGGGGAACCTCGGCCCAACCTCACGGCGGTGCTGCGCCGCGGGCAGGAGGAGCTGAGCCGGCAGCCTGTGCTGGGGGAGCCGGCCGAGGTCACAGCCACGGTGCTGGCCGGCAGAAGTGATCATGGTGCCAATTTCTCCTGTGCCACGGAACTGGACCTGCGGTCCCAGGGGCTGGGACTGTTCCAGAACACCTCGGTCCCCAGGCAGCTGCGAACCTTCGGTGAGGCATTGGGACAGGGTGGGCTTGGAAGGGCTGGTGGGGGGGGGCCGGGGCAGTTCCTGGGTTGAGGGTAGGGAGAAGTCATGCTTGGCTTGAAGAAGTTTCTGGAAGGAAAATGTCTTTAGCTATGGGATGAGCTGCTGGTGTCTGCAGGATCTCCTTAAAGGGTGTATGACATCTCCAGGGAAGAGAATCTTCCAGAAAGCAGCTGAGCAGGCTGCAGCAAAGGTCTCTGACCATGCCTTCCGTTTCTCCCCAGTCCTACCCATGAGTCCCCCGCAACTTTCCATGCCTGGGGCCCTGGAGGTGCCTGTGGTCCTGGAGACGGGCACCTTGCAGCCCCTGGACTGCTCTCTGGGTGGACTGTTCCCGGCCTTGGAGGCCCAGATACACTTGGAGCTGGGCGGGAAGAGGCTGAGCTCCACCACCACCTACAAGGAGGACTCTGTGTCAGCCACCACCATCATCAAGGTGACCGCGGACCAGGAGGGCCCCCAGAACCTGCTGTGCGTCGTCAGCCTAGGGAACCAGACGCGGCAGAGCCAGAAGACACTGACCATCTACAGTAAGGAGGGGGCGGAGCGTTTGGCGGAGGCGTGGCCTACAGTGGGGCGGGGCCTTCCTGGAAATGTAGTCCGGATTGGGTGGTGATTATTGAAGGCGTGGTCTAGAGTGGGCAGGGCTTTTAAGAGGCACAGTCTGATTGGGCAGGACTTCTTGGAGGCTGGCCTGGAGGGGCGTGGTCTACGGAGTGGGCGGGACCGGACTCTAGAGGGAGCCGGGATTGGCAGAGCCTGCACCGCAGGTGTGCTTCTTGTAGGGGCGTGGCCTGGGTCTGGGGCGTGGCTTTGTGGGTGTGGCTATCCATAGGGTTGGTCTTGTGGCCAGGGGCGGCAGCTTTCTATAGGGCAGAGGACCGAGGACGGGGCGGGGCTCACTGTGTGCCGCACCCCTAGGCTTCCCTGGTCCCAACCTGACCCTGAGCCAGCCCGAGGTGTCGGAAGGGAGCCTGGTGATAGTGTCCTGTGAAGCTCCTTCTGGAGTTTGGGTGAACCTGAGCAGTGCCCCAGCCCAGCCACCGTCCTCCAAGGCCCAATTCCCGATGAACGCCAGCGCCGAGGATCACGGACGTCGCTTCTTTTGCTCTGCTGGCCTGGAGGTGTCCGGGAAGTTGTTGTACAAGAACCGGACGGTGGAGCTCCGTGTCCTGTGTGAGTGGGGCGCCTGCAGACAATGAGCCCCTAGCTCTCCCGGGCCCAAGCCCTCCAGCCCTGCCACACTCCTCCAGTCTTCTGCCCTTCCTCTTGCATTGTATTTTTTTTCTCCCCCAGATGGCCCCCGACTAGATGAGAGTGACTGCTTGGGCAACTGGACTTGGGAAGAGGGGTCCCACCAGACTCTGATCTGCCAAACTCGGGGGAACCCAGTCCCCCAGCTCAGCTGTACGCGGACACATGATGGAGCTCCACTGCCCATCGGAGAGCTGAGGCCGGTCAAGCGGGAGCAGGCTGGCACCTACCGCTGTCGGGCAATGAGCTCCCGAGGGGTGGTGGTCCGCGATGTGGTCCTGACAGTGATCTGTGAGTATCTGAGTGTGCAGAGCTGGGCACGGGTGGGTATGTGGGGCCTGCTTCCCCTCTTAACCCCACCTCACCCGGCCTCTTCCCTGCAGACAACCAGAATAACTTAGTGGTCATCATCTTGGTGGCAGTGGCAGTCATCTTGAGCATGGTGGTCATGGGAGTTTACCTTTACAACCGGCAGCGAAAGATCAAGAAATACAAGCTACAAAAGGCTCGGGAAGCCTGGGCGATGAAACAGAGCACACAAGCCCCACCTCCTGGTGCCCCGCTCATGCCCGGGACCCCCTGCTCCACTGTGGTGTTGAACTGAACAGAATAGTGGACCTGTGTGTGTGTCACTTAGCCACAGCGACTCCTCAGGGTGACAGGGGCCGTGGCCTCCCAATGCAAGCATTTGGAGTTAAGACAGCCGCACCCCTCAGGGCCCCTGGAGGCCTCACAGCTCATCTGTAGCTGGGAGACTAAGTCAAAAGGAGAAGTCGGAACTGGAAGCCGACCTGGAAACTTGACCTGGATGGGCAGGAGACAGATGGGAATGGAGATAATGTAAATATAGCCACGTGGGCCCTACAGCCAGGAAGCACTGTAATCACCTTCTATTGCATATCTTAGGGCCCTGTGGCCCAAAGGCAGAATGACCCCAGGTGGAATCTCAGATGTCCAGTCTTCCTCTGACCCATGCTAGCTCAAACCCTGCTCTCTGTTGATTTGTCCCCAGATCTCCACGATCATGTATTTATTATTTTGTAATATTTTTTTTCTTACTATTTATTGAGTACCTTCCATGGAGGCTAGAAAAATGTACCAAAGTAACACAAATTCCGGCTTTTATGGAGAACTCAAATCTGTCAGAGCTGGCCAAGTCCATTTGTACTGACTGCAGCAACTACACAAGAGTATCTGGTTTTAAAAAATAAATCAATCAAGTGCCTGTGGCTGAGGCCCTGTCATTCTAGCTACTCAGGAGGCTGGAATCTGAGAATCACAGTTGAATGCCTGCCCAGGCAGGGAAGTATGTTAGACTCCTGTCTCCAATAAATCACCAAAAAGCTGAAAGTAGAGTTGTGGCTCAAAGTAGTAGAGTGCTAGCCTTGAGCAAAATAGCTCAGGGACAAGCACTGAGGCCTGGAGTTGAAGCTGCATAACTGACTGAGAGAGAGAGATCATATAGAGCTAAATGAATGGAGTCATTCCATTGACCTAAGCTGCTTGGTGGAAGGAGAGGTGGGCTTTATTTTATTTTATTTTTGTCAGTCCTGGGACTTGAACTCAGGGCCTAGCCAATGTCCTTGAGGCTTTATCAAGGCCAGCACTCTACCACTTGAGCCACAGCACCATTTTCTGCTTTTCCAGTATATGTGGTACCAAGGAATTGAACTCAGGGCTTCATACATGCTAGGCAAGCAGTCTGCCACTAGGTCACACTTCTAGCCCCTAATTTTTTCTTTTCTTATTTCTCTCATTCTTAAAAATTAGGCCTGATTCTGTGGGGCTCACACCTATAACCCTAGCTACTCAAGAGTCTGAGATCTGAGGAACACAATTCAAAACTAGCTTGATGCAGGAAAGTCCTTATGACTCTTACCTCCAATTTAACCAGAAAAAAGCTGAAAGTGGAGCTGTGGCTCAAGTGGTAGAGCACCAGCCTTTAGTGAAAAAAACCAAGTGAGAGCAAGACCTTGAGTTCAGGCCCCAGTTCTGGCGCACACACACATCAGACACAAAAGCACTTGGCTTTGCAATGGTTACGTGCTCAGTCACTACTCCTAGAGCCCTTCCTGCTCCCCTTTCAGCCCTGGTACTTTCAGCCATCTTCCACACTCACATGCATCTCTTCCAGAGTTCACAGAGCCTGAATCTGGGTGCCCATTGCCTGGCAGCTCAAGTGTGGAGTCCCAGGAAGTGGCCTGATCTTGCCTATTTCCATCCCAGTCGGACCCACCTTCAGGAGAACTCTGAAATTCCACTTTCTTCATGGATCAGACCCTCAAGCAGTGGGGGTTACCCCTCTCGCAATCTCCACCCCAGCGCTGGACAATTTTCCTTGGGGCCAATAAAGGTTTTTTTATCAGTCACAGTTTGGACTTCTAGTTCTTTCTAAGCTGTTTGGTGGAAACCATTGATGGCTCACTTCCTCTCTTCAGAAAAGACTGCTTGGGACCCGGAGTTTGGCCTAGTGGTAGAGTGACTGCCTAGCATGCGCAAAGCACCAGAAGTGGTGCTGTGGCTCAAGTGGTAGAGCTCTAGCCTTGAGAAAAAAACCCTCAAAGACAGTGCTCAGGCCCTGAGTCCAACCCCACGATGGCAAAAAAAAAAAAGAAAAGAAAAAGGCTATTGACTGACCCAACCCTAAAGCTGACACGCCAATTATTTTTTTTAAATAATTATTTGGGGCGGGGAGTTTGGCCTAGTGGT